>NW_024507546.1:2435963-2620737 GCF_017590055.1 Onychostruthus taczanowskii
CGCCGGGCCCGCAGCACGGCGAGGGCGAGCCCCGCGGCACCCGGGAACCCCGGCCGGGGCGGGAGGCGAGCGGCACCGAGTGCCCCCCAGTCCCGGGCGCCCTGGGCACCCCGGCATCGGGGCGTGCCAGCGTGGCGCTCGGGGGGCTCCGCCACTGGCCAGGAAACTTTCTCCCCCGTGGCCCCCGCCGCCTTCCCCGGCCCGGGGCGGCAGGTCCCCGGCCCGCCCGGCCCCGCTGCCCTCGCCCCCCGCGCCGCCCCCTCCCCTCACCTGGGCGAGAGCGGCGCCGGCAGCGCGGCGGGGTCGCGCTCCATCGCCGCGGCGGGGCGGGAGCAGCCGGCGGCGGTGACAGCTCCGCGCTAGGTGAGCGCCGCCGCCACTGAGCAGGCGCGGAAGCGGGCGGCCCCCGCGATGATGTGGCCCGTGATGCGCAGAGCCGCCGCCGCCACCGGCCGCTCCGAGCCCCGCTGGGCGGGGCAGGGAGGAGCCGAGTCCGCCGCCCCGCGCCGCCCGTGGGACGGGACGGGACGCTGTGCCCGTGGTCTCTCCCAGCCTGGCCCCCGGGGCGAACCCCCACTGCCCGACAGCCGCTGGCCGCGCTGCGAGACCCGCCCGCGGCCCCTTCGCATTGCCGGCCCCTCGGCCGTAGCGGGGGCGAAGCTGCGCCCCCGCCTCGCTGCCGCCCAGGGTCCCGGCTGGTGCCCCGCAGCCGGGAAACAAAAGCGCTGGGGAGCGGGGCCAGGGCGCTCCCCGGGCAGCGCCGGCCGTGCCGGTGCCCTTGCTTCCAGTCACAGAAGCTTCTTGGCCGTAGCACAGGAGTCGCCGTTTTGTACTGACTCCTGACTGTCAGCTGCCAGGACGTTGTCGCTCTTTCCTGCCAGTTGGCAAAAAGCAGCTTCCTCAGGAATCCAATTTTGTAAAGTGTTTGGGTCAGTTGGAATATCCTTGTTCTTGCCCAACTGGACTGTGCACCCTGCAAACAGCACGTAAGTCTGCAAGTTCCTCCCTTGACATCAGCTGCCTCTGTTTAACTAAGTACGGAGCCAAGGCCTTGCTGGACTCCTGTTTTGAAAAACACTTAATATTAACACTTCACATTAATACATTGGAACAGTCAAGCCAGCTAAATTTGTGCATTTATTATCAGTACTAGTATTATTCCTCAATTGTTGCTCAATTGTTTGAAGTGGTGAGGATGCCTTAAGTGGAAGGTGAAAGGGAAGAAGGGAGATGAAAAGAGAAGATTTAATGATGGTGACAGCACCCAAACCCACAGCATCCCTTTTGCTGTCCACAGAGAGAAAAAAAGGACAGCACAGGCAAGTCACCAAGTGTTTGCCATAAACTGGAGCTAGCTGCAGTGGGGAAATGTATTTGCAGGACTGGGGCCAAAACATTCTGCGCTACAAGAGTGAAACATACAGGATGAGCTTGAACATTCATGTCAATACCAACTTAAATGAATGAAGCAGCCCCAACTTCCGAGCTAATAATTCAGCTGTCTCAAGCCTGTATTTATTGGGGATTTGGGCTGCAGATACTGTAGCTTCCCTACCCTAGTAGCAACCCTATATACCCATGGCCTGTGTGAGCTCAGGTGTTACACAGCTTGGATACTTAGCTGGGCTACCCTACAAATCAGATAAAGATCACATCTGCTGTTGTTGCCAACAGGTGAGACTGTAAACCTGAGGTTTGGGAATAGCACCTGAGGGTGCTTTTTCTGGCTTTTCTAATTGCTTGTCTGGTTATCTTGGGCAATCATTTAATCACTCACTACTACAGGTTCCTTGACAGCATTATGCCCCACCCTCCATGGAAATCACATTATACCCATGGATGAAGTATATTGTTTGAGGTTCACACACTATTATTTTGGGTTGTGTACAAATTCAGAAAGACTCACTTTTGAGGCCCAAGGCAAAAACCTCACCCCTCAAGATTTTTCAGTCATTAAACCTAGCAATGGGATTTTTCTGAGAAATGGAAATTCTGGAGTGCATCTGGGGAGAAAAGGTGCAGGTAGAAAATTCAGTGGAATGCACCTGGCACTGTGGGTGGGCTGGGGAAGTGGCAGAGGACACTCATTTGGATAGTGTCAGGAAAAGAGCAGGGTGGTCTCTTGCTTGAGGCCTTGCAGAGGTTTGCTTCCTATTCATGTTAATTCCAAGATACTGGCATCTCGGTGGTTGTGTGGTTGGGTTTTTTCCTTTGTCATTTTTCTGTGTCCTTTGCAATGAGGGCCCTAAACACCACTTACCTGATTACTATTTATTCTCATTTTCATCTTGGACTTCCTATCTTGCTTCTTATGAACCATTCAGTTTTCTTTTTGCAGTTTTCACATTGTCTAGATGTGAAAGGACACAAACTGCAGAACAGATAAGGACAGAGATTGCAGAAGAAATCCTGAATAGCAGGCTAGTTAGTATCAGTGTCAGCCGAACTTGGTGGTTGTGTAAGTTTCTTTTCCAAAGAATGACTAAAACTCCCTCAGGCTCTGATATTTAATTTTAGGTTCATTTATCAAATTCTGAAAATGAAAATGGGAAAGTTTTGATAGACTGGCAGGCTGGTGATGTTACCAGCTGGCAGGTTGGTTCCACAGGCTCTTCATGGTGATGGGATGGACTTTTTGTGCCAAATCACAGAATCAATCAGGTTGGAAGGGACCATAGTGGATCATCTGGTTCAACCTCCCTGCTTAAGCAGGGTTTGCACAGAACTGTGTCCAAACAGTTCTGGAATATCTCCAGTATGGGAGACTCCACAACATGTCTGGGCAACCTGTTCCAGTGTGTGGTTACCTGCACAGTAAAGAAGGTGTTCCTCATGTTCAGGTGGAGCTTCCTGTGCATCAGTTTCTGCCTCTTGCCTCCTGTCCTGTTGCTTGGCACCACCAAGAAGAGCCTGGTTCCATCCTTTTGTCACTCTTGCCACTGAAGAAATCTCCTCTCAGTCATCTCTTCTCAAGGCTAAACAGGCCTCCAGCTGCCTCAGCCCTTCCTCTTAAAGAGATGCTTCCGTTCCTTAATCACCGTTGTTGCAAGGCCCCGCTCCAGGAGCTCCATGTCCCTCTTGTCCTGAGGAGCGCACACCTGGACACAGCCCTCCAGATGTTCCTCACCAGGGCTGAGCGGAGGAGCAGGACCACCACCCTCCACCTGCAGGCAGTGCCCTTCCAAACGCACGCCAGGGCCCCCGCTGTGTCTCAGGAGCCTCGGGCCGCGTCACCGCCATCTCCCCGCCGCGCGCTGTCCCCGCCGTCGCGCACGTGCGGCAGCGCCGCTGCTCCTCCCGCCCGGCAGGGAGCGCGCCGCCGCCGAGCGGGCCGGCCAGTCCGGCACCGGCCTGCAGCCGGTGGGTGCTCGGCTTGGCCAGGTGGTCCGAGGGAGGGGATCGTCGGCCTCCGGTGACCCACGGGTGATTGCATCCCGCGGGTATTGAAGAGTTGCCCTCCCGGGAAGGGATAATACGGAGCAAATAAGCGGGAAATGCACGTCAAACTATGGGAATTCGTAACGATATTTTTATGAGAACAAAGAAAAAAAGTTAAAAAGACAGAACGTTGCGCTTTAGTTAATGATACCGGGCGGATGGCTCTGTTGGTGGTCATAAAGATAATGAGGATAACTAATGCCGAATTCCCTGGCATCCGTTTGGGTTTTGTGGCGCTGCTGCTGCCCAGTTAGCGGAGGTGGCTGGCACCGCCATTGAAATCAGTGCGAGGGGCGCGCCTCGGCTGCCTCCTCACCGCGCCTTGCAGAGGGCAATGACAGCTTGTGTTTCTGTGCGCTGTAACTCTTTCATCAAACTTTGTCTCAAAAACAGCTTAAGGAACTTTAGCTTAAACCCAAGGAGTGTGTGAGAGGTGACCTGCAGGCTGAGGCCCCTGGCCTGTATAGCCCAGTATTTCTTCCAAGAGCAGCAAAAGCAGTTGGCAGTCACAGAGAACTTGTCAGCTTAAGCACTTCAATACTCGTTTGTTTGTTTGTTTGTTTGCAGGGCTGGGAGACATTTTGCTGATTAATTCAAAACGTAGCAGCAAGAAGGCCACAACTTTACAGACGGTTAAGGTGCCAAGGAGCAATGGTGAGTACGGAGGAGCTTGTCCCTGGCACCGTGTCTGGTAGTAGGCAACATTTGTGACACAACTTTTGCTTTGGTGCTTTCCTTGAAAAGGGAGAAGCTTTTGTGTTCAGTTTCTAGAGGTGGTAGGTCCTCCTCCCATGACAGTTCCATGTCCAACTGGTGAGTCACGTAACTGCTGCTGCTGCAAAATTAGATTTTGCAATGCTAGGCGTTTAGGGACAGATTGTTCTTTCCCAGTATAGAGCTGTTGCTTGGCCTTCTTATCTCTTTTTTAGAAGTAATTTCTCAGTTTGATATATTTGTTGTATAAAAGCATTTAATTTAAAAAGGACTTCTGTCAAATTATTTTATGTTTTGTGATTGAGCTGAAATTTAAAAAGATTGTTACATTGAATTCTTTGTTGGATAAAAGTCTCTACAAAGATGACAGTGTTTCAAAGATTGATTATACCTGTTAGATTTTTGTGGAGCTCACCTGAAACAGTACCTCTTCTTAAAGAAAGAAAACTAGTCTTTGGCTCATCTGCATGTGTGGAGCAGTTTATTTGAAGAAATTCTGGAGGTGAAAATATTGTCTTCCTTCATGGAAGGGTTATGAGTGTGATTCTCCTAATTCCATTGATTACATTAAAATTCTTCTGAAGTCCCACTGAGCTGTAGAGGATAAGTGCTTTATACTTCAATCTGGAGCTTCTGTCTCTCTTCCACCATCTTAATTTCAGAGTTTCTTTTGTTAATAATGTTGACCTTTCATTAGTCCATCATGGCATCTGCTACAGCTAATTTTTCGATGTTCCCTTCAGTCTATACTTAATTATTGTAGACAGCTGGAAATTACAGATGAAATGGAATCTGTTGTAAAGGCTCATATCTGAGGTATAAATGTGAACACTAATGAGCATCTCTTTGACTTTATGTATATATATATATATATGTGATAATTATTTCTTTTCAGTTTTGGACCGAGTACAGAGCTTTTTACCACAGATGGCCCAGGCAAATGATGAGCTCAAAAGAAAAATGGTAACAGCACCTGCTCATCAGTTTGATATTGAACATCTAGACAGTGAAACAGAAAAAGTTATAGAAATGGTAAATACATTTTTTTTATTTTAGCATCAGTCTAGATGGGATTAAAATAATTCTGATCTTAGAATGAGTAATATGATAGATAAAGTGAAGTCTTTACCATTTTCTGTGAAGTCTTCACCATCATACTTGCAGAATTCAATCACAGGGGATAAAGCAGTTCAAGAACGCAATAAGACATGCTTTTGAATCTACAACTCTGAATCAAAAGTCACAAATTGTATTTTAAGTGTCATCTAGGTGATTATGTTTAGAAACTGGACAATATAAAGTCTAGTAAGGCATAGCAGAAGGCTTTCAGCTCTGCTCTGTTGCTGTTTTTAGGAATGACTAGATCTTGGGTTTAGAAAAGTTGTTAGTGTTGTTGTGATCCTTTGTTGCTGGTATTTGTCTGTTTATTTACAGTCACATAAATATTTTATTTCTGGTTTTAACTGAAGTGCTGCAGCCACACACTTATATAAGAAAACTTTATTTTGAAGCTGATATATGTGCATAACCCAGCCAAATGCCTTTTGGCTAAGCAGACCTCAAAAATTGTAGCTCTGTATATGGATATATGAGATCTCTTCAAAAAATATTCTGTTGGTTTAAACTGCTTGTTATTTTAGCGTAGTTGTAGTGCCCTGAATACTACTACATTATAAGATATAAACTATATTAATATATATATCTACATGTGATAGTATTTTTGTCATGAGCCCTTATACACTAAATGACATAATTTGAGTTTTTTACTGAAACAGCAGTAGTTTTGATGCCTGCTGCTTGTCAGTTTACATACCTGATTTAGACAATCTGAGTTCAGCTAT
Source organism: Onychostruthus taczanowskii (assembly GCF_017590055.1). Taxonomy (NCBI): domain Eukaryota; kingdom Metazoa; phylum Chordata; class Aves; order Passeriformes; family Passeridae; genus Onychostruthus; species Onychostruthus taczanowskii. The sequence goes on from NW_024507546.1 coordinate 2,441,957, forward strand.
TAACTCAATTCTTTCTTTGATAGTGGTATAAATGTGGCCTTAGATTTCCTATAGGCCCATAATATTTATGAATCTCTTAATGATATTTGTAAAATCCCTGGAAAACTCAAGTCTTTTTTATTGTGGTTGTGATTTCCTTATGGTAGCAGGTTGTTTAATGTGTTCCCCTTGTTTTACTCAAGTGATAGAAGTGATGTAGTGTGTGTGTGTATATATATATATTTGTATGTATGTAGTATGTGTTAACCAAGATCTTTTTTTTTTTTCAGAATGTGGCTGTAGTTGAACTGAGTGATTCTGATACAGATGAAGAGTTGCTGACTTCAGAAGATGACTCAGAATCTGATGAAGATGACTCTGTAACTGATGAAGTGACAGTGGACAACATTAAGTTTCCTAAACAAAAGGGAGAAAAGGGCAAAATAGAAATTTTGGACAGCAAAGCAAATGAGTAAATCCATTTTATTTCACTTTAAAAAACCCCAAACCAACCAAATCATATTTTCTCACTTTGAAGCGTTGTCTCTTAATACCACTTTGTTTCCCAGTGTAGCATCTCTCAGGATCCTGTGAAATGCTATAGTTTACATGGTGGAGAATTCAGGATCCACTCATGGCTGGGAAAGGCTGGGTTTCTGAAGAATTAAGTGCGATTTTATTCATCAAGTAACAGGGAAATGCACTTCATAGTAGATTACACCAAGAAAACAGCTAGAGTAAAGGGGCACTTGAAAGTTGAAAATTCTTGTTCTGTTGCTTTGTTGAAGAAAGATTTTTTTTTTTATAGGAAGATAAGGGCAAGAAAGAGTTAACCAGGAAAGAAGCTTTGTTTTCATATTCCATGTCCTGTGAAGTGTTATATACACTCCCTTCACTGTTAAACATGATCTTGCAGTACCCCAGAGGTAAGTCTACAGTGCATTAATGGCAGTGACTGCTCAACAGCGGAGCCGTGGCTGAGTTCATTTCCAGCTGAGCCAGCCTGGACAGCCGTGAGTTCAGCAAAGGGTTACTTGGTACTTACCCTGTGTGCCTGCACTGGGCTCCACACCAGCACAGGGAGCTTACAGGCTCCTCTGGGAAGCCTTTGTGGCTGTGGTGCAAACACTCTCCCATACTCAAAGGATCAAGGCTGCCTCTGGGGTGTTATGATGGCTTTAAGCTACACTTTTCATCCCCCAATTTTCCAGTCTCCATTTTGTTAACTGTCACTGACAGAAGGATGAAAAGGTGACTTTTCAGCTGGCCTGTACTTAAGTTGGCTTGACACAATTGTGAAACCAGGATCAGTGAAAGTGTGTCCCATTTATACTTAACCTCACATTGATCAAATACAATGGTTTGGGCTATTACATTCACTTCATAGATCAGTCTGCATTTCAGAAGTATCTGTCATGCTCCTGAATGTCATTGTTTCTTAAAGGAACTTAGTATTTTCTACACCATTAAAGTAATATTTTCGATACTGTATTTGCTCAAATATTACACTTAATGTCATGACTTGAAACCTGGAGTTACTTACAGAATTTATTTTGAATCCTGTACCTGAAGTTCTAGTTTTAATACCTGTTTCTGTAGTATTTGTAGTAAGAAATAACAGGGATTCTAGTCTTTCTTTTACAATGTGGCTTAAATATAAGATGGAGACATTTACTGATTAAATCATGGAACATTTTAGTGAAGGGGAAGGATGGGGATCAAAGAATCAGACTGCTGTCTTTAATAGCAGCCCACAGATAAGTGAAGCTTTGGGTGTTTTTGCATTCTAAGAGCAAGGAGTCTTAACAGGCTTAGTTAAATAAGGTCTCAATCTATAGAAAATTTCTTCCAAACTGAAAAAAGTTTGAAAGCCAACATCTGACCTTGGTCATCTAACAAGGGATTTTCCCAGAGATTAAAAAGAACCCAAAAGTGTGAAATACAAAGTAATAATCATACAGTATGAAACAGTGATTACAGTCCATGTGCAGAGACACAAAATGTGATTTTAATCCATTAATGTAACCACCTTTCAAACTGCAGGCAGAGCACACATTCCATATCAACAAAAATGTAGAAAATATTTTCAGTTACTTTAGCTTGATATGCATAGTTTAACACCAATATTGAACTCTGTATGTACTATACAAAGATCATAGTAAGTGCACTTCCTTGCATTGATTTACTTCTTATGGCACAAAGGTTTTCTGTACTGCTGAAAAGTCACCAGAGCAGAGTGTTTAATTGCTACTGTAAAGCCTGAACTGGTTTTTAGCAAATATGGCATAATCAGTATATTCTAGTTCAACTTTGGAAGCCTAATGACTAAAGATTTAAAATTATCATGTAAATATTATGTCACAGAAATATGAAGTAGGTGTGTGAGAACTTAACTCTTCAGTTTTGTTTAAAAAAAAGAAACTGAACCATATTCTTGGGGGGTTTTGGTGGGGGGATGATGGGAAGAAATTGTGCTACCAACTGTTGCTGCTGCATAATTTAAATAACTTCAGGGTGATTTCCAAAAGCCATTGTCTGTCAGACTAAAATCTGGTCCTAATTTATAGAAACTTATCCATGAATGAGTATTTTACTTTGTTCTTTTGGTTGTAGCATTGCAGACAGCATATCCTAGGTGTGGGATTGAGTGCTTGGTGTGGTAATCAAGATTCAAACTCTGCTGACAGTCTGCTTCCCAAGTGAAGCTGTTACTTTAATATTCCACAGTGATGGCTTTGGTTCTGAGATATTCATGAAGAGCTTCTTCACCTGTACAAGCACAATATTCACCTGTTAGAACAGCAGCTAAATGAATTTTGTCAAACTGTAACTATTACTAAGAAAAAATTTTAAACACTGGAGCCAATATTTGAGTTCTTAAGGAACAATGAAAACTAATTACTTTCCCACTGTGATTTACAGACCTGGTTTGACAAGGGGCCAGACCCAACAGATGTGGAAGAAAAAGGAACTAGATTTAACAAGCAGCTCCCCAAGCAGCAGCAGTCTTTAGATGGCCACTGGGGGCTCATAGGTGTATTTATGAACTTTGCTTCTCCTCTATTAAAGGTCAGAGGTAGAGAAGCTGTGTGAAAATCAGTAATCTTTTTTTCCCTGACATCATGACTGATTGTGGTTTCAGGAAGTGTCTTTGGAGATTCCAAAAGCAAAAATCTGTTGTGTGAATGAAATTTGATTTTCCTTTTTTCTCTGCCATGAAGCTTGAGCTGTCCAGACTTGCAAAGCTTCTTTGACAAAATAAACTTCACTTTTCTACAAAGTTGTTTTGAAAAGAGAATATTTTTAATGCATCTTTTTCTGTGTCTCTTGGCAAATTTTGGTGACATTTTAAGGTATAAAAAAGTTTCCCATGCTCTTACTTAGAGGAGATACCTAAATTAGCATTCTATCTGAGGGAAAGGATATTTTGGCCAATACCATTGTTACTTGACAGCCTTTTGTAGCCTGTACAAAAAGCTGTAATTTATTTGTCTGCTCTCAGAGTAGTTGGAGAGGAATATTCTGTGTTATTTAGCAAATATACAGGAAATGCTGAATGGGAGGTATTGAAGTGGGAATATTTAGGGAGGGAGAGGAATTGGGTTAAGGATTGTAATTCTTTCATTGACTAAGACGCTGAGACAATAAAGGAGGGAAGGAAACAACTTACCTAAATCTTTCCCAAAGCCAGACAGCTTAAATCCTCCAAATGGCGCTGCCACATCAGTTTTATTGTAAGTGTTAATAAAAACTGTCCCAGCTTCTAGCTTTTCACTGATGTAGAGAGCTTTGTTTATATCTTTTGTGAAAACTCCTGAAGCTAAGCCATATTCTGTGGCATTTGCCCGTCGCAATACTCCATCGACATCCCTGTGGGGGAAAGAAATTATTTCATTGCAACTAGGTAAAATAAACAAGTGTTAGCAGCCTTCTACCTTCAGTGTCATTGAAGCAATTTTCACATGGCCTTTCTTCTCCAGTGAGCTTTTTTAAAGATGACTTATTAAGGACAAATCGGTGTGTCAATCTGACAGATCCAAGGCAATTCACACCCTTGCTTCAAGCTTGTGAAGCTCATAACTTCACTTTTCAAAGGTTAATATCTACACTGAGAAATGCCACAGGAAATGTTGCTACAGTACAACTTGGGAATTAGAGCAATACAAAAATGCCTGTAAAGCAGATGATGAATCAGTTTGCTAAAATTTTGTCCAGCTTTACAAGTTAATGCAGAATAAAAGCTGGAATTTAAACTGCTATCAAGACACAACTTTTCAGACTATTTCCACAGTGCTGTTTTCTATCTGCATCTCATCTTCATACAGCTTCAAAAATCAATAGTAGTTTAAAACTTTAAAAAATTCAGTGCAGTCCCTTAAGACTACAGAATTTATGGATGTGAAGGGTTATCTACATGGCTGGTTCTTAACTTTATTGTCAAACTGCAGGAGATGAAACCTGATGGAAATATTTATGTGAAGTTTCTATGTAGAATTATAATCTCATCTATATGTTAAATAATTCTTATGATCCAGAATGAAAGATATTAGAAATGACAGTTTACAAAATATACAGAGGAGTTTTCATTTGCAACAGTAATATGCCAGTGTTACACAACACTGCAGTCTTCTGTAACAGGAAAAATAAGTAATTCCACTGGGAAAAATATACATTTCGTAATTTGATCAAGCTGTTGCAATTACCACACAAACCTCACTAAAACATTTCACTAAATACTAGATATTCAGGTTGGTCTAACAGGATTTAACAAAATACTGTGTATGCTGTCACTTCCTGACTTTGGGTGAAAATGGTACAGTAACCAGACGAGAACATACCCATTTTTAAATTTAGATATAACCATCACAGGACCAAAGGATTCTTCCTGGGCGATATACATATGGTCTTCAACATCTGTGAATACAGTGGGTTCCATGAAGAAACCTAAAGAGAGGATAGAGCAGTGTTCAAGCATGGTACAAGTGCTTAAGGGTTTGCTGTTGTCCAGGCCATTTCTGTCCCACGCTTTGAGGTCATAAATAATTTTCAACTTGAAACAGAAAACAGATATGAAGTATGAATGGAAATGCATGCACTTCAAGAGAAATGGCAGACAAGAGGGTAAAAGAGCAGCCTGTACATCAGTGACAACCTGTGCTGTTTCCTGCCAGGCTGGGAGGTCTGTGTGCCACAGCCCAGGTGACTCCTTGGGGGAAGACCCTATACTCTGAAGACAAGGTTACAGCAAGTCACAGAGGCCACTGTTTTTCTTGCTGGGAAACAAAGAGATAGATTTTAGGCTTAAATAAAGATCTCATACTTAATTTGCACAGCTTCTCATAATAGTGGATTTGAAAGCTCTGTGGTATCATGGGCTTACCTGGTACTGTTTCCATGATACTGCAACTCCACAAAATACAGCTGAGACAATGGTGACAGCTTTTACATAAAGTGTAAAAGTTCAAAGTATCTCTGGAAAGCCTTTTACCTGGTCTGTGTACTTGTCTTCCTCCATACACTAGAGTGGCTCCTTCTTTTACTCCAGTTTCACAGTATTGCAGCAGCTTTTCCAAATGTGCCTTGTGATTTTGCGGACCGTGATCTGTAGCTCTGTCAAGTGGATCACCAATTTTCATCTTTTTTATCTCTTCAACCTATAGGTTACCCAATTGAAATGAAGTTACATAACACAGCAATGTTGTTAAAGTGACCAGAAATTTGGAATGCTGCATTTTTTGGTGCTGTGAAGACTGAATCAAGAAAATACTGGATTCTTAGATATAATGCTTCTCCCTTTTTTAAAATTAGGCTTTATCTTTTGTTTCATAATCTCTAATTACTTCTGAAAGTTTTTGATGCTTTGTTCATGTGTGTATTCTCTTCTGCTATTAAGATAGGCGTGTAAAATGTTAACTTTTACCTGTGGTATATGACTTAAATGGTGACTTCCTGTTCTTAAGCAAAATAAATGAATTCTCCAGTGGCACAGCATGGCAACTATTGCATTTTTAATAGTGATCTTTGTATTATTCTAGCTATGCTTCCAATATTCCTTTTTTTGACTTTACAGAAGCCTTCTTCAATCACATTGACCTGAGTTCAGTAATTATTTGTAATCTTATTTTCCTAGTCAAATATGAACTATCACTGAAGGTACAATATCTATTTAACTGCCACTTATCTGCATTACTGATACAAATATCTCCCTTCAATGCTTCCTTTTAACCATGTAAGAGGTTCCTGAGAAGCAGCACTGTCTACTACAAGCAATAATGAGAAATTAGGCAATTGAAAATAAGAAACACAAATGTCTATAAAACTAGTCGATCCTTCTGCCACAGTAAAACATATGCTTAAACTTTAGTTTTTTAATATCTTACCACTTTTCTAACAAACTCATCATGAATTGATTCTTCCACAAACAGCCTGCCAGCTGCAATGCAGTTTTCTCCTTTGTTGAAATACACTGCTCCCATACCCTGATCAGGAAAAAAACCATAAATATTTATATGCATTTTTTTTCAGTCTCCATTCTGTTCCCTTAGGTTGCATGCAGTATTTGTGATCCCAGAAGTTTAATGCTTTATGTTAAAGGATATCACCAGTGCAACATCTTATTTAGGAACTTTGAACACAATATAGGTGGTAGGGAAGGTGAGTTATTATGATTGATACTTGATGATTGATTGATGAACTAAAAACTATATGGCAATAGGGGGCTCAATTCTTTGTTTTGTTGTAATTTCTAATGTGTATTTCTTGTAGTACTGCCTTTTTGGGGCAGCACGAACAGTTAAATTGTGCTGGCATAAAGCAATCTGTTTTCTAACAGATCTCAAGGTTTTTCATGCAAAGAATCCCTGGGTTTTTTGGTTTTTTTTGGCAACTCAGGAATAATATTGCAGTACTGTGAGGATGTACCACAAAGGCTTGGAATAAATTTTACTTCAAAGTAACATTACCATTTTTACAGCTCTGTCAAGTTCACAGTCACTGAATATGATCAATGGTGATTTCCCACCAAGTTCCAGAGAAACTTTCTTCAGGTTAGCAGCTGCACTGTAAAAAATAAAAATAGTCATATAAACCCAAAATAGTCATATAAACCTCTGCTGTCCAGTAGTGACTTAATCAATTCTACATAGTAGTAAACAACTATATATAGTTAAGCTTTTTCATCACTGCTACATGCACAATATATCTAGTAAGATACTTCAGAACCAGACTAAGCAGGGTTTATTTATGATTCTTTTGCTGAGTGTACCTCTTCATGATCTGTTTACCAGTTGGTGTTGAACCAGTGAATCCAACTTTGCGGACATCTGGATGTTCGGAGAGGTGCTGTCCCACTAAGCCACCTATCAGAGTGAGGAAAGCAGTGTAACTGGATTGTACATGGACAATTTTACTACTCCAGCAGCAGCACTGTAACACAGAAGGAGCTTACACCACAAATCAAATGCAGTATCACATCCCTATTTACATTTGCAGCTTTATTCCCGTGACTACAAATAAGCTTCACAATTAAGTGAACATGTTTCTCTGTAATACATTCTTTCCAGAGTGTTTGTGTCAATTGTGTGAACTTGTAAAGGGCGTAGGCTGACAGCTCCTACCACTAACTAAAGCCAGATTTTTCCATTTCTCTTCTGGAAACATGTGAAATCACTGCATGAAAAGATGGAAGCCTAGTACCTGTGAACAGACCTATGTAGTAGATCTTCAAAAAGGTGAAGAACTTCACCAGTTTTAGCATGACCTCTCCCAGAAAAATGTTCAAGTTTTACCTGAACCAGGCAGAATATTTATAACGCCCTTAGGAAATCCAGCTTTAGCTGAGAGTTCTGCAAACTTCAAGGAAGTCAGAGGTGTGACCTAAGTAGAAACATTTAGATTAGGTCTCCTGTTTTAATCAAATGCATGATGATACTTTTTACACTCAATATATCTTAGTTTTGATACAATATTCACCTTGTTACAGTATTTGCAAATTAGAAGTGATGGCTTCTTGCAGAAAATAATTCTTGAAAATGAGATTAGCACCAGGGTGGAATTGGAGTCAATCAATACTTTGTATCACCATGGCAGTTTGTATTATTACAAATGCACTTTCAAATATATGACACAGTCAACATATGACAGATCAACCTATGGGTGAAATCTGCTACATTGCCTAAATCATTCTGCCTGAACAGGGGCATCTGGGCCATTTGTACATTTCCTTTTGCTCTTACCTGAGCTGGTTTGAGTACAAGGGTATTGCCTGCAGCCAAGCATGCTGCGCTCTTCCATGCAAGCATCATCAGTGGGTAATTCCAGGGGATAATAATTGCACAGACACTTCAGGCACGGAAAAACAGGGAAAGATTACACATTTGATGGCAGCTTTTCAATGGCTTTTCTGCATGTCAAATCTGTCACTAAGAAGAAAGTGATACTCACCCGATTGGCTCTTTCTTGGTGAATGTTAGATTATGGTTTGGCCGGGCCTGGTTAATTGGAATTGTAGCACCCTAAAAGACAGAGGAGGGACAAATCTTCATACTGATTTATAATTTTATTATAAATATATTTGCCATGTAAGTATGTTTCAGAAAGCTACAGAGTAGGCTTCAAAACCACAAGCATTTTTGCATCAGGGGAAGGGGCACAGATGCTCCTACTGTATGATTTCCTACTGTGGATATTGTAATCAAGTCCTGATTGTCAGCTGGGTGAAATAACAGCACAGATTTAAAAAAAGCATGAGAGAACATAAAGCAAGGGTCTGATGAAAAAAAAAAAAAAAAAAAAAAAAACCGGGATGAATTTTTAAAAAAAAAAAAAGCTGGATGATATTCTTGGTTGGTCTTAAAGATGCTGGAAGAAATGCTCTTGAACGTGTGCCACATGTTCCACCATCAAGCAAACTCACCAGCCTTGGTCAGACTGCAGCAAAGTGCAAGTCTCTGCACTTACCTGCATAATGAGCACAGTGACATTCTGCCCTGTGAATAACCAAGAGCTGACCAAGTAAATATACCCACTGTGACACCTCAGCTGATTTCTTCACTATTTAGAGCCACATTCTAATCCATATTCTCCAGCTGGAGGTGGACTTTCCTTTTGTACTGACAGGGAAACCCATTCTAGGTAAAATTCTAATTTTGCTTTAGTTTTTGATTCCTCAGTAACTTTTTCCCTTTACTACTTTTTGGCACTGTTTCAGAAGAATAACAGCAAAAAAAGAAGTGTAGAGAAGCACTGCCATTGATAATTTCCTTTACATATTCACTTGCCTGAATTTTGTCACACCATCCAGCAAAGTATCTGAATGTTTGCACAGACATTCCAATATGAGTCTTCAGAGCTAAAGTGTAGACAGCTCCTGAGTCAATAGACTCTATTGTCGCTAACTCCTCTTGATGTTCTTCCATCAGGTCTGCAAGTCTTTAATAAAAATGTTAAAAATCCACATTAAAGGAAATTACATCTAAAATTATATTAGGTGTGGAAAAGAAGCATAATCAAAACAGCATTCCCACTAAATTTGGAGGTGGAGGCACTGCTCCTTAATATCAGCAAAGGATTGAACAATTGCCCATTACTCTGCAAATGTCTTTGCACTGGCCGTATTAAAGACTGAATGAAGACATGAACTGTGCAAACTCACTAAAGTGTAAGTAAGACTGTAGTAAGTATTACTAAGTTGATAATAACTATCAGTATCTCAAAAATACATCTGCACAGATTGATATCTGTACTTATGAGGTACTACTATTAGTTTAGTGGTCTCCTGTTCAGGTCTGTTTGCATCAATGAATTTTCACATTCAGTCCTTCACATTGTCTCACATGCATTAATGTTTTTCTTCAGCCTCCCTTTATGATTTGGTACTCAGATATATAAATCAGTGCTCCCATGTGATTTTAAGAGCTTAAGAAAAGTCCATTTTTGATCCTGTAAAGGGTATTCAAAACTGTGAAACTTGTGAAATTTTTCCATTATGTAAATTCTGGCCATTTAAAGCATTTGCATAGATGTGGGAAAATGCTCTTTAATACCTGTTTTAAGTGTATCTTGGAGACCCAGCTGCAGGTCAGGGCATTGGCAATGTTGTGTAAGATAATGGATTTGGGCATGTCAGGGACAAAGGAGAAGGTTCCATTTAAAGTGTGCTTAATATTTTCTATTAATGACTCCTTAAGACAAAGCAGCAGAGCTAGGAGCTTTAATGGCACACACATTCTCTTTGGTTCAGCACTCAAAATCTCCATTTTGAACAGAGGCCAGAGAAGAAAGGGCCTTATTTCAATTAAGGTGGTCCAGAGAGAGCTTTTATCCACTGGGAGTGGTTTGCAACACAAACACACTGGTGTTTTATCCTAGAGAATGAGTTCCCTAAGCAAAGCTTTTAATCCAGGATAACCAGCCCAGTGTAGGGGAACTGTATTTTCCATATACCTAATATAGCTATTCTTGCAAATCTTCCAAGTCTAAAACAGAGCAGGAGTTTTCACACCTTAAGATTTTTTTCTTTAGGTCAGAGTTAACTTGGTCTCTCAAGCACTCTACATTCCTGATACAAATTAAACACAAGTTTATGCATGCCTTGAATATGTGCACACTTGTGAAAAACAGAAGTGACCAGATGTATTTAATGTTCCGTTCTGACTTGCCCATTTTCTCTTGTGATGACTACTAACTGTGTAAGAGTCCTGCAGGCCTTTTTCCATGGCCTGGTCACATACTTTAAAAGATAAGCTGAATTTTTAGCTTTGCTTTCATTCTTTTTTGCTAAGATTCCTGCCATGTCTTGTAAAACATGTGGCATTTTTTTCAGGAGTAGCAACCTGAAAAAGTAGCTTCTTTACTCGTGTCTGCTCATTCATTTGCATGTTTAGACCTGAAAAAGCAATGAAAGCTTCTCGTAGAGCCCGCAAAAGAGGCTTTCTTCATAGGGAAGCTCTGATGCTTCTAGTCACCTAAAGTTTGCAAGGCAGTGTCCTCCTTGTGCTTGGGAGAAGCATCATACTGCATCTGGAGAATCTATAATACTCTGGGTTTTATTAGCTGCCTCTTGTGTCATGCTCACACTATCTAGTCAGCATTGAGATCTTTCTAAGATCACCTCCACCCCTTCAAGAATCAAAGCTCACCACTAAAATAGCATTAATTCAACAAAACCTCTGCTTATCTTCTGAGCCAATAGCAACACAGCCAAAAATAAGAACCAGGCATTAACTAGACATGGTGAGACAGATACAAAAAAGAGACAGAAGTTCTCAGGTAAATGTTGGAATTAGCTTAGAAAATTCCTGCACAGGACAATTCTTCCTCTACAGACCATAACACATGTCCTACAGTGGGTCTTTAGCCAGATGCTGGCATATGATCCTGGAAAAATCTAGCATCATTTACAGTCTAATTCAAAATTAGTGGCAATGTAGGTGCATATTTACTGTATGGAGTGCACATGCAGGCAGGCTTAGCAAGGTCAATCTCTGCCTACCTAACTCAGGTAGACTGTTTTTAAAGCTTAGCCTCACTTACATGGAAGGATGAGGGTTTACAAGGGAATTCTCAGTCTTTGCAATGAAACTCATATAGATTAAATGAAGACATCAAGTATTTAAAATATATTTTGCTCAAATTCTTTGCTTCCATTCATAAACGATAATGAAAAGTTGGCAGCACTGAGGGACCACAAGATTCTTCTCTGGCACAAGAAAGGTTGGCAGGCTGAGAGCTGAGGTTGGTACACTAAAATCAGTCAGGGGGTGAAAAGATGGCTAGTCATAATCCACTCTGACAGTGGGATTATGAACATCCATCACCTTCAGAAAATGTAAACAACAATTCTTCAGAGAAACAAAACAAGATTTGAAGAAATGAAACAAATGCAAGCTGTCTTGTACATACCTGTACATGAGTCGCCCTCTTTCCCTTGCATTCATCCTCCCCCATTCACCATTTTCAAAAGCCTCCTTTGCTGCTGCCACTGCCTTGTCAACATCAGCCAGAGAAGCAGAAGATACACTGGCTATTACCTGTGCAAAGGTAGCATTGTGTTAGCTCAAAAAGAAGCAGTGGGATACAGTGCGTTACTCCTTCCTCCCAAACTTCTAGACTGGGTATAAGCAAATACTTAATATCCTCATCTGTGGCAGCTGTCCTGGGTGAGCCAGGCTGCAAAATGTTTAGACACAATTGAGACGATAGAATTTGGAGGACACTGCAGGGAGACAGATTCCTTAATCTTTCTTTTTCTCCAAAGTAACATGCATTGTCCCATGGGATCTCACCCTCTCTCTTTCCTTATATAAAACCAATGTGGTATTACAAAAGCTGGAAGTCTTTATGTGTGGTATCACAATCTAATATCTCAACATGCTAAAACAACTCCCATGTGTTCCATTTCTAAGGAATGGAGCTTCTGTTATCATAAACCACCATAACACACAGTATTTTATGATGATCGTGTTCTAAATACACACATTGTAAATCCTAACACAGAATGGTTTTGACTTCTACTCTATAATGAGTTTCAGGAAAAGTATCAGAGTCTGACTTCTGATGATAATGAAATTTTTGTCATTGATTTTAGGAGACTTCATGTACTCCAGAATTAAATGGCAACTACATGGACATCAGAATCACTTCTCTTATTTCTAATTCACAGTTATGATTTGCTCAACCAATATTGGGTAGTTCAGGACTAAAGTGCAACAGTATGTATTTTCCTATTGAAAAGTTATTTTTCTTACTGGGAATTTAAAGGGACATTTTAGTGTTAAAATTACCCTAAGGTATCAGATTTATTAAAAAAGTAAAAAGAAAAAAGAAGTTGATTACTGATAGGAAATATACCAAATATCCTAAAATAAACACTTCTTTAGCAAATAGGCTCCAGCAATTTCTGCTTGCAAAGTTAAACAAGAATGAAATTAAGGTAAAATGTTCAGCAGGGTGTGAAGAGTGTTGTAATGATTGAAGTAGAAGTAGGTTATTTTTGCTTTGCAGCTTGACTCAAATGGAAAAAATTGTAGAATACGCAAAATGTGAAGTAAATTGAAACTTGAAATTATTTCTAGAAGTTGTTTAATTTAAAATATTTTAAAATTAACGTTTTAAAATTAGCAATATCCAGGTGATGTTTGAGATTTTTTAACAAGCAAAACCAATGAAATAAACTGGTATCAGTCATATTTAGAAATTACTTACTGATCCATCTGCTGGATTTATAGTGTCATATGTTTTTCCATCATCAGCATCTACAAATTTCCCATTTATGAAACATTGGTATGGCATATTCACAGTCATGTTGTTCATATTTTTTGAAACCTGGGTGAAATAAAAACTAAATTATTTAAAAATTATAATAACTAATATTTTAATGTAGCTTAACAAGCTTTTGATATCTGCAGTCAATATCCAGACACATTTTAGCCTACATATATGGCTGTTAGAAGTAAAATGTATTAGAGACCATATACAAATATATAGAAGTTTGTATAACCAAGTAGTTCCTTGCTTTCCTACTGCATCAAGCAGTCTAATAAAATGCATTCTCTGCCCTCCCCTAAAACCCAGGAAAGTGTAAGCAACAATGCAAAATTAAAGGCCTTACATAATCAATGACTAACTCTTCTTCTTTGTCTTCTCCTCTGAGTTTTCTGACAGCCATCTGAATAAAGTCTGCAAACTTAGTGGCCATATACACATCTTCATTCTGTAGCTGCAGTCCACGATGTTTCTGTTTGATCTCTTCTAGCAGTCTAAAGATTTTGAAGAAGGAGTAAGTTTATTTAAAAATTAAACAATTCTCCAGATAACTGAATCATTAGAAGGGCAAAAGGGATCAAAACTGGGCCTCAGTTTGTGTGCATGTGAATACGTGTGTGTGTTTCTCTGACAAGGGCACAGAAGTGATGCAATTTCCTGAAATCTGTTGGTTTCAATTAATTGTGGATGCTATGAAAAAGAAAATGTCACTTCTAGAATACTCCTAGGAAAACTTTTGAAAATCAGTTACTAGAATATATTGATATGCCATTGGAAAACAGTATTTGGGACTACTCCAACCACAATACGGAGGACATTGAGCTTGGCAGGCAAACAGCACAATAATCAGTTTGTTTAAAAATGCTGGTTTTATATTATGGTCTGTGCTGCAAAAAGAAGGCAAACAAGGTGACCCATGCCATGGCTAACTCAGCACATCTTTAAGCATGGGCTCAATTCTTTCTGTGAAAGGCTTCTCTTTCCCTCGGGGGAGGTCTTTGCTCAGGTTCCCAGTCAGTCCCCTGCTCTGGAGATACCTGTGGCTGCACGCAGACAGGTTTGAGCATCACCATGCTCCCATGGGCATGACATTCCTGAAGTTAAGGGGAACTTTCCTTCAGTAGAAAGAGCAGGATTTCAGCAATACCTCATAACTTTGGGAGAAGAACAGTACATGTTTCCAATATAAGAAAGAGAATATTAAGAGTATTGGAAAACATGCAGGGATTATTTTTTTAACACCACTGATTTAAACGCACCATGACAACTTTTTTTTATTAACTTTTGCTTTACAATTTTCTTATTTTGAATATTCCTACCTGACAACATGCATAGAGGATGCTCCAGATTTGAAGAAGTCTGTGGAATCCTCAATCACAGCAACATTGCTTAAAATTCCCTTCCAAATAGCCTAATAATACAGAACAATAACAGATGCAAGAGTGAATAATCCTCTAATAGCAAAAAGTATTTATCAAACTGTATTTTCTATGGTATTTGTGCTGACAACATATTTTATTTCAAAGGTTTCTAAAACATGAAGTTATTTTAAGAGGGTCTAAAACAGTCTAGAGACATTATATCAGACAAGGAATTTTTCAGTATAATTACATGATCAAAATTTAGTATTTTGTCCATGGTAATTTTGCCTAATCAGGTAAGAAACCTGAATGGTGTAATGCTAAAACTTTTCAGGCCCATCTTTAAAAGATTTTTTTATCCTCCAAATAATAAGTTCCCATTGCATTACAGAATGTGTCATCAGTATAGGCAAGGACAGCCTGGGGCACTTTATGAATGGATTGATGATATTTCAGGCACCCGGCCAAGGCTGAGAAGTAGTTTAAGCTGCATTCATGAGATGGAGAAATAAACAGTTCAATAACTGGTATTGTAATATTTCAATTAATTATAACTGAGTTTCACAGTTAGCAGGCAGTGTCATCAGCTGATGAGTTTATACTTTTTTTCATCATTTTCTCAGTCATTCAATAGCTCCAGGCAGTATTTATGTTGCTGCAAGCAGGTTCAAGGTAATCTTGAATCAGCAGCTTAAAATATTAGTACATGAAGCTGCCTGACCTGTGCCAAAAGTTAATAACCCTTCAGCAGAGTCAGCACAAGGGAAGACATCTATGATTAATTTGCTCTGGCACAAAACTTTAATGATAAATGTGGCTTTCAGCTAAGCCCCTGACACTACAGAGGGATGGATTTCAGGAGAGGGCAGAAAAGTTTCTCTCTGGCTATGAGAGTTTTCTGCTCCAGCTGTTCCCATCCCTCTGGCAGCCAGCCCCTTGTGAGTGGTTGTGACAGAAGAAGTGCACACAAGTACAGTGGAAAAACTGCTGCCTTTTGCTTTCAGAAGGCTGTTTTGAGAATCCCTGGAGCTTGTCCAACAGGCCCACTCTGAGCACAACCTAGTGATGAACACCACAGTGAAAAAAGGATTCCAGGAACTGTCCGAGTCTGCCAGTGTTGAAAACCTCACCTCTACGAGGTGAAGGGCAGCTTGTTTTTCCTCACCCCACCTTCATCACCTGTAGATATTTATCATTACCTGCACTCACTGTTTTTGTATCACCTGTATCTGAAAGGAAACTTTGTAAAGTGAGACAAATACACCAGTGAATCCCCACCTGAATTAATATCAATAACTAAACCTTCACCCCCATATACTTTGAGTACATTTTATCAAAAAATTACTTGCATGACTAAACAAAATATATGCCTTGCCAAAAGTAAGTATGTCATGCTTTTGGCTGAATAATATCCCACTGAAGCAGTTTAGTGAATTACTCTGATATCTTCTGCAAACTTTTTCTCCTCTTCTCTAAGTTCCAGGGCAATTGTTTCATCAGCAGAGAAGTATTTAGATGCAGGGATCATTTTGCCATCCTCAAACTGCAGATTTCTCACTAGTACCTGAAAAATGAAAGGATATGATTTTAAATTGTTTGGGAGGTAGCACATCCTTGGGTGAAGAGTTTTAAGCATTAACAGGGTGATTGAAATAGTGAAATAAATGGCTCGCAGGAAAGCTGATACGATGCAGGCAATTTAGCACAGGCCACTCGTACCTGTCTTTTAAATCCTGTCCTAGTAAGAACAGATTTTACTCCATATAGGAAATGATGATGGATTGAGTGAAAAGCAGAACATGAACATCTTCTCTATAGGATGGTAGAGGATTGATAAACTCCAAGTGAATCAGCTGTCAGTCATTAGCACCTGGATTTATCTAGCTTGACAGTTCCACACTACTCGCCCTTCTTAATAAAACAATTCCATCCATGCTTATGTTTGCCAGACTGAGCACTTACCATCTTGCCATCATTTCCAAAAACTACTAGACCATTCTTTGTCACAAGTCCTGGTCTTGAGGCACCTTTTATTGTCAGCTCTTGTCCAGCAGGCACTGAAGCGTCAAGTAATGAAGATCCATAAAAAGTAACCACCTAAAAAGAAATGTAATTAAAAGCACACAGGTTCTAAGTGTGCTGTAAAATGTTAACAATTGTATTAGACTGTTTTGAAGCTTTAATATAATAGAAATCATATATAATTACCTACACATGGAAAATATGTTACAACATTTCTAGACCTTTACAACTCAGAACATGTAAAACTTTGCAAATTGCCTAAACCTGCAAAGCAGCTGAGCTGTAACAATGTGCATGCTGCAACCAGTGCAGGAAAGGGAGCAGCTTTTGACAGTGCATCCCAGAGTGAGGGACCACTCACTCTATAACATTTCATAATTTATTTCTGCAAAATATCTAGACCCAAATCTCTTTAAAATGAAACCCTCTGTTATTTCAGCAGCCCACAGTGTTTCATTTTGCTGTCCACACTGTGATGTTGGCCACTGTACATGGGCTGTACTATACTGTAATGCATACCTGCTTTCCAAAACGACTGGCACAGTTTGGTTCTACTCTTCGTACCTTTGTACCATGTCTCTTTTTTTTTTTTTTCTCAGATTTGTACTTATCTTTCTTCAAATTAAGTTAATTCTGCTATTAAAAACTCTTAACTACTGTGTTCTGTGTGTTTCTTTAGGTGCCTGTTCTAGATACACACAAAACATAAAGTCATCAGATTAGAGCTACTCCAATGTAACAGCCATTTGTATTCACCTGTACACAAATATCTTTAATTTTATAATAAAAAAGAGTCAAAAAGAGAGTATAGATAAGAATATTCTTCTGGTTTTCAGAGCATACCTGTCCATTTATTGTTGTCCATGCTCCAGGCACTTTATCATGCCCTCGAATCCAATTGTGCAAAGCTGCTGCAGGTTGGTCCCAGGAGATCTAGGAAATCAAGACATGCCAGGATGCACCACCACCTTCCCAACCACAAACAAGATCATCTAATGCAGTAGGGGTGCTTAGATAAAATAATTCTCATATGGGAATTCAATTAATATTTGTATCTCTGTTTATACAGCCTGTGTTATTTTTTGGCACTAGAAGGAAAGGTGCCAAAACTTTGTTTTCCTAAAATCAAATGTATTTCTGGTAGAGAATTTCATATGGCCTGTTGGCAAACAAAGAGAGTGATCTTGATTCAATGTTGTATTCACAAGTATGGTAGCTTACTAAGAATCCACTGAAATTGCAGCTGCCTGTACATGATTCCAAATAAGACACCAAGTTTCTAAATACATGCAACTGCTGAAAGGAAAATGGAACTTAACCTAGGGCTCCATTACATGCATCCTAAGAGGTATTCCAGGAAAAAGAGGTGAGGAAACCACTCAGTTAAAATTCACGTTAACTTTATATTGCTGCTACTGTAGTCTGTATTAATAACTTTTCTAGTACTATGCACAAAAAAACCCAGTGTTACTTCACACTACCTCTGCATTTTCCTTTTTCTGGATCCCTTCATATGTTGCCCCTTCTTTAGGCTGAGGTATACGAGGGGCCTTGCCATCAGCAATTAGATGTACAGCTTCCACCTACGTGAAAAAGTAAAGGATTTAATGTTAGCTTGGTTCATCTTTTTTTCTTCAAACATACTTCAGAATGACAGTAAAAGACTTTCTGCCACAAGGTGAATTGGCTTGGATTTTTTTAAACCTAGTATTTCCAAACCTTAAGGGACCAGTGCTGCCCTGAACAGACGTGTGTTTCCTTGAGTCTCTTTGACAAAAGAAATAGCCTCCAGAATTTCATGGGAGTACCTAGTCACCAAACTTAGAACAGCTGTCTGAATTCTCCAGAACAGAAGTGTGGCTCAGTATGATTGTATTTAATGTTTTCCTTTTTCTCTCTGCAAAAAGTTACTTTTCTGCATTTAAATGAAGGGAGGGGAAAAAATCTCTAAGAAGCAATGCTGAGTATTTTTTGTGCATTTTCTTTTATTTACTTTAAAAAATACAAAAAATGACAAGCACAGAAAACCCAAAGTCAATCCACCAGAACTTTAAGCCTCAAACACCATACTGCCATTTTTTCTTAAAAATCTCACGCCTAATTTTTTTGTTGTTGCTGAGCCTTTAAAAGATTTTGTCTTGTATGAAAGAGCCACATTCCAAATAAATTCAACTTCATGCCATTTGTGGAAACAGAATATGCTCTGCCTGCTGTCAGCAACAAATATTCTGAGGTCACATCCTCAGCTGTTGGGCAGCTGCACAGCTCCAGTGAAGTCCAGGGTTTGGCTGAGTATCACAACCTCTGTCTTTCCAAATGCATACATCTTGTCTGTATTTCCTTTACTTTCAATCCCTTTTCCTCTTAAAAAGCTGGTATTCAGTACAGTTAAACATACCATAGCTTTTATTCCTTCTGGGAAGAGAAACCGGTTATATAGGTCATCCACGGTATCATTTTGGCCAACATCACATTCTCGCTGCAGAAGTATTGGTCCAGTATCCAAACCATCATCAGCCCAAAAAATGGTAAATCCTGCTTTCTTATCTCCTTGAATTAAAGTCCTGGGCATAAAAAAATACTTACAGTAAATATAGAAAAAATTAAAGTAGTTAGGAATATCAGCTCACATGTTTTACATTCATTTTCTTCAGGAAGACAGAAAAGCAAACCCTAACAATTTTTACTATACTTTCACTGCTCACTTCACAGCCAGGAACCCAAAGATTTGACACTGTTGATGTGTGGTTTCCAACAATGACACAGGAAATGCTGCAAGTGAACCCAGGCTGTCTCACATAGTTCACTGTGATAATTATTTTTAAAGTATTATTAATGGTAAGCCACTCAGAGCAAAAGGTGTGCAACAGTTATGACAGAATTTGAAAGATGGAAGCATCTAATAGAATGCTATCTTAATAATTCATGATTGTTTACTGTAATTAGCGAAGTCTCATGGCTCATCTGCAGGTCAACAAGGAAGTACATTTGTCACATGGCTGAAAAGGGGTTAAACTCAGAGTGGAAAATGATAAATATGCAACTGTTTAAGGAAAAGTTATTAACAGAATTAAGGCTTTCCAGCCAGATTCTCAGCTGCTCTGCATGAACATAGCAGTGCTTACATTAGACCTGTGCCGATTTACCCCAGCTCAGAATTTGCTTCTGCATCCAAAGGGAACTTCAGCCACCTAAAATTTTGCAGGTCTTCTTTGGCATGTGTCTCAGAATGATGAAAAATCAAACTGAAGTGTGTTTAAGGGAGCAGCCAGAAACTGTGAGAAAAATATTTCCTGCATGTTTTCAGCCATGTGTATGCATGCAAACTTAAATGCTATTTTAAGTAATTCATATCTCATGTAAGTATTCCCTCAGCAGCCCATGTTGTAGCAGAACTGTCTGAGATCTGGCTTATACACAGGAAAATTCATTATTAGTTATAAGCACTGAAAGCTGCATTCACTAAAATGAGTGAAGTACACTGAAGTACATATGGGATGAACACTGGACGAACTCCAAAGACAGCTGGGGAAGTTGGCAGGTATAACAGAAGTGAAAGCTTACAGAATTTTGGCTAGCCTTTATCAGATCTTTCACATATTTAAGCTGCATTTCTTCTCGTTTTTATTATGTAAACATTCCAAAAGAGTACTCTAGTGAGAAATGGATGTACTCAGCATGGAAAAGAAGGTTTTATAAGCAAATGTCTCTGACGCTGAGTAGGTGACAAGGTAAGAACTACGTGTGCCTCCTCCTTTGTCCAGCAGCTCCCTCCACAAAGGGCTGCTGATAACGGAGTGGCGGCAGCTGGAAGAGACTCTAAAGGAAGCAAGTGAGGAACCCTCTGCACCCCAGGACCCTTGTTTGTACCTGGTTATGTTTAGCCATGCCTAATTCTCAAAGGTTTTCTTGGTTATACTGTGAAGATAAAGGGTCTGATAGCACCAGGGCTGTAGCCACAATATGTGAAAGTAGTGATTAGAGTAAGGGGTGAGAGGGTGAAACACAAGAACAGACAGTCAAAGCCAAATCCTAGTTTAGTTTAAAGGCCTCAGGACAATGGCCTTCACTTGAGAAGGGCAGGAGCAGATAGAAAAGATTCCTTTTGCAGAAGGAATATGCAAAATAGAGCAAGACACAGTGATACAACACTGCAATACATTCCATTTCTGCAAACCTTTGCACTTGCTGAAAGAACTTCCTGAAACAGAGTTTGTGTCTACACCTTCCTGTGAAATACATCTTGATGAATTTCTCCTCCATAAAAGCATGCTTTTAGAGCTCTCTAGATATGAGGTTGCACAATTTAATAACAAACTGCATGGAGTAAAAGGACCTCATTTATTTGGAAAAATCCTACTACTTGATGTCTTTGCTGACTGCTCCCTGACTTTTCATTAGAATGAGCAATCATTCTTTTTTCACCTTCCATGTCTTTCATGGCTCAGCACACAGCTGGTGTATGCCCTTCCCAATGACCTCTTTTCCAGTCTAAAGTCTCCATCATTTGTCTTCAGCCATGTGAAAACCGTCCTATACCCTTGACCATCTTTTGTAGCCTTTTCCGAACTTAGCTAGTTCATGTTCCAGCTGAGATGCAGACAGTATTTAAGATCACAGAATCACAGAATATTTTGAGTTGGAAGGGACCCACAAGGACAATTGAGTCCAACTCTTGAATGAATGGATCCTTCCATGGTGAGTAACAACAATCCTTTTCTGAGTAACAACAATTAACTTATAACACTGCTTATATATAGTCAAGGGGGTTTCCCCCTTGTGTCCATTGTGTAATGCTTCTTAACTTTGAATTTGACCTCTCATTTTCTCACTCTCACATTATCATGTTTACTCATTTGCATAGAAAGTGTATTACAGATTTAAATCAGAGTGATTGATCTAAAGTTTCCTGGCTTTCTCTTTCAGCCTTTTTAAAACTGATATTGCTTTTGCTATTTCCCAGTCACCTGCATCAACATAACCTTAAGAAACAGAAACATTTGCAGTTCATTTCAAATCTGCAACTTCAAATTTGCTGATGTCCTGTGGTCCTGACAAAGAGTTTTTTATTCCTTCATCAGTTCATGAAAATGTCTTCTGCTCACAGTTTAGCTCAAGAGAATTGTTTTGACTTTTGCTACCCAAAGAAGGACTGTAGGATAGTAACATCTTAAGCTCCTCCATCCTGAATACCAATACAGATTTCCTACTGTGATATTCTCTTTGATAAATACCTTTGTTAAATCCCATACCTCTATCAGTTACATACCTCCACTGCAACTTCAAATTTGCTGATGTCCTGTGGTCCTGACAAAGAGTTTTTTATTCCTTCATCAGTTCATGAAAATGTCTTCTGCTCACAGTTTAGCTCAAGATAATTGTTTTGACTTTTTCTACCCAAAGAAGGACATCTTAAGCTCCTCCATCCTGAATACCAATACAGATTTCCTACTGTGATATTCTCTTTGATAAATACCTTTGTTAAATCCCATACCTCTATCAGTTACATACCTCCAACTTTTAACATATTTGGAGGAATTGTTGGTATTACATTTGTGCTTTAAAAAGCTGTTTATTTCTTTCTTTTCTGGACTGTCTCATTCTCATTTTCTGCTGAGTTTATGCTATTTTACTTTACACACTTGGACACAACTGACACTTTTTGAAGTCTTTACCTCTCTAATAGCCTCCTCAACACCTCTGTTTAAGTATTTCAGTTTAGTACTTTTTCCAGGAAGGATTAAAATTAAACAAAGCTAAGTACGCTTTTGCTTTGAATCCACAACACTGTGGATTCAGATAATCACCATGCTGCCTGTAAGATTATTTTTAAATTGTTCCTCCATATTTAGATAATTTCTTACTGAATTTAGACACTGTAATAATGTCATTTCTGTTGTCACAAGCGTGCCAGATTTGAGTCTATTGTGGCCATTATTGCAGTGTAGTTCTTTCAGGGTGATGATTTGAACCTACCTTGTGAGATAAGGTTTTTTCTTGTGGATTCTCCCTTTTCCCTTCCTCTCTGTGAACTCTTAGGTTCTGTATCAGACCTTCCTGTGACAGTTATCGAGTGTTTGTGGGGATGAGCCACTAGGGCAGTGTCCTGCTTATGGAAACTCCAGATTGTCAATTCGTGCATGTGAGTAAAATATATGAATGTACAGCTCACACCGCTGATCCTCCAGAGCAACAGCTGAGCTCGCACTGGAAATAATAATGAATCCTAGGTATGAAGTGCAGTTCATGTACCAAATAGTCAGCTGCCCTAGAGAAGTTCCTTCAGAGCATTTGCAAGTCAAGAGAAGTGCAGCATTGACAAGAGGAACGGGGCAGACCAGCCCCTAGCGTGACAAACACGTGGTTTTGATGCACAGAACTCACCAGTTGATTGCAGAAGCTCCTCGGTGGCGTGGTAGGATGGATGGATGGTAAATAATAGAGCCATGTTTTGGGCAGTCAATAACATCCATGGGGATAAACTGTGTACAGAATGGAAGGACATTTAACTCTGCTCCAACTGATTTGTAGGCTGCAACTACTTCCTGGATAGGCTTGCCTTTAGCTCTCCACTTGGGGAACTTAAAAACAGGAGTGCCATCCTTCTCCGCTGCCAGTGCTGAGGGGCAAGAACAGTATTTTTTTTTTAATTCTGTGTTAAAAATTCAAGTCAGAGACATATTTCATGGCAACTGAAGCAAATCATCAAGTATATGACCACAGAGTGCTCTTCTGTATGCTGTTTAAAAACCTTTGTGCTTGGATGCATTTTATTAATTCTGTCTTTGATTCTTTTTCCTACAGCTTATGTTGATCTCAGCTTTCAGTTCACTCTTATGACTTGGCTGGTAAGTACCAATGAAAACAGAAAAGACAGGTATCCATACTTTACTTTCTCTTTTTTGTCTGTGAAATTGGATCTTGAGCTTGACCTGAAGCATCTTTAGCCTGTTGATTTAAATCTTAGGTAAATTCTTATTTAAATATTATTCCATGCAAGTTAGTGTGTACTGAAGTTACTGTTAGAAAACAAAGACTGTAGCTGTCTGAGGGCACAGAAAACTTCAGGTAACACTTGAGACTTAAGCTTTTATCTGGAAGTAAAAACAAGTGGTTACCTAGTAATTTAATTTCATTTTTTCCCCCCAGTCAGGAGAGATTGGACTTAATTAGTCCTGTGGTTTTAGTTAAAAATCAATACACGATTGAAAGATTGGAAGATTTACTTAGTTACATTTCTTAGTGTAACAACCTTACAAGAATAATTTTTATAATGTAAACAAGTTATGGTATATAAACTTTTTATACAATGTAATCCAAACAGACATGGATAGTCAAATTTTCATTTTCTAAGCCAATGGTTGCCTTCCCTAATTCTTCTGAAGTGTGATTAAATCTTTTAATGAGGTAGAGTTGAGAATTACATGCTAGTCTGTGAACACCACAGCACCAGTAAGCAAAATTTATGTTTGATTCTTCCCTCATGAGAGTTCTATAAAAACATGTCAGGACCACATAAAAAAACCCAAACCCTAAACAAAAACCAAAACAAAAACCACCAGAAAAGTCCCCAACCAAAACCAAGAGAGAATTGAAACAGCTCATGGAATGTAGTTTTGATTTCAGATTATCCATAAAGGTACATTCCATTCTGGCACTTCTATTTGCTAATCATATAAACTCACAGTCTTTGAACTTGTGTCACTGAAACAAAAACAAAAAAAACAAAAAAAAAAAAAAAAAAAAAAAAAAAAAAAAAAAAAAAAAATTAAGTTCCAAATTAGCTTCTTTGCCATGCTGGGTTCTGAATACAATGAGTACAATTCTGAATAAGCAAAACTTCCTTCTTTTGTAAGCCTAGAAAATCCACGTGTGGTATTCACATTCTCTACACAGAGAGACATAATTCTCTCTCACAGGATTTTTCCTGGAGAAGCACAGAGAGAAGAAGAGCAAACAATTTTCATCTCTATTCTCTGCTCCTGTTGTTATGCACCTCAGCAATGGGAAACGTGTGGTATTCACATTCTCTGAACAGAGAGACATAATTCTCTCTCACAGGATTTTTCCTGGAGAAGCACAGAGAGAAGAAGAGCAAACAATTTTCATCTCTATTCTCTGCTCCTGTTGTTTTTGCACATGTGGAATGTGTTAGGAAGATTGTTTACCTGAAGGGATTTGTCAATTGGATTCTACTGAGGATTGTTTTGTTTCCTTGGCCAATTAGGTCAAAGCTGTGTCCTGGCTATCTCAGTCACGAGCTTTTCTTTAGTATTCTTTAGTATCTCTTTGCTAGGTAATTTAGTAGAGGATAATGTATTATAATATAGTTTTAATAAAGAAATTGTTCAGCCTTCCAAATCAATGAAGTCAGCTGCCAATTACTCCCTGCCTCAGGGGTGCCCTGCATTCAATAAAGGGAGAGCAAAGCCTCCTCCAGCCTTTCGAATGTGTTTTCCATAGTCCAGGTGGAAGAGAAATAGGTTCTGCAGGTACACTGCCACACGCAAGCTTGTCAAAAAGGGCAGAAAACCAGGGATAAACAACCTTGGCTCAGTGCCTTGAGTGTCCCAGCCAGCAGAGAGAAGCAGGTGACAGACATTTGCACTTGAATATAGGCTCAGCAGCTATTTGCTGTAAGATACAGATCTAGTTCAGAATGAATATGTCTAGGGTGTACATTCCAATAAGATATCCAGATTAATTTTGGTTTTCCAATACCTTAATATACAGCTCTGCATGTTTAGAAACTACTTTAAAAGTTTCTTTTTTGAAGTACTGACAAATGGACAAGGTTAAACTGGTTCTGGGACTGGTGTTTGTTAAAGGATAGGTCTCGTACTGGATTTAGTGGATAAAAGGAAATATATGCAAGTCATTCCCATATAGCTATAACCTTCTAATGAAAAGGAAAATTTGTTATGTACACCTGTAATTTTTACATTTGGATTCAGGTTACACTTACCCAAAGGATCAGCTTGTCCATTCTTGTCAGGCACAGTGAATACTCCCACAACTTTATGCCCCTCTTTTCTTAGCTTTTTATAAACTTCTTGTCCAAAAATACTTTGACCTATAAGGGCTAGCTTTAGCTTATGTTGATAAGCCTGGTAAAAAGAATTAAAACAAAACATGTTGTAGCATGCAAATAAAATATGTTATTGCTTACATTTCTGTCTTGCTCTTTCTTTGTCAGTTTTCAGTTTGATTTAAAATGGAATAGTCTTTTCTAACCTAAAAACCTTTGATGGAATAAGAATCAATTTTTTGAGACTAATGACAGGTAACATACAATTTAGAGAGAATATACTTCACATGAAAGTATCATCGGATTCTGTCACTGATGTTTAGATGGCTTTTTTAGAATTTTCATTAGACAGACCACCCACTGCTTCTTATTAGAGGCTCCATGATCTTATCCATAGTCAGAAATGAAAATACATTTTTTGAAACATACATAAAACACTTTTTGTAGACATAATTTATGTGGCTGGAACATGCCCTCTAAATCCCCGTAATTAAACAGAAGTATATTATTTGTGGTTAACATGTATAGGCTAAAGACAGACTTGTACTGTTCCTGCCAAGTTAAAGGTGATGATCATCCATTTGGTACTTCTACAAGCAAAAACGGTGCTAAAGGTAAGGTTACCTTGCTGGACTTCCACTGCCTGCTGCATTTGGATTCCAGTACACTGGACATGTGATTTAAGCTTCTTCAAGGAGAGCAGGTGCAAGTAACCACCTCCACCTTTTTTTTAAATTTATGATCGTTAGATCATAACGATATGATGATATCAGAACACAATATGTGTTCTGATATCACAACAATATGATGATATCAGAATATCAGATATTGCTATGTCTTTCAAGTGATTGCTTCTCGAGGAAACTACTTTTTCCTTCTGAGTCCTTTCAGATTTATGTGGCAGTTGTGCTCCTTTCCCACCCTACCTCCAGTCCCTCACCTCCAACACCTCCTTTATCCCAGAACTGGTACTGCTGTATCTGCAAGAACTGCATTAGGGTACTGAAGTGAGCAGGCACCGACATGAAAAATGCAGCTTATTCATAACTGGATCTCTTCACTGGTCTAATTTATAGCACACGGCCATGAGTCCTAACACAGGGCCAGCAGGGGAGCAGGAATGAGCATGGAAACATGGCAGAAGGGTGGAACTGTCTCTATATGCACTGTCTTTGCATTTCTAGTCAGCTTTTGGAAAATAAAAGCTGGAAACCTCTGGAAAACAAATGGACTATCAGACCTGGTTAAAAAGGAAAGGTCCACACAGAATAAACAGAAAACGTACCTTCCTCAAAGCTGGGTCTGGCACAAACGGTTCCTAGACTCAAACCATACAGATCCCTCCTCTTAGGAGGCCTGAATGAAAGGTAGGAAATAGATCCACACACTCCCCACCTTTTTTCTTAACTTTATTTTTCACAACTGGACTTTGACTTCCATTTTTTCCTTATGACCCATTAGAGGAATCAAAGCACTCTGTGAATGTCTTAACCACTGATGTTTGTTTTGCTTGTGAGTTGGCACTTGTATGTTTATCTCCTCCCACCTCTTCCCTTTCTTAGGGTGCTGGGACACGAGGATACTTGGACTGAGTGGGTTATTGATTGGATAACAAAATGGTCTGCACTGTCCATTAGATCATACGACAAAGAGAAATGTCCTGAAAAACAGGTTACTCAAAACCACAATCCACTGCAATTCATTTCACAGCTGACATATTACAGATGCATTTTACTGGTTTCAGCTTACATTTTTGTTGTGCAGCTGGCTTTAGAAAAGGGAGTTATGAATTGGTAGGCTCCATTACAGGAATATTGAAGTGTGGGGTTTTTTTTTTAATATAAAACAATAGGAAATAATTATTTGTACTGGACACAATATTTTCCCTGAGAATGAAACTGCATAGTAAAACTGTCCTGTATTGCAGCATTACTCAGCACTAGTGCCACTGCAGCAGAAACAAGCAGTAAGGTGCAAAGGTGGACGTAACTCAGGCCCTTGCAAAATCAGATTGTTATAACTGGCTGGCAAAAAATGTCTGCAAGACTGCTGATGATAATATTACTAACCAACATTGCACTGCTGGCAGCTATACCTCAAATAGTCCATCATTTTGTTCTTAACAAAGACAAGACCTTGTTCTGAATTACAACTTATCCTTGCAATCCTTATCCAGCAAAGCCAAACTGATGCAGGTGGTGCTCATTATCAATGCTTTATGATGGATGTCTTTACAGCAGAAATGCTGCTGCACTACAAAAACCCAAAAAACCAGTTATTAGGTTTTCCCAAGTATCTTAACTATAGCCAGGCAAATTGGAGAAAGATTAACCTGCTGGATCACTGAACATGTTTAGCATGGTATGAAATCCTCTGATTTCTGTACTGTGCTAACTAGTGCCCAACTCGTATATTAAATAAATGTTTAAAATAGTCCAGATGAGAATTACTTATTCTACTTCTGCTCTTTCATTAGCATTTCTCAGTAAGAACACAAGACTGGAAGGGATCTTCTTAGCTAATGAATCTTCTCCTCTGCCACCACAAAAAATCATGTCATATGATTGCTTTTATAAATCTACCCAAACTCCTTTTCAAAGCACTGTTAATGT
Organism: Onychostruthus taczanowskii; assembly: GCF_017590055.1. NCBI lineage: Eukaryota > Metazoa > Chordata > Aves > Passeriformes > Passeridae > Onychostruthus > Onychostruthus taczanowskii. The sequence goes on from NW_024507546.1 coordinate 2,470,222, forward strand.
ACTCACTTCTGTACTCTGCTGCTTTTCTGATACTTGGACAATCTTCTTGTAATTTTAAGTCCAAATTTATTACCACTTAAATAGTTACTTTTTCACAGAGAGTTTATTCACAAAGTGTTAATAACATATGCACCCTCTATTCCTACACTTTCAGTTCATGTTGCCCTGTGAATAAATCTGATTCCCATATTACATGGAATGGCATAGCAGTTCCAGTACCAAATCATGAGTTGCTGTAAATCAACATACTTTCAGTAAAGCCACACATTTAATTTGTGCTAGCTGTGGAACTGAATCAACAAATGGTGAGAAGCAAAGAGAGAATGTAGTCCCCAAATGAATAACAAATAAAAAAACCCCACCAAATCCAAACTGAAACTGGCAATACTGAGAAGATTGCAGTGTGGGAAATTCTGTGTGCACAAAAACATTATTCTAGTAGTAAATCAGCTTTGCTGCCTCACACTTCCAGAAGGTAACTCAAATGGGGACTGGTTTCAATTGCAAGATGGATCTGATAACTGTGACCAGTGATTCCTGAGTTCCCTCTCCACTGTGGCACCCACAAGTCAGCCACAAACAGGATTTCTACTGAGTTTTAAAAAAAAAAATAAAGAAAAAAGAAAAGGAAAATATCTGTGTGGAGGGGCTTGCGTGCTCGGATCACAAGTTCAGTCTTTTTTTTTTTTTGTTTTGTTTTATTTGAAAAATTACAGTGGAACAACTGCATGAGATGTTATAGCCATTCATATATTCTTTTGGAAACTCTCCTTAAGCATTTTTACCTAAGATGAGTCAGACCTGTGGAAGTGGGAAAATTTTGTAGAAGAATTTAATGTGGACATAACACGCAATTAAAACGGAAAGTTCTATAAGATGACACAGAGAAGAAAAAGAGTTTGGTGTTTTCTGTCTTAGAGAAATAGCACATTTTGACTAGTGTGCCATCGCTAGCATTCATCATGAAACTTTAGAAATTCTGTTAAAGAACACCAAAACAATCCTGGATATGCGCTAGATGGATACTCCATCATTATCACTGACATGCACAGAGATTAAACTTTTTATTGTTTTTGACAGTGATGTTAAGAGATTCTACTAGACTCCTTTTGCATCTGCCTGGTTGACTATGAACGTGTAGCCTGCATGAACCATGCATGTAAAGGTTAATGGTCATGTAGCATCAGAGTGGATCATTTGCTGCACTTCTGTAAGATTACCCAATTCCTAGTTATAATAAACAATGCAGCTCAGGTGGCTTAGGGAGATCTGGCCCTTCTTTTATTACTAATCATAAAATAATATAGTTATTATGACAGCGCTGCCAAAATACAAGATTTTAGGCAATTAGTTTTCACTCTACTGTAATTCGGTTGCTTTCACTGTCTTAACTTTAAATTTCTTCTTTAACTTTGTATTTTGTTTATAGCATAACACAGATTAACAGTGATTATGTTTCCTTGACTCAAATACTCATGATTTGAATGAAGACAATAAGATAAAGGTAGAAGCATAAAATCCGAGAAGTGTTTGTACAAGCAGTCTTATCTTGCATGCTCAACGTGTCTCAAAGTTCACATGTGTTTCACCACCTCAATACAAAAGCACAGATTTAAGTTTAACTTCTGTATTTAAAAATTCTGCCCATATGATCTCTTGATACCATACTGGAATTTATTTTAAAATAGCTCATTAAAAGTTGTACAGTATTTTAATGTTTGATTCCATTCTGGCTCTTTTTTTCCTCCAAAACACTTATACAGAACTAAAACGAATAGAATTAAGTACTGCATAGATGACAGCCTGAAAAATGCTGGTAACTATCTTGTAAAGTTCCCTAGAAATGGGAGATAAGTCCAACATCTACATTTTCTTCTCAGTAGAGTCTAAACTTACAAAATCTCTTCAGAGGAGAATTTTTTTTTTTGTTGGATAAAAATAATTTTCTGTTACTGCCTCTTTTGTATGTGCATCTAAACTTCAACTGGTTAGAACTACTAATTACATTTCCTGAAAATGAAGATTTAGTAACTGCTACCCTGGGTACAAACCTTATAATCAAAAAGATGACAATATTTTACTTAGTTTGCATAAGAATTTAGTAAAGCTAAAAAATTTTGAATGTTACATCTTTTTAAAATTATCACAGAGAGATGCTTCTTTTGAAAAGCAGTACTGCAACTTTATTTCTACTGAGATCTCCCTACATGTGCTGGATTCCAGTGCCTGCAAATAGAAGCCTATAGTAGAGCCCCGCCCCCATCTACATACACATCCAGGGCAATGTGTTCCCACCGTTCATTCATTCTCTTTTTTTTGGCACTGTTGGTTGCATTTCCAAAAGGCTTGTGTCAAATGTCCTTATTCTAACGCCTTCCATGCAGATACCTTTGGAGGATTGCTGTCCTCAAACAAAACTGAGCAGCCAAACACGAAACAATGAACAATCTCTAGGGAAGAAATAAATCCCCCAAGCCCCATCCAACTTGCCAGACCTACACATCTGGACAATTTGGACTGGACACAGCTTTCAGGGAGAGGGTCCTTGCAGGAGTCCTGCAGTCTATATATGTAACCAGACATAAAGAAAATTACTTGAAACAAATGCTCAGAGCTGTAAAAGACTAAACCATGGGGTGCAGAGGAATTTAGACCATCAACTTCAACCCTAGCAGTCCACCATGCCAGAGCTATGAACCGGCGATGAGAAGGTCACAAACGAAACAGGCCAGAGCCGGGGGCTTCACTTTGGCCCTGGGAAAGAGCATGGTCCCTTCTAACTGAGAAGAGAGCCTTCAGCTTCTCGCAGGGCAAATCCAGCCTGAGGGAGGCAGAGAACGGCTGCATCACATTGTTCTTGACACACGATTACGGGGCACTATCACAGCATCGCTGCTGCCTGTTCCCCGCGGCTTCCAGGCACATCCCTGCAAGATGCAGCGCCCAGACGATGGCTGCGATCCCGCTCGCCGAGCAGCCGGGCAAGATGCAGCCTTTGCACTCACACCGCGCCCTTTCCCGACCCTGCCGTGCCTGTACGCGCTTTGCTAAATCCTCGGCAGAGACGACAGACATCACATCCTGGAAAACACCCGCTCCCGCCAGCCCCCTCCTTGCGGTTGCCCCCCGACCGGTTCGCTCGCGGGCTCGGCACGGCACGGCACGGCACGGGGACCCAGCTCCGCGGCCGCCCGCCCCGCGCTACTCACCGCAGCCGTGGTGCAGATGGTCCGCAGCAGCCGGGGTGCTGTCCGCAGCATCTTGCGGCCGCCCGGCCAGCTCCGAGCGGGCTCCGCGGCTGTGGCGGAGCGCCTCGTCTGATGCAACCCGCGCCGATGCCGCTGGCGCCGGGCCAGCGCCTGCATCCGCGGCGGCGCAACCCCGCCCGGGCCCGCGGCCGCCGGGGANNNGGCGGGGGTCGCGGGGTGCGGCCTCGGCGGGGAGCGGAGCGGAGGGAAGGGGCGGGGAGCCGGGCGAGCGCCGCCGCCCCCCGATCCCAGCGGGGCGGCCGAGCCCTCCCGCTGCTGCCGCGGGGCCCCGGCGCAGGGACCTGCGGGGCGGCGCGGGGGGCTCCGGGCCCGCGGGCACGGGAGTCACAGAATCACAGGATCGTTAGCGTTGGAAGGGTCCTCTGGAGATCATCCAGTCCAGCCCCCCGTCAAGGCAGGTCACACAGGAACGCGTCCAGGTGACTCCATGGAGAGAGACTCCCTGGGCAGCCTGTTCGAGTGCTCTGCCACCCTCAACATATAGAAGTTCTTCCTCATGTTGAGGTGAAACTTCTCGTGTTTTAGTTTGTGGCCATTGCTCGTTGCTGGGCACCGCTGAAAAGAGTCCGGCACCACCCTGTACGTGCCCGTCTTCGAGGTGTTTGTAGGCATAAATGAGATCCCTTCTCAGCCTTCTCTAGACTGAAACAGACCCAGCTCCCACAGCTCTTGCTCCAGACCCCTCATCATCTTTGTGGCTCTCCACTGCACCCTCCCCAGTCACTCCTTGTCTTTCGTGTAGTCACGGCCACCGAGGCCACCCGGGTGGCATTTTGGTGTCTGAGATGCGTGCAGTGTCCCCAGCAGTGCTCCAGCCATTTACAGCTTGAGGGGACAGAACCCCTCACCTTCACCTTTGCCCTCTCTACCGAGGCTGCTGGCAAGATATTCCCTTGACTCTGCTGTGGGAGTAAAAGATCATGTGGATTATTAGCATTAATTTTTAGTTTATTTAATGCTAGTAATGGGGTTAAAAAACATTAATGACTTACTGGAAATCCATATCACCACCTTTGCCAAGTATTATTAAAGCAGCTCACTCTATTTAGCCATTTCTTTAAAATCTTGCTCTTGAGCTCTATTACTAAAAGTGTTTCAATTTCAATATTATCTGGAAGATACAACAAAATTTTATTGTCAGAGGTATGGAGAAGATCTTGAAAACAGAAATTCAACGTGCTAAAAAAGACCAGAAAGCAAGTGAAAATGGCCCCAAAAATGACAGGAATAGCAAAAGCAAGAGTAGACAGCAAGACAGTAATAATTTGCATCATTGCAAATTAGGTCAGGTTTAAACCCCAGCAACACAAAGAACATAGGCGTGTAATAAACGCAAATACATGATGTTCCTGTCAGAAGAACAAGGAAGACAAAAATGGAAAAAATTTCTTTTAGCCAAGTTGTGAACTATGTCAGAGAGGTCAGAGGCAATGATTAAGCAAAAGTTATGACCTGCAGTCACCTTGCTACAGTTGAAAATAGAGTAGACATGCAAATATCCATATCTCAGTGAGATATCATATCTCTTTTTTATGCTTTCCTGCAAAAGAACTGCAGCAGTGATCACCAGGGTTTTACTCCCAGGCCCCCAACATCTTCCTCAGGGTATTTCAAATGCTGAAAAGTACCTTAAGGACACGGACTGCTGCAGTCCTGCTCTTCCATCCCTGTTCAGGAGGTGCAGGAAGGAGAGGTGTTGCAAGAGATAAATTGTGCCAGTCCCCAAGGAAGTTGGGTTGGCACAACACAATCCCCCCACAGAGTAAAGTTACACAAGGGCTTGCATTATGCCTCTCAGACCATTATTCATTCTCTGATTTAGTCCTGTGTAGCACAATTATATCCTGTCCTTTATTCAAGGCTCTTGGTGGTCCCATAAGTGTAGGTGGCCCTAAGCAGAATAAACAGAAATTAAACCCAAAACTTTTAAACTAAAATAAACCACTGCACTTCTGTTTTGCAAAGAAAGCTCTACAAAGAACAATCACTAGCCAGTTCCTATAATTTCTTTTCTGTGGGATGAAAAATCTACAGGAGTACTTGTCTGCTTCAGTGAAAATTCTTCTCATGATGGTATCATGTGGATTGTGTGGTGATTTATTAGATCATGGAATAATCAGCCAAAAAGTCATCAAAAAATTCTATTAACAAAGTGGTACAATATATTTATACAAGAAGTTCCTTCTCTAATATCTGTGGTACTGTGGGTTTAAAAAGAATGGTATACAGTAATTCCAGATTTTATTAAGAAAGCTAAAAGTTTTTCCTTTGTGGCTTATTCTTAAAATATTGTTATTGCCTACTTTCATGGGTATGCAGCTTCATACCTTCCAATTATCTCACAGAAAATCTACAAAATTTCATTGCTACATTTCTTTAAAATATTCCTTCTTTAAATTGCACAATAAAAAATTAAACCTCATAATTTTCTTGGACTAAAATGCATCACTTAACTATTGCAGGAGCTGTTGTTCTGAAATGCCTGTTGTTAATATCTTGCTTTCTTTTTTGAATTGGCAGTTTCTTTCAGAAAGATTAACTGCCCAGTTTGAATGGTCATGTAGCAGTACAAGGATTTTACAGGTTCATGTGCAGCTTGGTTTGCAGCTAAGCAAACCCCAAAACAAGAGGTATTGACAGTCCTCACTAAAGGAATGATAACACTACCACTGACAGCAGGAGAAATGAATGTGTGGGTAGTATTCCCATGACTTGATGGAAGCTGCACAAATTCCATACAATAAATAGGGTACAATCAACTCCTATTATAATAGCTGGCATCGAAATGGTCCTATCATGCAAAGTTTGGAACTGGATTAAAGCATTGCTGAAGTTCATGGAACTTCAAATCTTGGTTCCTGATCCAAAATCCTCTCCAAATTGAACAGTACACTTGGCATTTAACCACTGACACATGAGCTTATGGCAAAATGCCTGGTTTTCCTGGGTAAGCTATTTGTAATAACCTGTGGCTCTATTCCCTGTACACACACAACATACAGTTCAACAATGCAAGTGTAAAGCACCAAAGTTTACTTAGTTGGCACAGCTTCATCTCCAAACACAATTCTTAACCTAGTGAGAAAATAATAGACCTCCATTTACTTCACACACCACTAAAATATTAGGTAACGAAAGGGAAAAATCACAAGAGGACGTGTCTGTTGTCACCATATAAGAAGAGCTATATAAAGAAGAGCTGGGAAGGAAGAGGTGGGATTTATTTTAGATTTCATAGCAATAAGAGGGGCAGGGACATGAATGGCCATGAAGGTGTGCTAAAACACAAAGATGGTATCTTCATACCATCAGCTTCACATTATCATCAGGGTTATGAATTCATACAAATGGGTTTAAATAACCACTTAACAAATTGCCTATGTGGAATTTCATGTGCAAATACTTACAATCAAGATTTTTGGTATCCAGAAAATTATTAGGCTGACCTTTTTGAGATAGGTCTTGTATGACCAAAAACGCCAACATCAGTGTTAAATATCGTAACACAGTACATTCCTCTGGGCTTTATGTTGTTGGAAAAAGTGACACAAAGTATTACCCATTAATTTTTGTACCCCAGTCAGAGAAGTACCTTGCAAATTATTAATTTCTTGTTCATTTGGGGAAAAATATCCTAGTACACCAGTGCTTACTTTGTTTGGAGCACATTTTATACATTAAGCTTAATTTTGGATTTTTTTTTTCCTTTCAGTTCTAATCCCTTTTCATAAGCCAAAGTTTATCGTTGGGACAAAACCTGCAATTATCCATAGTAAGCTTTTCAGCATGGGATTTTTCCTTTGTGTCACCAAATTTTCAGGAGATGTATGTCAGCACATGGCAAAAACTGATAAGGGGATATGTTCACCAAAGCTATGCAGGAGTTAAACGTGCTTGTACAATAGCAAAAATGTACAAATTGTGCTTGCACGTGCAGAAATGTACAGAACAAATATAAGACCTAATGTAGCTGAATATTTTAAATCCTTGTTGATTTCTGTGAAGCAGAAGCTACTCAGTGTCTTGGAAGACATCAAGACCTGGCAAGATCATTAGGAAAGACTGTTCCACACAGCATGCACATACTGAAGTGCTTGGGAAACTGCTTGGAATCTTCCAGGATTTGCTTTCTTTTGAAAATCATGCCCTGGGACTCAGTAATCAACTAAATTAGCTCTGCATAGGCTTTTTGTTGTTGGAAATTATCCCTGATGGGGCTTTTCATGATGATTAAAGATTTGGTCATAGTTCAGACTCAAATTCCTCAGGAGTACTTTAGAGTTTACCCAGTTCTAAAGACTGAGTAATTAAAAAAATAAAGTAAGGCTTTGTATGGTTCACTAAGTATGTTAATTGCATGACAAGTTTCAACTAAAATTTTACACAATAAAAATATTTCATGTTTTTCCCCTTGCTGAAGCAAAATTTGACAGGAAAGTTACTTTGTCTGTTATCTCTGCAATATTTGTATTTAAAACTTGTATTATTTTTTTCCCCAGAGGGTCTTAATTAGAGAGTAACCATTTAAAACTTTAGCCTCGACATTTGATTTTTCCAGACTAACCAAAAGGAGGTATATATTTGTTGAGAAAATGAGATTATTTCACCAATGTAACAAGTGGCAAGGACTATCATGTGCAGATGCCTTACTCACATGGATAAATGTAAGTCTCTCAGATTGCATACAATAAATTAGGAACTACATCTGCAAAAGTGGTTGCTATCTTAGTGGAGTGGAGCTGCAAAGAGCAGATCTCAGATGGTAAATCCTTTCTGGGAATTCTGCCACAAAAACTTCGAGCAAAATCTTTATTTTATTTAAAATGTTCAGAGCTAAGCATCAAACATTCCACAGACAAGGAACATAGAGAATAGTTGGGTTTCTGCATATACAGCAAGTCAAATTCTTTCTCCTGTAAGTAATTACAATTCTAGAAATTACTAACTGTCAGTCTTGCTGGAGCTTTGCCTGCATACACGAGAAGCAACATCTGATCTGGGTGCTTTTCTGACCCCTCTTTTTTAATTTTTTAGGAAAAAATTGGTTTCTGTTTGGATGGTTAAAATATCTGATGGATGGTTTCAAATATCAGAAAAATGCTGTTTAAAATACCAGGCAACCGAATTGTCCATTGTAGTATGGTATTTCCAATTGTGATTATTTCAAAGGAAAAAGGGTTTTTAATACCTCATGGAATCAGACTCCTGTTGATTTATGAATCCATAGAAACTTAACCACTTCATAAATGAAACAGTCATAGTACTACATTAATTCTGCTATATTTTGGACTTTATTCTCTCACCCACTTTTTCTAGTACTCAAATGTAACAGTAATTTCAGCTGGAACATATTTGTGTTCACATTTTACTCAGTTCCTGTGAAAGTTCATTATGAAATTTCATTTCATGACCATTTTGGCCTGACCAAAAGGAATGATTTTTTTATCGATTATGTCTGTGCTCAGTAGTGGTCAGCTTAGAAATCACTGTCTATCAAACAAAGTCTAAAGAATGTTCTTACTACTCTATTTCCTGAAAATTCTAACAGATATTTGAGCAATCTTAGCAATTCCTATGAGTTTGTACCACATAAAAGCTTCCTGGTACAATGGAAGCTGTGTCACCTAGCTTCCAGAAATTCTGTGTATAAATAAAATGTCAGTAATTTCACACGAGCGAACAGCGTAAAGCCATCCACTGATAAGACAACCCAGCAAACTTATCAACCAAATCCTAGCCAGTATCACTGCCAGTGAGCTTCAAGACAAAGTCTAAATCACATTTTCAGAGAAAACAGAAATTCTAGCAGAATTTTCAAATTACCTAAATAATTTCAGTGTGAGCAACAAAACACTGCCACCTAGGGAGCCAAAGGAAAGGCAATTATCAGTCATTTAAATAAACCAACCATGAATGGCAGCATACATTTAACCGGTGTACTTAATTGAGTACAATTGTGAAATTTTTTTCCAGTTACAGAGCCTCCTGCTCCATTTTTTTTTTTTTAACATTCTATTTCAATGCATTTTCTTTTGAAATAATTTAATTTTTCCGTATTTAAAACAAGGGCTACATCACTTATGCTGTGGGGATCACAGTGCACCCTTTGGTGTGGCACAGACCACCCAGCTGGATTACCTTGCACCCAGTTTTGATGATCCCACAACCTTACAATAAGCAACCCTGCAATATTTCTTTTACATATTCAGTTTTGATGTGGGAAGTGAGAGCCCTACCAAGTGCCAGTTCTGCAGGTTATTCCCTTGTACCTTCCTGCAGAATTGAAGGACACCTTTTTCTGGGACAGAGAGCAAAAGGCCTGATAACTACTTTTTAAGTAGTCTGAAAGCCTCTGTTCGTGTGCAGTCTTACACAGCTGAAAAAAACAGTGTTTGTTTCAAAGAAGGTTTGTGAAGAAAACTCCTCTATTTGTTTCATTTTTCAGAATTGGAAGACATACGTTGAATAAATGTATAGCAGCTATACTGAGTTTGATTAAAGCTGCACAGACAGAACAAGATCCTTAAAATCTAACATAAGCTGTGTTTTCATTTTGTGTGATACTCATCATCTTCTTAGAAGCACTTGCGTTCACTGCCAGCTGTCAATGTCCTGCACAGTTAAACTTCTGGTTCCATTGAAACTCAGTGTGGACATCTTCAGTTTGCATAAGAGCCAATGAGTGGAGGAGATGTATTGGCATATTTGCATCATGATTATTTGACAACACGTGCCAAATCAGAGTTCTCTCCAGTAAAAAAAAAAACCACCAAAACGAACAACTTATTCCAAACACCGTTTGTTTCATTTCACACAAAGCTGAATTTGATCTCTTCTTTCCCAGAGTGGCCTCTTAGAATGCACTTTATTAAGAAAAATTAATCAATAAACGTGGTCATTCAACCAATCGGATATTTCATTCCTAAAAATCAATAGATTCCAAAGGATGGCTTCCTTTGGAAGCAACCAGAATCTAGTAGGTGCTATTTTCAGAATTGTTGCACTACCAAGTTAGGTTTTATGGATGGTCCTGCGCTTACTGGCACATCTCTCATCCGGGTTGCCTCCATTTCCCGGCTCTTTCCCCACTGACATTGCCGATGCTCCCGGTGATACTGCTTTTGAAAGCCATTTCCTTTTCTGCTGATGATACAGATTCTGCTGAGCTAATGAAATTGCTGTGGTCGCTGCTAATAGCCCTGAACGGTTACTTCTCTTCCTTTCCCAAGTACTTCTATTTTTATTCTGATTTTACACCCCCTAAGGTCCTGGAAAAAAGAAAAAAAGTGGCACGTGGGTAACCACCTCACGGCCCTTGTGACCACAAACGACAGGGGGATGATGAGCGGGAGCTCTGCAGCTCTCCCTGAGCTCCAGACCGTCCCAGAGCAGGGACAATTCCTCGCACCGCCTCCTTCCTCCAGCACCAGAGAGGGGAAGCGCTGGGGCGGCTGCGGGAAAGGGTCACGCTTTGGGCGGCGGAGCTTTCCCTCCCGCCAGCAGCTTGGCAGAGGCTGGGACGGGGCTGGGGCGCCGAGCCCCAGCCGAAAAGCAGGAAAGCTCCCAAAGCCCCGGTGCCTCCGAGGCCAGCACTGCCTCACCCAGCACGACCGCTCAAGCTGCCGGGGGTCGGAGGAAAGGGGGGAGCGAACTCCCCGCCCCGCCGCAGGCACCGGGGCAGCGCCCCCCGCCCCGCGGGGCCTCCCCCGCGCTCTCTCGGCCGCAGCAGCGCTGCCCGGCGCCGACCCCCGGGCGCGGCGGGCGGAAGGAGGGAAGCAGGGAGGGAAGCAGGGAGGGCCGGGCCGGGGGCGGCGGAGCGGCGCCAGCGCTGTCCCGCCTCCTCCCGCACAGCCCAGTCTCCCCTCCGCCTCCATTTCCCGGCGTGCGGCGCGGGCGCGGGGCAGGAAGTCCCGTGCGCCTGAGTCAGGGGCGGCCGGGCGGCCGCTGCCGGGGTCGGCGGCGATGGCGCTAGAGACCCTGTCCCCGGACTGGGAGTTCGACCGCCTCGACGACGGCTCGCAGAGTGAGCGCCCGCGGAGGGCGGGCCGGGCGGGGCCGGGCCGGGCCGGCGGGGTGCGGCGGGAGCCACCTCGGAGCGGGGGGAGGCGCGGGCTGAGCAGACCCGGCTTCCCCCGGACCGGCCCGCTGTATCCCCGCCGGGAGCGGGAGGGAGGGAGGGAGGAGGAAGCGGTCGCGGGAGCTGAGCGGGGTCTCCCTCCCCGCGCCCCCCGCGGACCCTGCCCCGCGCCCCGCCGCCAGCCCAGCGCTGGTCCCCTGCGGCCAGGCCTGCGGGGGTGGGCGGCCGCCGTGACCTCTTTGCTCTCACCACCCTCTCCGTAGCTGTCGGGGCTGTGTTGGGGTGGGGGGGTGGCTTTTCCAGCGCTTCATCCTTTGCTCCCTCGGGGGAGTCGCCTGCGGTGCCCCCCGTGCGGCGGGGAGGGCCAGGCTGCTTTTGCCACCCTGTCTGTTCTCACACTAACCGGGCTTGTCGTGGGAACGGTGTTTCTTTCCTTCCCGGTCATTTCTCATGGCCCGCGAATTTTTGTAGTGGCTTCCTTGGTTATCCAGAGAAGTCACATCAAGATATGTTGTGAGCAGTTAGTTGTACTCAGCTTTCATTGGTAAAGGCTCTCTGTCACGGGAGGCGGGCAGTCGCTTGCAGTTTCACCTTTAAAATAGAATTGAATAAGATCTTCAGCGATGCTGAAGTCTTTCACGGTGGGTTCGTGTGCCCGTCAAAATACACGTTTTACTCAGCCGGTGGAGGTGACCTAGTTTCTAAACAGGGAACTTATATGGTTGTCACACTGTAATACACGCTGTAAATTGAACTGTGCCAAATTAATTATACCAGGTGTTGCTGTGAAAATATGTCACTCATGGACCAACTGTTTCACATATAATGTTATCCCAGGGGATGACACTGTTTATGCCATGTTCGTTTAGTCTGGATTTCAGTGGAAGCTGAAGCTGTCCTGAGCAGAGCTTTTTATCAGTTCTCTAGTTGTAGCTTTTACTCAAAATGCCAGCTCTCTGCTGGTTTGACCAGGACCTGAAATGAAACTCCAGAAAATTTACATGACTTAATATGCCCCGTTATTACCATCTCAAGGGTGAAGAAACAGGCTGATCTTCCCTCCAGAACAGCACACAGTTTTTCTAGAGAAAATCCAAAGAATAATCGTGTGACTTGAAAGGCGTTTTTTGTTCTTTTTGTCTACTTTCACTTTGTATCACTAACATTTAGCAATTACAACTTTCTCAACTGAGGACATAAGTCTAGTTTGTAAGTCTAGTTTACTACATCTCTGTCCTGGATATGTATGGCTATGGCACATGCAAATCTTGCTGCCAGTGACTTCATTGAATATTGATATTGCTGATTTTATGGAAGAAGTTAAGATTAAGTTAAGGGATCTGTGCTGCTGAATTGATCTCTTGTACTGTTCCAACTATAATGTTATAGTTTTATCAGCTGAGAAGAAACTAAATCAAACTTTCTTATATGTATGCTGCTCAGAAGAAATGGGTGATATTTGCTTTCTATGATTTCATTTTCTTCCTCTGTGTGAGTCAGTTTATTTAGGAAAAATGTTCTGCATCTTAGAAAGCTTCTCTCATCTCCCAAGTAATTTTTTATCTTTGCAACTCTGCCTATCTCTGGCTAGCTAAGAGCTTCTACTCTCTTGTCTCACTAAGAAAGTGAGAAATTATTCCTGTCTCTTATTTTATAGATGATCAGTACAAGGTAGCAAATTGATGGCTGTCAATAATTAAGTATTTGGAAGTATTTAATGAGCTGTAGTGTTGCTCAAATCCATAATTTGCTAGAAATGTGACAGTCTGTGAATCTCTAGCAGAGTGCTGTTGTGAGGTTTTGTTTCAGAAATGCCCAGTGGTTTTGGTTCGTAGAAACTGATTTCAGCAGCAATGCAAATTTCCTACTCTTGTATGACTTTGAAGTTTTTTTGTTCTTCCTATAAAGCCCCAGTGTCTGTCAGGTTTTTTTTGTTCTTAGTTTGTCTTTTGTGTGAAGGGAGGAGATGTGATGGGGAAGTACCAGAGCATACCTCTTTAATGTCTCCCCTGCTCTGGATTTTGTAGCGGTAAAGCACTGAAGCTGACATGGTGGCTGGTTAAAATCCATTCAGCAGGGCTGTGCATCTATGAGTGTTTTACTGGTTTGCTGCAGCAGAGCTTACAGAAGGTGCACTGGAAAGAACCTGAAGGATGAGATGGACTTGATGGAATACAACAGTACAATGACACAGCTTAAGGGCTACACACCAGTGCCTGGAGTGCTGCTGATGGAGGGTGTTTTACTCACTTCTTTATTCTTCTCCTGTGTGAAATTCAGTCTCCTGATCTTGACGAGCCTGTGCACTGTCTGGGCTGCAGGTGGTACTAGAACTCAGTGGCACTGAAGCCATTATTGTGGGGGAGTGTGCTGTGCTCCTTGGGTAGGCTTTGCGGTCTGCGTGCCTTTATGGTTCGCGTTGCTGCTGCTTTCAAAATACTATCTTAAAATTAATTCAGGTCTTCACTGCAGTCATTTCTCCTTCTCAGTCTCAACCTCCCTGCACGTAGTCCTTTTCAGCTTTCCCTTATCAATTTGTCTTTATTCATTCTTCCTTTTCTACCTGGTGCAGTTTCTCAGATATTTTCTTTCTGCAAAAAATGTTTCAATGGTGATTGATTCAGCAGTGCTCTCCCACTGAAGTAGCCGTCAGCTACCATTTGGCTCATTTGTTTGCAATGACAATGACTAAGAGGTTGAACAGGCAGAATAAAAGAATATATAATTTTTAACTTTCTAGGCCAGTCTACTTGCTGAAATGCGAAAAGGGCACATATAAAGCTATGTGACAGCTGAATTCTTGTGTAAGAAAAGTTCGGTTGTCCAGCTGACCTTCATTCTCGAACTTTTTTTTAGATAATCCTATTTCCAACAAATAGCAGAAGATCACAAGCTGTTAGATTTCTTATCTAATTATGGGAATGACACTTTTCTTTATGTGAAAAAGGACTATACTTCCTGAGTGTAGGAGCCTTGAACTGTAATCATTTACTCCGTGGTTCAGACTCTAATTATGGGAATGACACTTTAGTCTTTACGTGAAAAAGGACTGTACTTCTTGAGTGTAGGAGCCTTGAACTGTAATCATTTACTCTGTGGTTCAGATTGTGCAGCTAAGTGAATGAGTATAATTTGAGGAGGAGTGGGGAGCATCTTAATATGAGAAATAAAAAAGATCAGGATAGAGAGCATGAAACTCTTTTTCACCAATTGTCTTTAGATTTACTTTGCTACTTAATACCACTGTGGTTTGTGTTTGACCAGCTGAATGTTAGCCTTTGAACCTACTTGTCCCTTTGAACCTACTTGTCCCTGACACTAACAGGACAGCTGTGCATTTCAATGCCCAGCAGAAGAAAAATTCTGCATGAGAAGGGTGAATTTGAAAGTGGGAGGGAATGACTAAAAGCCATAAGCTTTCCATGTAATTCTCAAATAACTCACTGAGAGGTACCAGGGAGAAGTGGAAAGAGGATTGCTGGAAATTCAGCTGCTGCTCAGGCTGAAATTATTAGACCCATTGCCTCAAAGTTCTTATATAAATGCATTTGTACTGGTTCAGCTGGTGGGTAGGGTCACCTGCTGTGCTACAGTTTCCACAGTAATTTCTTTGCTCAGCACCTTATGTGATTGTTAAGGTCTTACTTTAACATTACATGTACCTTGGAAAAAAAAATTTCTGCATACTGCTTAGATGTTTGAAACTCTTCAAGTAGTATTTGCATTTCTTTTAAACCAACACTAAGTTTTAGGATTGCTTTTAAACAAATAAGAACTTTGTATGAAATCTGCATTTTATTAAAGAAAAATGCCACAGCAAAATGAGGAATACAGGGCTAAAGCTAAATAGCAAGATATTAAATGTTTTAATAACATTTTTTGATATTGCAATTTATTGAATTATTTTTAAAACTGTACTAATGTTATCAATTCTCAGAAATTCATGCTGAAGTGCAGTTGAAGAATTATGGAAAATTCCTTGAGGAATATACATCTCAGCTGAAGAGAATTGAAGATGCTTTGGATGACTCTGTTGGAGATGTTTGGGACTTCAGTCTGGATCCTATTGCTTTAAAGGTCTTCATATTTTTAATATACTCTGTTACTTTCCTAATTTGTCCTTTCCTTCAAAACCTCCAAAGTAAAAGCTTGTTACATTTGTGCTCTTAAAATTTTGACTTGTGTGTTTGAGAAAACTATCCAATACTATTTTAATTATCAAGTAATTAATAAATTGGTGCATATCATATGAGAAGAAGCTTTCACATTATTATTTTCTAGTCTTATGGATACTAGCTAAGTTGAATGAATTTCTAATTTTTCATGTGCTGGGAAGGCTGGTTGCAGCAGACTTCTCCCCTGTGACTGTTAGTGTTTTTCTCTGGGGTTCCAGGAGTGCTCACTAATAGTTGTAAAACTGCACAGTGAACTTTGTGTGTATTTGTAGGTTGTGTTTTGACCTAATGGCCTTGGTACAGTATTGGCTGTTTTCTTGGTCACAAATTCTCTGTCCTCTGTGGAGCATTAGCTTTTCCTTTTCACTGAATTTGCAGAAATAAATTAAAAGCGCTTTTGTTGCCGTGTGAAACTTGTCTGTGCTGAAGATGCACTCCCAAGCAATCATCTATGTGAATAATTTGGATAAAATATGTGTAGGGCCACCACAGTACTGCATGTTTATAGACTAGTTAAAATCAGGCTGACTTAAGTACAAATTGTCATTGCCTGCATACAGATGTATTTTCTGCTTCCTGTTTCTGGCATTTGGAATTATTAATTCATGTTTTAGTTTTCCTGAGCTTTTTTTCTCCTACATATGCCATAATGATCATGCTTTTGCTTTACAAGTTTTGTAAGTAAATTGTTGCAAATGCTATGTAATATACCTGGTTATTTGTCTGTCTGCCTAAAGTGAAAGGAAAGGTATTTCCATGTGAACGTGAAGGGTTCCTGCAGTGCAGGCTGCCAGTAATGTGCAATTGTGGCTCTCTTACTACTGACCCTATTTCAGATTAAACTGGCGGAATACTTGTCTAGTTGGATGAATGTATTTTTGAGTAATGTTTTCTAAAGTTGCTGATTTGTTGTTTCTGTTTGGTTGTTTTGTGGTTTTTTGTTTGCTTTTTATTTTAATTTTAGCTTTTGCCATATGAACAGTCCTCCCTACTGGAGCTCATAAAGACAGAAAACAAGGTAAGCACTTTATGCTTAAAGGAAAAAAAAAAGTTATTCAACCTCAGTCCAAGCCCTCTAAATGTGAACTTGTTTGTAATGGGTGTGATTTTTTTCCTCACTTTGTGTCTAGGTTCTAAACAAAGTTATAACAGTGTATGCTGCTCTTTGCTGTGAAATCAAGAAGTTAAAATATGAGGTAAATTCAGCTGACTTTTATTATTGTATATGAAAAGGTTTGCAGTTTGGCATGCTGATATATACATTTAATTTTGTCAATAAAGAAACAAGACATGTCTAAATAATTTTGTAGCTTGATTACATATATCCTGTTTATTAAAAAACAAATTTCTGCTTTTGTTGTTAGGCGGAAACTAAATTTTATAATGGCCTCTTGTTTTATGGAGAAGGAGGTAAGCAGCTCCTTTTACTGTAAAAGTATGAGTTTTGTATTATTGCTTCAGGTTACATTAAATGCTACAATAACTGTAATTTTATTTTATGGATACATGCTTTCTCTGTGATGCACACCAAATAGAGAACTTTGAGGGTATAGGGATATATGTTAGTGTCTTGTGGCTGTCCTGAGTTAGCTAAAGATTTATCTTAAGATTTATCAGGTTTATCTGTAAAGCCCTGCAGTAAGTATTGTTGCATGAACAGGAAATTTTGTTGCAGCCTTATTTACACGGGAAGTAGGGAGTGTGAGCTCCCTACATGCAGCTTGTCCGCTGTAGCAGCTATTTTGCAAGGTATAGCACTGAAAACATGTTTTTCACGTGTAAACTCATCCTAAACCATCTTATTTCCTTTTGGAACTACATTTGACATCGGTTGTAGTAAAACAATAAATCTGTGATTTAACTGTAGTAAAACAGTGAAACCATTAATAAATAACTTGGCCCAAATCCTGCCCTCTTCACTTACGCAATTGGTATTCCAAGATAAGTTGGAGTGTGTTGGTATCGCCTCCCCTTGCAGTGCAGGTAACTCACACTACTCTTTAGACCATGGCATAAGATAGGAGGGGCCCAAGTCATTGTCAGTCAGCTCACAAATCGTGAGACACTGCTTCAGGTGACAGCTTTTTGCCTTGAAGTTAAACTGGTGACTCCTGAATGACTGGCCTTAAGCTTCACCTCAAGGGATACTAGTGTGGGAATAAGCACAGGTCTTTGTCACAAGACAAACATCAGAGAATGCGAAAACTTTGAGCTGAGGACTGTTTATCACACTTTTAAGTGCTATATAAGATAACTGTTGTGCTTAAGGAGCATGGAAACGTGGGGGATTTGTTACCTTGTTATGTGGGAGGTTTTTTTTGGGGGGTGTGTGTTTGGGTTTTTTTTTTTCCTTTTTTTCTTAGCAGACTTGCATGTCTTATCAGGTATGGTTTTAAATATTTTAAAGTCATATGCTGCCAAAATGATACTGGGAGATCCCTCAGAATTTTCCATGTCTCTAGTGTGAAAAAGCCAGAGTATAGCAGATTATTATATTACAGCAGCAGTTTGTTCCTGATGGGTGTTGTGCAGAGAATGCTTGGGAATGGCAGGAACTTAGAGGTCAGCCTTCTGAGGGTGAGGTAGGAATGCAGAAATGATGTTCTTTATTTCCATATCACTACTTGTAGCATTTTTTCTGATAACAGCAAACTTGCTTTCTTTAAACAACTGGCAAAGTTACTGGCTCAAGGATGATTGAAATTTAAACAAATACTATGGTGGCTTTTTCCATCTATATAAAGGAAACTTCTTTACCCATCTTGTCATTGCAGTGGCTAGGACTAGTCTAGGAACTTCAGGTGGTTGGGTAGGGTTTTTTGGAACATACACTGAAGAGATTAAAGGTTGCATAAAATGTGTAAATGGGAAGCAAAGCGATGTTTAGTATCCTGTCCCAGAGTTCCATGTTAGAGAAAAATGGAGACTCCTTTAATCTCTGACAGCTGTAAAAGAATATATTTTATGTAGCAAGAAGACCTGCATTTCTTAGGCAGGTAAACTTGTAATTTCAAGTGAGCTTTTCTTGCTTAGAGTGACCCAGAAGAAAAATCTCAAGTCTAGAGCATCCATCTGTTGTCACATTAAAAAGACAGTATTTTGTCAGGTGATGTTCAAACCGCTCCAGATGACTGAAACACTTTGGCATGGCTGATGTAATTATTGTATTTCTGTGTTCTGTGTCATACAGATAATGCTGTGAAGCTATGGTGGTAAGCCTGTTCTTTTGTGCAGAAGGATATGTAGGAAAAAGAAAATTAATTATTTCTGGTTAATCGTGTAGTATATTCTCTCTGTAAAAAAACATCTGGATGTTTCTTGCAAGATAAATACATAGTGTTTTCATGCAAATTTCTTAAAAGTAGAAACATTTATATGAAGTTGCATAGTACATATGCCCTTAAAGAACTATGGGGTTTATTCTTTTTCTTTCAGATGAAGGAGACTTTTCCCAGCTTTGTATCTAATTGATAAACCATGTAATTTTTAATGAGAAAGAAACTCCAAAAATAAGTCTACCTTAGGAAAGCAGAATTAGGAGGTTTTGAGGCTCCATCAATACACTTGTAATAGTGCACTCTACTAGTATGACTAATAAATGTCTTGAAGGACAAGATTCAATGTTAGTTTAACAGGTACAACACAGGCTTTAGAAAGTGTTGACAAATGTTTCTCTTTTAAGCCACAGATTCCAGCATGGTGGAGGGAGATTGCCAAATACAGATGGGAAGATTTGTTTCTTTCTTGCAGGTAGAGTATGTTTTGATTGTTTGACAAGAATTATAATCTTAATTTTACTTGCAAAATGGATTTAACAGTCTGCCATATCCTGTTTGCATTTTGCTGAAAGGCATAGCAGCCATTTAATATGTTACTGTGTTTTGCCTGCAAACCAGTTGTTGTATCACACATTGTTTGGGGATTTTTTTATACTTTTCTCTGGAAATCTAATGAGAGAAGGAATTAGAAATGGCTTTAAAATATTTCAGTAGGAGAACATAAATTGAGGTTGCTTTCATCTGTAGTTAAAGTGAGCTGTTTGTATGAGTTTGGTTAGCAAGTTCTGGTGTTCATTGAACATTGGAAATGGGTTAATTGTTTTATATGTTTGGGGGTTTTTTAGCTGGTAGAAGAAAACAATATCAAAGTATCTGCCTGAAAAAAATTGCTTGTGTTTCTTTCAAACATTTTTGGAAGAGCACTCCTTTGCATGAAAACAGGATCTGTTTTTATTCTGAGGATTTCCTGTACTCTTGGGTTTCAGTCTATTGTGGAGTTTTTTGTCCTTAATATAACTTAAGCAACTGTCCCATTCCCAAAAACATTTTTATTTTTTTTTTAATGCAATATTGCTTGTAAGGAGTAGCTGTGATGAAGTAGAGAATATAGAGGAGGCTTCCAGAATGTTTAAACAAATTCTGGTTTTACAGGAGTTAAAATTTATGTTCTGATTCTGCAGCATGGCACTAATCATTGTCATACAAGACAAATGCCGTGTAGGAAGTAATTTCTCAGCTTCCTTTACCATGCTGAAGTGCGGTGAATTGTTAGGATCGTTTGGGTTTTCTTTCTCATTTTCCAACCTCTTTGTCTTATCAGCTTTGTAGGTTTCATCCTTCATTCTCTGTTTTGCTTATGAAGTTTGTTCTTTTCCAGCAGCTGGATTCTCCTAAATCCATTCAGTATTCTACATCCCTAGATTAGGAAATGCTGTTCTGGTCAGTGTTATAAGCATATCCGCAGGGGTGGTGTGAAAAGTTGCTTTCATAGAGCTAATGACCATGTATTGGTTTCTTGGCTCTTTTGGGCTTTCTGGATTAGCTAGATGCAGTAGCCTCAAATTTGCTAGGTCAAAAAGGTTTTTTAAAGCATTATCAAAATAATACTCTGAAATATTAGTTTAAAAATGACAATCTTGTCTGTATTATGTAGCTGCTAATATGCATGTGCTGTTGAATTGGACTTCTTTCCGGAAATTTTAAAATGGCAGCTGGTGCTGCCTCCCCAGGAAACATGATCTCATCTGTCTATTAATCCATTCTTCTGGAATCTGTTGGCTTATTTCAGCTGCGTTTGTTAGAGCAGTACAATTTTAAGAAGTAATGGTTTGTGAAAACTGGTGACTAATAGAAGGCAGAAGCCCAAATAGGATCTATTTTTGATGGAGAGGAAGACAGAATTCAGCTGTTAACCAGTCTCCTGGCTGGCTGACTGTGCAGCCAGTGTGGACTGTCTGCTATAAAGCCATCTGTGTGCAGCCTGGCTAGACTCACCACACACTGACATTTCCCTGATGGGATTTGTAAGGTAAATTAATGAGCAGATGTTACTGCAGTTAAGGGAAACTCAAATTAATTTATCCTGTTGTTCAAGGAATGCTGTGTTAAAATCCATTATAGAAATTAAGATACCTCTTTATATGGTCAGAGTTGACATGTTCTTACTCATTTTGTGTTACGTAACCAAGGCCAAATTCTGCCTTCGTCAGGCAAACCTTTCAAAGACATTGATTTTCTTTGTTTTAAAGCAGTATTCTGTGGCTTATCACTCCTACAGTAAGAGCTTCTGTGGTAATTTCCAATTTGAATTTGGCTATTACCAGCATCCAGAGTGTGACTCTTGAATCTAATGGGGAAAAAGCACAGCCTCTGCTGGATTTTGTCCTTGAAGGTACTTGGGCTCTGTTGTCAAGTCACTTCTTGCTGTCTTTCATAAATTGAACCAATACTATAAATGGTCAGCATTGTAATGGAAGCTTGTGTTTGGTAGTTTCTTAGCTTAGTCCCAGATCCTTTTTCAGAGCTGTTAGTAGGATGTTTTCCATCCTGCTGTAGATCTGTCCACTGACTTGGGTTAGGTATATAGTTGGAACTTTGGCTGCATATTCTGTAGTTTATGTTCAGTTTCTTTGGTGTAATGACAACTTGTCTATGAGGAGGATCTATATATTTATATGCATTTTGTTTTCTTGTATTTCAGGAGCTGTCTTGCTTTGTTACCCGATGTTATGAAGTGGTGGTGAATGTAGTGCATCAGCTGGCTGTTCTGTATACCAGCAACAAGTAATTATTCCCTAAAATGCTGTATTGTTACTATGTAGAGTTAAATGTATAAAACATGAATGTTCTATTTGAGGAAATGGTCATTTTTGGAATATTGTTGTCTAGAGAGAGTGCTTTGGTGTGCAAGTTTGAGCTTCATAAATGGTTGTGGAAATGGTTTTGTTTTGTTTTCAGAAAAAATAGTGCTTGTATATAATGAGATGCAAGGATGTTAGTGTTTGTCATTTTTAGTCTTTATGTTTGAGAAATATTGCTGATTTTTCATCCTTGCTCTGTTTGAGACACTCCTCCTGTTTCTTGATACATAGTTTAAAAATCAAGTAATTTCTACTGTCTAGTTTGAAAATGTAAATCTTGGCATGTATTCTTCACAGAGCAGCCATGGTTTTAACATCTGAAGTTTAGCTTGGTAGGGGCTGTTTGGTTTATCTCCTTTGAAAACTGTGAGGAAGGTTTAGTTCTGAACAGGATTGTTGGAGTTAGCTTTGAATACCTCTGCAGGACTCTCAATTGCTTCCCCATCCCTCAATAGGATAGCACCATCTTCTCAGTTTTATTTGTTGCTTTTATTTTTGGCTTATGCCACACCACAAGGCAGACTTCCTGTGTGGTGCTGGATGTGTAGCTTGGACATGGCTTGAGTAAATACAAAGTGATTTTATTCTCTGGGTGTGTCAAGGCTATTTGCATAACTGAAGTGGGAATTGCTGACGCACTTGGGCACTGAATACACTTGGTGGTTTCAACCAGTCACATGCTGTATCTTTAAAAATACAGTTTTAAATTTGATCAGAGTATACAGATTTCACACAGTATGTACTTTTCATCAGGTTTTGATGTTCTTTTGTTTCCTGAAGTTACTATGTTAACAAAGAAAAATGTTCCCAGAAGACCGAGAACACAGATACAGAACTGATAAATATGATCTGTTCTAAGGATGAAAAAGGCATTAAAATATTGATTTTATTTACAGGAATGCACCTAAAATTATAGAGACATCTGGAGTTCATTTTCAGGTGGGAATGATTTGGAACTCTTTTGCTTATGTGAATATATATAGGTCTTGATGATTAATCCTGAGAAAACCAGCATGAAAGTGACTATAGAGAACAACTTTCAATTTAAAGGTTTTATTTTATTTATCAGCTTTTTCTGACCTTTATATGGGAAGGCCTGGTGTCTCCATGTCAGTCATATTCTAAATTTCCTAGCAGCTAAGTGTTTGCATGCTCCCTTATTGCAATGTGTGCCTCGGCATATAGACTATTTTAAAAATTGTGTCTTCAGTGTCAAGATAGATCAAGGAATTTAGTTTGTGTGCAGACATCCCTTTAATATTTCTTGTGTCACTACAAATAAAATCTTTAAGCTGCTAAACCACAAACTCTCCTGTTTAACTCTCTAGCTGATATCTTGTTGGCTGAAAATGTGTTGAAAGGAACTGAAATTTTATGTGCCTCATATGACTGCAATAAACTTTCTATTAATTACAGTCCTTTTCTCTCTTTTTTTTTTCCCTTCACATACAGGCAATGTATGAGCATCTAGGAGAGTTGCTCACAATCTTGATCACTCTGGATGAAATAATTGACAATCATGCCACGCTGAAAGATCACTGGACTATGTACAAGAGGTGTGTCTCTGATGTGAAAAATACTCCCACAAACTAAGACATAAAAGCATATGCATCTGTGTTCCAAGAAAGTCAGTGTGAGAACATGGATTTTGGTAGTCTCTCCAGAAATTTCAGTGAAGAGCAGGGCTAAGCACCCACAGTGTCCTTCTAAGGGCACCAGTAAATATTTTGTGTGTTTGAGTATGAATGTTGCATTTTCAGTGTGGGGTAAGCATCTTGGCAAACAATGTAGTAGTTGGTGGGATTTAAAGAATATTCAGTAAGAAATTTAGTTGTGTAAAGAACTGAGCTAAGACTATGCCTCTTCATATTGATCATGGGAATGGGCATACAGCTTGAAGAAGGGGTGGTACCTTAAGTAAAAGCTGAAGATTCAACAATTCTAAAGGTAGCTGAATTAGTGGAATATTAACTCTGTCCTTGAAAACCCAAATAAATGGAAGTTACTCAAATGCAAATTGTTTATACAGACCTAGTGTTATTTTGTGGGGTTTTTTTTGATTGTTGGTTTGGTTTGGGTTGTTTTTTTTGTTTTGTTTTGTTTTTTTGGGGTTTTTTTGGTTGGTTGGTTTTTCTGTTTGTTGGTTAGGTTTTTGTGTAGGTTTTTTTGTGTTGTTGTTGTTCGTTTGTTTGTTTTTTATTTTGGGGGTTGCTGCTAAGGGCAGGAGGGGGAAATCAAAACATCTTAACAAAATAGTGCAGGATATGATAAAACTGTGACTA
Source organism: Onychostruthus taczanowskii (assembly GCF_017590055.1). Lineage (NCBI taxonomy): Eukaryota > Metazoa > Chordata > Aves > Passeriformes > Passeridae > Onychostruthus > Onychostruthus taczanowskii. The sequence continues at coordinate 2,494,164 of NW_024507546.1, forward strand.
TGTTTTAAGTGTTTTGTATGTGTGTGTTCTACACCTACCCCTTACAGGCTGCTAAAATCTGTCCATCACAACCCTTCCAAGTTTGGGATTCAAGAAGATAAACTAAAGCCATTTGAAAAACTGCTGTTAAAACTGGAATGCCAGTTACTTGATGGAATGATATTTCAGGTAATGAACTTAATGCTCCCCAGTATGATAGAGGAAGCTTACATGAAAGCAACACTCTTTTCAGAATGGTTGGTTTGTTTGTTTGTATTTTACTTTTGTTACGGTTACAGTCATGTGTGAATTTGGCTCTTGCATCTGTGCCTGGGAGAAAAAAGGCTCTGTTGTAAGATCCTGTCTTGCTCTTCTCATGTGCTTGAACTGTGCCAAGCTTTGAATAGTAGCAGTAAATGCTGACTGTTTTGCTGAACTAGAGAAACACAGACAGCTTGGCATTAGAACTGTGTATTATCAGAATTCTGCTTTTGTGCACATAATAGTAAGCAGGTTTACCTAGCATAGGTCTTTATTTTAGCTGCAAATTAATTAGTTTCCTCAATAATCTTTAAAATACGTTGAGTGTGATCTGTCATTCCTTGCATACAAGACAGGTTGCTGTCATTAGAGGCCCCTGAATCATGCAGGGGCACAGGTGGATGAGAAGGATTTTGTTACATTTTCTGTACAGTTAAATTTAATTAAGTTCATACAAGAAGCCATTTCTTTAGAAAAGTGTGTATTACAGATATTGAAATGTTTTGGTGTAGTGGGCAGATGATAATGTTGTTGAACCTGTTCAAAGTAGGGTCAGTTGCTCGGGTCGTGCCATTACATCTTAAATGGTATTAAGGAAAAAGTGCTTGTTCTGTAAAAGCCTTCAAAAGGAAATTGTAGGTAAATAATTAATCACACTTTGGCTTATTCTTTCAAAGGACATTGCTATCAGCTATCCATTTTTCATGTTGTATTTCCTTAATGCTGTATAAGTACAAAGACTTTGTTGTAGGTTTGAGACATCAATAGGATTTGACCGGAATTTATTCCGGAAGTTTCCCCTCCTGTCCTGCAAAAAAAAAATCATTAAAAATATTAGATGCAGTTCTGATAAAGACTTTTCTAATCTCTTCAGAAAGTATGGAATATGTCTCTATTTTTTGACTGTCATGGGGTTTTGGGACCTTTTTTGAACTGCCAGCAGTAATGTGTGGTTTTATGCTGCAAGGTCATGAGCCACATCCTACAAGTGACTTGTACAATAATATTGATTAAAGGACAATTAGTAACATGTTATAATGTGATAATACAAATACGCATCTAGTTTCTTAGAACTAGCTCATCAAATGGCTTCTTTAAAAATGCTCCTTAAAGGAAATGGGAAAATAAATAAAATGGAGGTTGGAATGTCAATTGTAGAAGTGTTTTAATATTTTCTGGTTTTATACTTAAAAATGTAATCATAGCTAAGAACATGTATATCATAGAAGGTTAAGGCCTCCTTTAGGTTAGTCTTAAATCAATGTGCTCTTCCAGTATTCTCTTGAAAACCAGTACTCTTTCGAGGTCCAAAACTCATAGCGTTATCTTAATATATTGATATTTTCCCCCCTTTTTATTAAGGCCTGTATAGAGCAACAGTTTGATTCTTTAAATGGTGGAGTGTCTGTATCAAAGAACAGCACATTTGCTGAAGAATTCGCTCATACTCTTCGTACATCTTTCTCAAATGTCGAAGCCAAACTTGGTAAGGCAAGCTCATGCTTTTCCTGCCAGCTTCACTGTTTCTCAAATTGTTTATATTGTTTGGGAGTAAAATTCACAAGGGTGTATTTTTTCAGGTGAACCTTCAGAAATTGACCAGAGAGATAAATATGTGGGCATCTGTGGCCTCTTTGTACTGCATTTTCAGATTTTTCGGACTGTAGACAAGAAATTTTATAAGTCATTGTTGGATGTCTGTAAGAAGGTAAGTGCTTTATTCTTTTGTCTTTCAGTAATGAAGTAGGTAATTTCCTGAGTTGCATAGTGTAGCACAGACTTGGGAAAAGAAAGGACACAAAAAACATCTGAAATCAGAGTTAAGAATTTTCTTCTACTTATAACTCCTCCCTGCCATTTTCTTTTAAAGATGGTCTAAAATTTGTGCACTCACATCGCAGCAAGGTAAAATAAACTTAATCAACTTGCCATTTTTATTAAAATCTTTATTCTCGAGATTAATATGGCACTGAAGACAAAAATCTCTTTGAGTTACAAATACTCTGGTGCTGAATAAATGCTGTGAGTTTTGACTGTGACTAGAAACATTTATTTTGAAGACTTCTAAGTGCAGAGTTGACTGGGATGTGTTCATATTGAATGGCATGAAGAAATTATTAAATTCTCTGATATTGCTTAGAATCACTGAAAGTGGTTATAATTTTGCCCATGGTGTCCTTAGTGGTGAACATCTAGGGAAACTTTTAACATCAATGCAATACTCTGTAGAAAACAGTTACACAGAAATAAACTGAACTGTGTTAATTGCATTTATTGCTACTTGGTAGTATTTCCTCCTCTTTTTTTTTTTTTTTTTTTTTTTTTTTTTTTTTTTTTTTTTTGTCTTCCCAGGTACCAGCCATTACATTAACAGCTAACATTATCTGGTTTGCTGACAATTTTCTGATTCAGAAGATTCCAGCTGCTGCCAAACTACTGGACAAGAAAAGTATTCATACAGTTAAAACACAAAGGGAGAATTTTCTACAGCAGAGGGCACAGTCACTTACCAAGTATGCATCCTAATACTGCCTCATGATGCTATTTGGCAAATAGTTTTGAAGCACGTGGGCTTTTTCGTTCAGTGTAGTAGCATGTTCTGTGGTGTCTCTCAGTGGTGGTAGTCACTTGTTCCACTTCACTGCAGCATTGTATGTGTGTTAGTGTTGTTGCAAAAATTTTGGTCAAAACTAAGCTGCTTTTCATGTCATGCTTTCAGAAAAATATGTATTATTACACCAAAATAGCAGTGCTCCTGGCAGTTCTAAATATTTGTTTCAGTTACTTCTGTTTCCATATTTTCAAATTCCCTTTTGTTTTTTAAACTAGTGTCTAATAACCTGGGCTGCTTTGTTTTCTATTAGGGCTCTCTGATTTCTGTGTGTTTATGGAAGTAAGTTGCTAGTGGGCTGATAGTGGAGCTTTCCTCTCCTTGGTGATGGTACTTTCTTTGCAAGGTTTTCTTTCTTTGTGACTTTTTTATTGCTTGTTTAATGGTCTTTGAAATTATCTGTATTTGAAGAAAGCCTCCTTTGTTTTGTGTTCTGCATGTAGTGTGCAGCTCACTTCTTTATCTTCTAAAATATGCTTAAAGATGAGATGGAATATTTTTAGCTGTTAGTCTTAAGAACAAGTGTCCTCCATAAGAAGATAACAGGGCTAAGGTTTGTATGTTTCAGAACAAAACAAGAAAGTGGAAACTGGGGTCTGTGGAATGGCAAAAAAACTTAGGTTTTGCATGTTGTCTTCCAACCCGATAAGCAAGCTGGCAGAACTGAGATGGAGGGGAGGAGGGAAGGGGGAAAAAGCAGCTCTGTGCCCGATTCTCTGACAGATTATTTTCACTTCTGCCCTGTTTTCTTTTTCAATCCACTTTTTCCTGGCCTTTAATTCCTAGGTAGGGCATAATTGCGCTGCTGCTTTGCTTCTGGTCTTAGGCAGTGGTACAAGTCTTAAGATTAAGAAAAAGTTCAGAAAAACATCTTGCTATTCACATACATTTCATAGAAACATAGAATCATTTAACTTGGAGAAGGCCTGAAGGATCACCAGTTATAACTCCGTAAAGTTCACCATTAACCATGTCCCCGGGGCCCACATCTGCCCATCTTTTAAATACCTCCAGCAGTGGTGACCCAGCCCCTTCTCTGGACAGCCTGCTCCAGTGCTTGGCAGCCAGTTTGGTGAGGAAATTTTCCTAATCTTCAGTCTGAGTCTCCTCTTGTGCAACTTGAGGCTGTTTTCTCTTGGCCTGTCACTTGTTACTTGGGAGAAGAGACCAGACCCTACCTCACAAAAATCTGCTTTCAGGGAGTTGTGTTGGGCAGTGAGGTCTCCCTGGGCCTCCTTTTCTCCCTCAGCTCCCTTGCAGGCCTTATGCTCCTTCCCCAGTTTTGTTGCCCTACTTTGTACGCACAAATTTGAGGATATTTTAATAAAATCAGGTTTTGCATCTGCTGATTTGAATTGTGCAAATAACTTTTTATGCTTGTTTACAAATCCTTGCACTGCCTTTAATAATTGGACTTCTCCCTAAATATGAGGACTCTTTTTAAAAGTGTAATTTTTGGTAACATCATCAATGACCTAAAAACTTTCCTGCTACAGCTGCTGGAAAAAGCTGTATTACAGTGTCACATTTCTCTATTTAACTCTACTTAACCATTTATTAAAACTAGTGTCATTCACACAGATAAACTTCTGTAGAATTATGTAATTATGTTACATAAGAACAGTCCAGTCTGGCATTGGTGTAATGACAAGTTATATTTGTTTGTGTGTGTTAGTGTGTATGTGTGTGTGTGTGTAAGCAACAAAAATTCAAGCTGGGATGAAAAAAAGTAGCACCAGTGTTGGACTTTTCCATCTAGTGTTTAAAAGCATTTTCTTACAGTTCTATGTAGCCTTTTAATTTAAGGAGGTGTGGTATATGCACTACTAAGAGGGCCATGTGTTCTCTTGAAAAGTAGATGATTTTTGACTCATTATACAGACATAATTGGCAAACTAACTAATCCTTACCTGCAGAGAATTAAAATGTAAATCAGTATAGGGTTCTGATACTTTTGGAAAGGTGAGTTATTTCAGGGACTGAAGGTTTAAAATATTTGCCTTGCAAGGGAAAGATTTGGAAAGAAATAAGAAAATCTTCACAATCCTCTTACTTGAAGTGAGTAACATTCTCTGTTTCCTTCCACAGAGATATGCAGTCATATTATGTTTTTGTGAGTTCGTGGATGACAAAAATGGAATCCATCTTGTCCAAGGAGCAGCGCACAACAAAGTTTTCTGAAGATCTTTCTAACCGCTGCAATGTCTTCATCCAGGTGTGCAATCTTTTAGTGTGGTGATGCAGCAAACTGATGTTTTGGTGCAAATTGTTGAACATAAAAAGAAATCACAGGAGTTCTGTGATCACTGGTGTGTAATTTCACAGTTTTGGAATTCTTATGAAGCTTTTAATGCCCAGTACTCTTCCAAGAAAATCTTTTAAAGTTCTTTTGATAAAGAATGTGTGGAAAGGGAACTATTCAGTGGCTAGAATTTTGGATTTTTCTCTTGACATGGGAAATCAAGAAAGCTTAATCTTCTCTGTAGTAAAGGTTTTGGGTTTCTTTCCTTTTGAGTCATGAGGTACTTATAGTGGACTCAACCAGTGTGTATTTAGTTTTATATAGGACAGTACATACTCCCAGTAAAGATTTTGTGTTGTTTCTTAGTGATGGTACTTCGTCAGAATCTTCCTATGTTCCAAGACAGATGGGTTTTTTTTTGCCTACAAACAGCATGCAGTCTTATATAAGATGCATCTTATTTCTGAGTTTATTTTTTGCTAGTTTTCATAAGTATCTATCTACCTGGCAGAAATTTGATGAGAATAGGTCTGTGAAAAAAGCATGAACCTGAGTCTCCTTTAGCTAAAAATAGGCATATACTAGGATCTGTGTTTTTTACATTTGAATTAGTTGCAGTAGATTTAATTCAGTATGGAGCAATTTTTTCAGTTTCCTGCACCACTTACTGTATTTTCCTAGTTTCTTTTTCCTTTTTTTTTTTTTGTTACTACTTTTTCTTTGAAGTAAGTTTAATAATTGTTAGCCATGTTGTATATAATCAACATTGTGTTTAAAAGCTTAAAGCTTAGCATATATTGATGTAGAAATGATTAGTATCTTTATTGTGGGATGAACATCTCTATTTAGAAAATGTGAAACTGTCTAAATACTGTCAGTGTATTTGTTCCACAGAATTTGGAAGTTTTAGATAGTTTTTTGTGATGGGATATTTCTTGGGGAGATAGAAATTGTTTGATGGGTTGGTTTACAGTAGACTGAAACTATTAGACCTTTGAGGCTCTGTGATTATTTGACTCACTAACCTGTATTTAATTTGAAAGGCTTTAGAAGAGGTTAATCAGATGATCTAATGAGTCATAGGCAGTTTCATGGTGTCTGCTAATGAAAGGATCTCATTCAGCTTTGGGATCCCAGGCTTGCTTAGTGGAGTGATAGGCTCTCTGTTGTGCAGGGGCAAAGATCAGCTGTCTGTCATGTATGGAACAGAACACAGAACACTTACTTTATTGACATGTGGAAATACTGATTTTTAATTTTTCTTCCCCTTGTATTCATTTCATTTTAGGGTTTTCTTTATGCATACAGTCTTAGCACCATCATTAAAATGACAATGAATCTTTACTTGTCAATGCAAAAACCTATGACCAAAACCTCAGTAAAAGCCTTGTGCAGACTTGTGGAGCTTCTGAAGGTAGGTCACTGGATGAAAATTATTTATTTCATGGAGGCATTACAGAGAACATTGACCAAACATCTTGTATTAAAAAAAAGAAACTGTGATGGGAAGTGTTTTTGCATGCATGGCCTCTTGTTTGAGAGTGGTTAGAGAATAGATTAGGGAGCCTAGGACTGGGTTTGTTTGTTTGGTTGGTTTTTGGTTTTTTTTTGTTTTTTTTTTTTTTTTTTTTTTTGTTTTTTTTACTCCTTCTAACTGGCTTAGTTGATGTCACAGAATGTTTGAGGTTGAAAGGGATCTCTGGAGATCATTGGTCCAACCTACCCCTGCTCAAGCAGAGACACCTAGAACACCTAGAACTGTGTCCAGATGACTTTTGAATATCTGCAAGTGTGGAGACTCCACAACCTTTCTGGGCAATCTGGCTATGACAGTGCTTGGTTACCCTCATAGCAACAAAGTGTTTCCTGATGTTCAGAGGGAAACTCCTGTGTTTCAGTTTGTGCCCATTGCCCCTTTTTCTGTCACTGGACACATCTGACAAGAGCCTGGCTCCATCTTCTTTGTGCCCTCCCTCCAGGTATTTATGTACAATGACAAGATCCCCCTCCAAGTCTTTTCTTCTCTGGCTGAGCAGTCCCAGCTCTCCCAGCCTTTCCTCACATCTGAGGTGCCCCAGTCTGTGAATCACCTTCATGACCCTTGGCTGGACTCTCTCCAGTGTGTCTGTGTCTCTCTTGTACTGAGGAGCCCAGAACTGGACCCAGGACTCCAGATTTGGCCTCGCCAGTGCTGAGCAGGGGGAAGGGTCACCTCCCTGGAGCTGCCAGCAAAGTGCTGTACAGTGGAGACAAAGCTGCTGTTGGCCTTCTTTGGGACAAGGGCACATTGCTGCCTTGCACTCAACCTGCTGTTCACCAGGACCCCCCAGGTCCTTTCCTTCCAGGCTGCTTTCCAGTTGGGTGATTCCTGGTATATACTGGTGTATGGGAGATTGTTCCTCCCCACATGTGGCAATTCACATTTCTCCTGGTAGTTTTTCCAAAAGGAAGATACTCTTTTTCAGGATAACTTCAGCAAGCAGTGGTAAACAAAACTGAAAAAAAATCCCAAACCAAAAAACAAAACTTAGATCAGTCCTAAAACTTTTTTATACTCCTGAATAGTTTTATTTTCTTGGTTTCTAAGGGTTAGTTGTAACTGCTAGTAACAGCACATTACAAAATGGAAAGAGTCTGTATTTGCAGTGTGGATAAGTCACACAGCATAAAGCCAGGTTCCTAAGGCAGCAATTTTGGTAACTGCATGAGCTAATGTGTTTTGGGATTGACTTCAGGCAATAGAGCATATGTTTTACCGAAGAAGCATGGTTGTGGCAGACTCTGTGACACACATCACTCAGCATCTGCAGTATCAGGCTCTTCACTCTATCTCTGTGGCCAAGGTATGTAATCAAAGTTCTAACAATTAGTCTCCCTAAGTATTTTTAAAAATATTGAGTTTAAATTAAAGTAGTTTTTGTATTTTTCCAACATCTGTAGTGTAATGCTCTATCATAATCCAGAGATGTATAAGCTTTCCAGTCATTCCAAGCTTTTTCCTAGAAAACTGGACAGCACAGATGGTTACCTGGTTTTTGACCAAGAATTCCCCTCTTCCTCTAAACTGCTGCATCTCTTGTTATCTTCTTCTTGTGTTCTTTTTAGATTTTATTTCTAGTGAATTTTCACAAACTGACCTTTGCTTCCATCTTTTCTGATGCACATTCATAAAGCAGTCTGTTGCAGGTCTAAGCAAACAGGCTGTTATTTAAATCTATGGCTTCTTGGCAAAATAGCACTACATGATGGCTTACAGGAGCCTACTGTGGGCATAAATTCTCTGTTTCACTGTGAGATAAAATAGTTTCTTTTGCTTGTCAAACCTTGAATTTCAGAATTCAGGTCAAAGGGAAAAATGAGACTTTAGTATGCCTGTTCTGATGTATTACTGATTGGTTGTATTATTTCATCACATTGAGTAGCAGAGTTACGAAGGATGTATGCTGTTGTTACTGGTGCAACTATGAAATTTCCTTTTTGTTTGGCTGTAATCTCAATTTATGTATCTGGCATCTCTGTGTTTTCTAGGGTAAGGAAAAAAATAGTTGTATCTATAAAAATTTATATACAGATATATATGTAGCAGGAGTAGCATGAACTGAAGAGTTTCCAAACTTCAAAGTCACTAAGAAAAATTATATATCTTCAAACACTTCATAGATATATATATATATAGATAACTTTCAAAAACTTTTCAAATTATATCTGTAATTACATTGCAATTATTTTTAAATGAATAAAAATAGGTTAAAACTTTTGCATTGAAGGATATTGAAAAGAACACTTGTGTGAGCAGTTCTTGATATTTTGATTACTTATCAGAAAATATGTAAAAAGGCAAATGTTGGTAAATAGAAGGATCCATTAGTATGACTTAACCTATGTTCATGTTGGCTGCACATATTCCAAGAGTATAGACAGGTGATATCACTGAATTGGCAGAGTAAGTGAATTTGCATTCAGTTAACTCTGTTCACAAAACATGTTTGCAGAAATACTCAATTTATGACAAGTCCACAAACTTTGGGAAGAAGTAGTGAGCTGTTGCCTTTGGGCTTAGGTAACTTTTCTCTGAATTTGTGTCTTTTTGTCATCAAGAAAAGGGTGATTTCTGATAAGAAGTACAGTGAGCAGCGCCTGGATGTCCTCTCTGCTTTGGTGCTGGCTGAGAACACCCTCAATGGGCCAAGCACGAAACAGAGGCGACTGATTGTTTCCCTTGCACTGAGCGTGGGGACACAGATGGTAAGTGCCCTCATTGTTCCAGCCCTTCCTTTGCTTGGTGGAGTGTCTTATGAAAAAATAGCAGCTTGTGATCTTGTGCTTTTTTTTTTTCCTTCATTTCTACAGAAAACATTTAAAGATGAAGAACTTATTCCCCTTCAGTTAGTTCTGAAAAAACTGGACTTGATCAGTGAACTTACGGAGAGGTAAGCGGTGACAGCGGTGTATAGGAGGTAGCATAGTCTCTTGGGGGAGCTGGATCCTCGCTGTGTGAATGGCAAAATCTGGTCTCTGCATGCTGGTGGTGATGTTTGCAAGTTTTGTAGACCAGGATGGACAGAAAGAATTCCAGAGTTAAGCCAGAAGCTTTCTTGTCTGCACAAGTCATATTTCACCTGGCTGTTGATTGTTTAGAAGTCCTGTGACTTTCTTGGATGACTTTGTTTTATGATAATCTGAAGTGCTCCCCTTAACCCAACCCCACCATTTCTCAGTTAGTACCAGTCTGTTTGGGAGACTGGGCTGCTAGTTTACATGTGAACCATGTTTTACTGCTGCTGTAGTTTCTGTGCACACTCAAGTTACATCATGCTGGCCATTTGTAAGCCAAGTGAATATCTGGGTTCCATGCAGTTTTTAGGAGAGAGACAAACACATTTAGTGGTCGACTCAGAGATACAATCTGTCTGCATTTATCTCAAGAATTCATCAGGAGGGGCCTGTTTCTCCTTTGACTTACAGGAGAAATTTAGAATATATGTTTGATCTCTAGGCTACTAATTGCATGTAATAAGAAAACAGTTATTTAGGAATTTGCTGTAATGTAAGATTTAAGTCCTTCAGAGACTGAGTTAACTTTTCCTCAAAAGCAAGTATCTTTTATTTATAAACAGGCTAAAAACGAAAAAAAAGTTTTTAATAAAGAACTTTCTTCTGATGGTCAGTGCATGTGGAACATTAAAGTAATGGTAAAACTTGGGCTTGAAATGCACTTGTCTTTAGTTTAAACACATTTGCTGTGTTAGAAGAATGGTTTCTTCCAAATCTGTGTCTAACAATTAATCTTTTATTCCAGAGTTCGAGCACAGTGCGACTGTTGTTTCTTGTACTGGCATCGAGCTGTCTTTCCAATCTATTTAGATGATGTCTATGAAAATGCAGTGGATTCTGCTAGACTACATGTAAGTAATAATGTTACAACTTACTGACTGTTGTGACAGATTCAGATGAAGAGATGATAAACCTCAGACTGAAGCTCTTAAAGGAAAAGCTCAAAAAGCAAATCCCTGACTACTACTGAGTCAGACATTTCTTCTCATTCTGGAGGATATAAAAGCCATATCTGTTCTAAATCTATCTATTAGATTTCTTTAAAAAATCTGGGATTGCTATTGTTAACTTTGTGTCTGTCTGTCTCTTTGTTTCTCTCTTCATTCCGATTTGAAATGAACACCTGCTAGGCTTGAACATTAAGAACCTTTGTTCCTCTTTGTGGTTACATATTTCTAAAGCAGATACCACTGTGTTCACTGATTCTGTGTTAGATAGTTGTCCTGTAGTTTTTTCCACCCCTCATCTCTTCTCCCCTTGTTGAAGTAATATGTACGTGCTGCAAATGTGAATCAGGCTTTGGCATGACAATCCTGATAAAAATCAAATGTCTGTTCCAGGATTGTACAGTACTGAAATGAATAAAGTGCTAATAATTTCTGATGAAATAGCTAATAATTAGGATCTTCCAGTCAGTAGCGAATAATACCTCAGATTAAGGACAGGACACTTCAGTAGGGTTTACGAAGTCAGTTTTTAATGAAAATGGGAAGACTAGTGATTCTGATTTTTGTTAGCTTTGAACACTGTTGGAAGTGCTGGTGGCATATTTGTCTGTTAATAATATGTGTTTTTTAATAAGTATATGTTTAGTGCACTACGGGACTGTGTACCTCCTATGATGCATGCAAGACACTTGGAATCGTATGAGGTGCTTCTGGAATGCTATGACAAAGAAATTATGGAAGTGCTCAATGAGGTAATTTGTTGTGGTTGGGAATTAAACACACCACTGTGCTTGAAATATCTTCAGCTCACATTAGCATCTATTGTAGCAAATCTGATATGATGTGTAAAATAGCACAGAGAGCTTCGGTGTGAGGGTTTTAATAAATAGGAAAGTGTTTGATTTGACTGACGGTTTTGACTCATGTTTAATGGTATCCATGTTGGCTGGGAACATGAAAATACTGCACTCTAAATTATGTAAATTAACAAAACCTCAGTTACAGATTTGACTGTGCAGACAGAGGAGTGCTTTTTGTTAGATTAGCTTCTGTTTGAATGAATGCCTAAAATAAATGCTACTGTTCGTAGTTTCCATGCATGGCTTTTAGTAGTGAAGGCTCTGCAAATACAGATGCCCTCTTGACTGAATTATTGTCTAGAATTATGAAGGGGGTTTGACAAAGAAAATGCAAATTTGGATTTCACGAGTCTTAGTTTTTTAACCTTTGAAATACGCTTTTTATTTGCCTAGTTCAAGACAAAACATTACATGTTATTCAGAAAATCAGACCAAATTTCTTATTGCAAGACTCTTCCTCACTGAATTTGTTCTTACTGTTTAGATAGATAGCCCTAAGCTTAGTTCCCCTTAAAATGAGAAGTGAGAATACTCACTGAGTTGTGTTAAACTCACATGTGGAAGTTTTAGGCATGTAAAAATGGCATTAGGTAGGTAAACCTTTATGTTTTCTGAGCTGTGTAGCTTTTTCTTGCTATTTGTACTAGAACAAGAAGAGAGGAAGTCAGTATCTTTCTGGTTCCCAAGTATTTATTCACTTTGACTTGTGTGACCCTACCCGAGCAAAGATTTCTTCACTAGTTTAATCAGTCTTACACATATGTGTGGAGAGAAATGTTGATTCTTCTAAGAGAGCATTGTAAGTGGACACTGAACATGACTTTTTTTTTTTTGTCTATGGTTTGTTTGTTTGTGTGTGTGTTTGGTGTTTTGGTGGGTTTTCCTTTTGTTTTGTTTTGGGTTTTTTTTTAACTTTCTTGAATAGCACTTGCTGGACAAATTGTGTAAAGAGATAGAAAAGGACCTGCGCTTATCAGTTCACACTCACCTGAAGCTGGATGACAGAAACCCCTTCAGAGTTGGCATGAAGGACCTGGCTCACTTCTTCTTTCTGAACCCAATACGATTTTTCAACCGGTTCATTGACATAAAAGGTGAGGAGTTACACGTTTGCTTGGTTCTGTTATTTTCATCTCTTATACTTTGTATATCTTTTCACTTCTTTCCACACTTTCCTAACTAAATAGGTAGCATTATTTTAGTTCATCCTTCATATTCACAGCTTATGTAACTCATTATTTGGACAAGACCTTCTACAACTTAACAACCGTAGCCCTTCACGACTGGGCCACCTACAGCGAGATGAGAAACGTGGCAACCCAGCGCTATGGTTTAAGCATGACTGAGGCTCACCTTCCCAGCCAGACTCTGGAGCAGGTACAGTGCCCACAGGGCAGGAATAGAATTTAAACCATTCCACTGTTGTAGGACTGAGTCACTGAAATGAAAGTACCCAAGAGCAGAGAACTGTTTGGGAAAAGTACCTTTAATTTCTGGTTGCATTGTGAGGCAGGATTTTTATCTGCCTTTGGAGATCACACTGATATTCGTTAATGTAATGTTGGACTTGAATTGTTCATTTTTTTAACATAATGGAATGAATTGAGTATGCAAAGTCAGAGGCAGTTTTCTTGAAAATTCAGTGTCAGCAGTTTGGCAAGCTGCCAAGACAGCTCTTACAAGTCTGGAATGACCTTTGGGTGGTGGGTCTTTTTCCATGGTTTATTGCTAGCTCTTTAGTGGATTCTGCTTAGAGAAACCATTTCACAGGCTGTGATGGAGAACTTTGGGACACCTGTGAATTAGATTCTAGGAGAGTGACTTAGAGCCCCCTAAAAGCTGCTAAACATGATGATGTTCAGAATAAGTTGTAGAGTCATCAAGTTAATGGTGAAGATATTCACTTTTACAGGGTCTACAGATTGCATAGTTCTGGAGACTTTCCTTCAGGAGTTTTAATATCTTGGATATTTTTGGCAGTTTGCTTCATTCCCTCATTTGAGTTAACACGTTGGTGAAAGCTCTTAGAAATACAGCCCCTTTTTTCCTAATGTTCATGATGGCTGCGTCTCCCGAAGTTGAAAGAGTGCATAGAACTAAGAACTTCAGCTGTATTTTTGGCACAGAAGTGCTGTAAAGCAGTTTCTGTTTCCAGCTTTGATTTTCTCCTGGCCATATTTGATCAGCACATTGTTACAAAGAATTAAACAATTTCACAACATTGGTTTCATAACATTGATTTTGGTATGAGCTTTACTTCAAAGACACTCATGTTTCATAAGCCCCCAGCCTCAAAAGCCTGATGAAATCCCTGGCACAACTGGAAATAGGGTACATAAATTAAATAGCATCATCTCTAGGCACAATTCTCTAAGGTACTCCTTAGGGGAAATAATGTAAACAATTGTAAAATTTATCCTGTAAATAGCAAACCTCAGTCTTTTATACAGGTTGGGTTAACCTGTATTGGTTGGGTATTGAAAATTAGCTGGTTGCTTATTTCTCTGTAGACATCTATATGTCTATAGGAGTCTCTAAGGCAAGATTCTATATTTTAGAATGTGAAAACAGATACATCTCCGTTTTTTATTTTTTATGGTTTAATTACACCTTGTGGTATAGGCTGGAGAATTCCTTTCTTTCAGGGGAAGCTGGGAAAAAAACAGGCAGGAGTGCAAATGTTAAAACATGGGCTGAACTGCTTTTTTCTCCTCTAAGCTTTATCTTACAGACACTGAACAAAAATTGTAAAGAGGTTCTTCATTTTGCAAAGAAAACAGTGCTTTCTAAAATACCCTCAAATAACTGCAGAAACAGTATTTCTGCACCTTAGTGGTTAGGCGTGTCAGGAGTTCTTGAGAAGTTTTATCATAGTAATTCTCAATGAATAATATTGTTTCAGGGTCTGGATGTTTTGGAAATCATGAGAAATATTCATGTTTTTGTATCCCGCTACCTCTACAATCTGAATAATCAGGTAAGATACATCCCACACTTTTCCTGATATTTGGCTCCAGTTTGAAGGGATTGCATAATGCAGAGTGGAGTACATGTAAGGAAAGCCCAGGCTGAACATGTGTAGTGAGAGCTATAAAACAGTACTGGTGCTCTAGAAAAACATCTTGGGGGATGCTGTGGCTTGGTCTTGGAGAATGTTATTTAGCATATTTTGGAAATGTTTTGCCAGTAGGATCACTGCATGTCAGTTTTCCAGGGAAGCTAGAAGGCAGCAAGGATAATTGGCTGCTCTGTAAGAACATGCTAAGTATCATGTGATTTTTGAGCTTGAAAAACGTGTATCTGAAAATGGGTTATTGGAGGGATGAAGCGGTGAGTGACATGGAGAATATGGAGAGGGAGCAGACTTTGGGGTTTCTCACAATGTGAGAATGAGGTGCCCATTACAAAGATGATCATCTTCCTGAAAGAAAAGCAGTACTTTTTTTCAAAGCTTCTAATCCAGTAGTGGATCTCATTGCTGTGGTATATGTGGGGTCAAAAGTGCAAACAGGTGCCAAAAGAGTTTAGACTGCTTAATGTAGGATATAATCTCAAATATGGGAGTCTTTAATGCAACAACTGCCTTAGAATTGTTGAATCGCTGATGTGTAGAAATTGGAAGAATTTACTAGATAAAGTTAATTGAATCCATGCTGGATTTTCTTGGTTTTATCCCTAATCATCACTTATCAGCTGTTCTCAGGATATAGGCTATTTAGATCAATAATTTATCACAGAACCAATTTTGGGTACTTAACTTTATTTTCCTCCCTGCCTCCCAGATCTTCATTGAAAGAACAAGTAATAACAAACACTTGAACACCATCAATATCCGACACATCGCTAACTCAATTCGAACTCACGGAACAGGAATCATGAACACAACAGTGAGTATCTTTTGCACTGCTGCTGTTGGGTTATTTGTTTGTGATTGTGCACAAAAACCTCCTCCTTGCATCTCCTAATAGTTTATTTGGTTATGCAGTTTTGATAATGCAGTCATAATGTTCTGTGTGAATTAATAAAACAAATGAGTTCTTGGATGTGGCACAAATCAATATCACAATGTTTTGAGAGTGTTATCACTTCCAGTTACCTAAATGTTAAGGAAGAGATCTAAAATCACATCAAAGAAGGAACAGATGTTCTGGTTGGACTGTTCTGGAAAGTATGCCCTGATTTTCTCCGTATCAACACTTAGTAGACAGATACTTCTGCTGCAGTTAAAGCAAGTCTTGAAAAAATGCAGTGTTGGTTTTTTAAGTTCTTCTTGTAATTGTTATGCTTAAGAAATACCAGCTTTTCAATTTGCAAAATAAAGCTACAGACCTCTTCTCACTTGTTGGAAAAATGAGTTCTTATTACAAAGCTTTTAATGGTGTCTGAGGTGCAGGTGGCCATTTTAACCAGCCAAAGGTATTTGCCTCTTTGCAAGGTAAATGCAAAGAGGTGCATTGTGTCTGCTGCAGCAGGAATTTATCGTTGGGATTCTCAAGTTTGGATACAGTTACAAAGGTGTATTCACATCAGTGCTGTCCAGTCTGCTGCTTAAGTTCTGCCTTGTTGCTGTTTCCTTTTTTCTATTCTTCTGGCTCTATCAAAAAAGGAAAAAAAAAAAAAAAAAAGAAAAGGAATTTGCTGAAATATTGAACCTATTCTCAAGTCATTATTTTAGAAGTGGAAATTACTGAAACTAAAGTTTTGATGATTTGTTTCACTTTTCTTCTAAGAGTGGGAGAATGGGGACTGTCTCAAAAAATGCTGCTACACACATTTTTTGGTGATGTAGATTTACTCACTTCTGATGGTGAGTTAAGTTGTTTTTGCTTAAATGAGAAATATGAGATGAGAGAGTACTTTAGAAAACTTTTTGAAGAAGTGAAAAAGTTGTGTCAGGAGGTTATTCAGATTCTACAGACTGAGGAAGTTGATCATGTCTGCCTGTTTCCACTTGATCTTTGTATTGTTTGAAAAGGACGGTTACAGGATATTCCAGATAATGGCTGTGTAGGGCAGGTAATCAGCTGAAATACTGACCTTGTTCCTTGGTCTTTTTCTGGAAGAGAGTAGGCCTTCCATGAGAATGTTTATTAATTTTTCCTTATTCTTTGAAAACAGTGAAATTAAAGTAAGTTGAGAACTTGCATTAGAAGTTACTCAGGCATGTGGTGAAAACAGGGCATTAGATGTTTTTGTTACTTTGTTAACTTTCTTGATTTGACTTATTTTTTTTCTTTTTGCCTTCTAGGTAAATTTCACTTACCAGTTCTTGAGGAAAAAGTTTTACATTTTTAGCCAGTTCATGTATGATGAACATATCAAATCCAGACTTATCAAAGACATCAGATTCTTCAGAGAAGTCAAGGATCAAAATGATCATAAGGTACAGTAGTTTTTTGAAGGCTCAAGAGTATTTTTCTAAAAGAAGTGCTACTTTCATGTGACCAAACCATAACACTGCTGTTATTTAAATGTGTATCCCCAGACAAAGGGACAGCTTTTCTCCTGGCAAATGCAGTGTTACCAATGTCTGTGTTCAGGAGGGCTTTGTTTCATTCCATCTGCTCTGTAAATACAGAGTTGGCTAAAATCATTCTCTCAGTGACTTAAGGATGATTTGATGGAGTCATGGTCTGTTGGAGGTTCTAAACTTCTTGTTCAACTCATGCATAACAGTTTTCAGTTTTGAATAATAAGCTTGCTTGAATGGAATCCAAAATGATATGATCATGTAGCACTCATTCTAGTATGTTGGGATTTGGGAACGAGAGTCTGGTTTTTCATCCTAGAAAATTGTCTTAAGAATGGGAGAGACATTGTATTTAGTAAAATAGACTGCTAGCTTCTTTGCATGTCAAGTCCTTATTTGTTTTAGGAATACTTCTTTTTTCACAGTAAAACTATTTCACTTACCAACTTGCAGAAGTGACTTAGTAAAATGACTCTTGTGAACTAATACAGACAAGCAGGTCTATAATTTATAAAAAACCAAAGCTGTAAATGTGATGTAGAACTACATTTCCAATAGAATTTTATTGATGTTATGAAAAGTTGTTTTTTTTTTCTAAAGATAGGTAATTATTGCAAATAATTACCTTTTTTTTCTAGTATCCCTTTGAAAGAGCAGATAAATTCAACCGTGGCATCAGAAAACTTGGAATAACTCCAGATGGCCAGAGCTATCTTGACCAGTTCAGACAACTCATAAGTCAAATTGGTATGAAATGCTATCTAACATGTTATAAATGTTATTAAATGGAAGAGGTCTTCATCACCTAGTAACTGACCTTTTAGCTGAGGCTAAAGCCGTATTTATCTCCAGTCAGGTGGAAAGTAGTTCACTTGTTGCCCATGCTAAGTATATGCTCTCATCTAATTACACAGAAATGGCCTTTACATGTCTTAATCTAAAATACAGTTGTAGCTTGCATAGATTCCTGTTCCCTTTTCAGTTCTTTTCTTTGTTATGGAGCTGACTTTTACCCATGTTGAGTGTATTTCCTAGTAAAAACCTAGTGCTTAGTTAATGTATTTCAAAAATGGGATATATGTCTAGCTGAACTATCCTTGAGTGATGCACGATTTGACAATGATATTTTCAGCCACTGGTGCTGTAAGTGTACAGAATGATCTGAACTTACAAGTGTTTTATGTGCCCAGTGGAAAGAGTTTGTACCAAAGTGAACAAAACTTTGCTTGATGATGCGTTTTTGTTTTATTTCTCTACATAGACTTTTGATAGCAGGGTTCAATTTAACTTCTATAACTTAGCTTTCAGAGCCAAGTTCTGCACCAGAACTACATGGCAACTTTAATTTACATTTCAGAGCCTATAGGAGCTATGCAGAGTGGGTGTGTGTTTAAGTAATTATAAATGGTTTCCTTGTTTTTTCTTGTTTTTAAAGGCAATGCTATGGGTTATGTACGAATGATAAGATCTGGTGGACTTCACTGCTGCAGTAGTGCCATTAGGTATTTCTGCAAATATTTCATTTTTCTCTTAGCTCCTTCTCTTCCCCTTGCTCTGTATTCTTGCTGTTATTCCCTATGCTCTTACCTACTCCCCATCAGTTTTGAAAAGCTCTATTTGTATGCTTTCATTTAAGTGTAATTATTGAAGACAGTGCTGGGATTCAGTGCTGTACAGTCATGGACATAAATCACTAAAAATAAAACAATTTCTGTGGAAAAACACGGCAAAATAGTTAATAGAATGTACACATTAGTAAGACAGTCCATAAGCCAGCAATTTGTGATGTTAAATAATTTCAAGGATGCATTAAGGAAAAATAATACAAACCTTGAGGAACTTGGAAAACACATTCCTTTCATACCTTTTTCTGTACAGATTTTGTCTGTGTTTATGAAAGGTCATTAAAACATAGTAACTTTTACATAATAAGTAATATTTCTTGCAAATAATAGCAAACGTAGAGTCACCAAGAGTATCAAGTGCGAGAGAGGAGATGATAGCCCAGTAAAAACAGAAGTACAACTAATGATGTGTCTGTGTTTAGAAATGAGGTTAATAATGCCTGGATGAGAATGTATGACAGATATGACATAACTTGACTAGGTTCAAGCCCAAAAGATTAAATTAAGCAAATTATAAAATAGGGTAGATTAGCTCAACAGACACTTGGGCATAATCCTAACAAAGAATAAGTTTTCAGGTTTGTTCCTGATCTGGAAGATATTGTTAACTTTGAAGAGCTGGTGAAAGAAGAGGGACTCTCAGAAGAAACACAAAAAGCAGCAAGGTACACTAACATCATGCTTTTAAGGTCTGGGGCAGGGGTAGGATGAGAAAATTGTCATTTTATGTTTATAAATGCAGCTATTAGTTATTTGTGTATGTGTTAAAAGTTCTGCTGCCTTTATGCAAAAATATTTGTTTCAAAGCGAAGCAGATAGAAGCAGTTGTTTTGAAAATGTGAAGTAGCATTGATAGCAGTAGACCTAGAACCTGATTTCTTGAAGAAATCATTGTTCAAAGGCTAACAAGCTTTCCTCACTATGTGCCTGAGCTCTACTTTTAAAATTTTCAGGGTCTTGGATAAAAAAGATGCAAGTGTTCTATTCATAGGCCTTTTTTTGAGACAATGAAATCAAAACCCACTATTCAAATAGGCTGTAGTGGGAGGGTACTCTCCCAAATCCTGGATTGTGGATGTTGGCAAAGGGCAAAGAGAGGGTTGTTATCCCAAGAGATGTGTAAGCAAAAGGATTTTCAGCAGAAGCAGGGAATTCATTGCTCATCCCTTGCAGGCAGCTGGACTCTGTGCTCAGTGACCTGACCCGGAACTTTGCAGAGGGAACAGAGTACTTCAAAATGCTGGTGGACGTGTTCGCCCCCGAGTTCCGCAGCACCAAGAACATGCACCTGCGGAACTTCTACGTCATCGTTCCCCCCCTGGTCAGTGTCTGCGTTGCACTGGGGCTTGCTTCAAAAGGGTCTTGCCAGATCAGGGCTGTGTTTAAATGTTTTGAGTTAGACTGTAGTAGCATGTGTGACAGTGCTTTGTGACATTTGTCAGTTTCTTTGTGATTCCAAGACAGCCTTTTGTTCTTTCAGACCCTCAATTTTGTGGAGCATTCGATCAGTTGCAAGGAGAAGTTGAATAAGAAGAACAAAAGTGGAGCAGCTTTCACTGATGATGGGTTTGCCATGGGTAAGTTTCAGCACTCTCACTAACCTTTGGGTAAGCCAACGTAATGGACATTTGCAAGAAAAGTTTTGTTTATACTTTGTCTGTTCCCATAATTTAAAATCCCATAATTTATTTGGATTTATCTTTGCTTCAGCACAATGGATTTGAGGATTATGGTTGTGTTCAGAATTTCCTAAACACGGAATAGGTGTGTATGGGAGCAGACAGTTTAAACATGTATTGATGCTTCCAAATTTCTTTCCAAGCTTGTGGTTCTCATCCATATGAGAAGGAATGCAAGTATTTGGAGAAGTGATGTTTTAAAAAAAATCAAGCTTGTTCTTTATTGTGATTTTTCCTGATAGATTAATTGTAAGTTAATAACAATTTAAATTATATTTGCGTGGGATTATTAATTTAGGCTCATCCATTGAAGACATTCACAAAATGTTTTGCTAATTGCATGTTGACTTCAGTACATGGTTTGTTAATGACTAGGTGTGGCTTACATTCTGAAGCTTTTGGATCAGTACCAGGAGTTTGATTCTCTGCACTGGTTCCAGTCTGTTAGAGAGAAGTATGTGAAGGAAATAAGAGCAGTAGCTAAGCAACAGAACGTGCAGTCCACTAATCAAGATGAAAAACTACTACAGACTATGAACCTTACCCAGAAGCGACTGGAAGTTTGTTTACAGGTACAGCACGGGCCTGGTTATGTGTCCTGGTAACAATTTCTGTTCTGTTTTGGGTTCAGCACTTATTCATCAGAAATACTGTTCTGACTGTTCTGAGGGAGCTCATTGAGAGCAATATCCTGAGCACTGACTACAGCAACAGTGCAAAAAGAGCATAAAGACATGGTGTATGACCTGAGGGGAATATCATTGGTTTTTGTGATATTTGAAAACCTGTTTCATTGAATTCATTGTCCCATGGAATTTGAAATCTAATGCAACTAAACCATAAATGCTTAAATAGGAGAGAATATCTTCTGGTTGAACTTCTTATAACAAGGATTGTATATAATGCTGTGAACCCTTGGAACTGCCTGTGTGTTAATTCTGAGCTGCTAAATTGAATGGTGCATTAACTGTCAAATAGAGGAAAGGTGCATTTGAATTTTGGAGCACAGCAGCTCAGGTTTCATCTGTGGTGTGCTGCTTTCTCTCTCTTGATTGGAGAAGCCTATGGGACAAATCCATCAATGGCTAGTTTTGCAGCCTGTGATTACATTCTGTGGAATAGATAAGGCCCTGTATGCCCTCATGGCTCCCAGGAGTGTGCACTGTTTGGTCCTCTGTTAAAAAACCACATCACTGAACCTTGTTCAGATACTGATCAGGCTTGTGGTTGTTTAAACTATTGGCTGCATGATTTTCCATGGGCTAGTTGCTCTGTTCTCTCTGCTGCTACAAACCTCATTTTCAGCCGTAGTAGATCAGTGACAGATTTATTGCAGTGATGCTGCTTTGCTTAGGTTGCCCTTTAATGTAATTTGACATTTGCTTTGTAAAATGCATGTGAATAAGGAATGAAAGGAGGAAGATTTTCAAGAGCATTTAAGTGATTTAGATACTGAAATCTAGGAGCCTAAGATGCTCATAAAAAATCCCATTGATATTTGTCCACAAATTTGTGATACACTGATGCGCCTCTTTATCTTTTCCCTTAGGAATTTGAACTCCTATATTTCTCACTGAGTAGTGCAAGAATTTTTTTCAGAGCAGATAAAACTGCAGCAGAAGAAAGTCAGGAAAAGAAAGAAAAAGAAGGTGAGTGAATCCTATATGTAGAACATTTTAGCTAATGAGATTGTGTGCCTTAATAGAGGGTTTTTTTTGTAGCTGCTTCTTGCTCATAGGTTGACTGAGTATTCCAGAGAGAGGTTTATGAGGTCATGGGTGATTTAGACTCAGCAAGAACAGCTCAAGAAGTCCTTCTTTGGAATAGGTGAATTTCAAGCTGGGCTTTTGGGGTGTGGAAAAAAAAAAGCAACACCACAGAAGACCCAACTGATGAAAAAAGCCTGGGACAGGGAAAATTGCAGTAATATTAAATTCAGTAACTTCAGCATCATACTTACCTCTTCAGTTACCAGTGTTGACAATGAGAGCCTTGGGTGGTGTTAAAGTGGTTTTCACCTGTTGTGCCAGGTGGCTTTCAACTTGCATAGCAGATTATGCAGTTACTATAGATATTATGATGTTTGATATGCTTGGTCTCCCATTGAATTCTATATTCAAAGGGTAAGATCTTAATTTGTGGTGTAGTGTCTTGACTAGGTAACACTGGTATTTTGCATTTCTATTCCTGGTTGTATATTCTCCCTCATGAATTCTGAAAGATTCTCTTGGGGAAATTCTTTCCAAAGAAATGAGAATGCTCCTAAGGATCAAGATACAGAAATGCAGTTTGGTCACAAGTTACTTAGAAACTCAGGGAACAGTAGTATATTAAAAACTGAATTGGTAAATAATTCTCCACTGTACTTCTGACAAAGTACCAAATTCAAAGAACTCCAAGCACTGTGGGAAGAACAGACACGCTGCTCTGGAGTTTTTAGGAGACCATTCTGGAGAACATCAGCTAATTTATTTTAGTTTAAATATTCTCTGTTGTAGTACCTGTTCAGTTCCCAGGAAATGGTGTTTTGCAGGGAGAAAAGCTGGAAATGCATGCCAGGGTGGAAAGTTTTGAACGTGGTACTGGTATCTATGCCCTCTACCATGATCTTTGGACTTGGAGTCTGAAAAGTGTGTGAGCATTGTATATGTAATTTTTAGACAAGTACTGCTGATTGAAGGACCTTTCACCCCAAATATGAATTTCTTCATAGGGCCAGGACTTTTTGTGCTGCAAAGTCAGGTTGCATATGCTGACTATGAAATACAGCATGAGATGTTCCTGTGACATCAGCATCTCTCTCTCTCTCTATATATATATATGCTAGAATTTGAGGGGTTTTGTTTCAACTAGAGTGTTAAACATGATCCATGCCTTTTTTTTTTTATCTTTGTAGAAGAATCTGGTAAAGCAAGCAATGGAGATCTTTCCAACTCTACACCTGCAGAGCCTGTTGTGAAATGACATGGCTGGTATGGGTGATGATTACTTACTCAAATAACTCGTGTCCGTGTCTTCATCAATAACACTCTGTAGGGGTTAAAGCTCTAGATTTGATTTACTTGCTCTGTTAAATCCAAGAGAAAATGTACAGTAGCATACTAGCATCCACTGGGGCTAGGTCTATGTTTGTCTATATTTTCTGTAGAAACTCCTATTTTTCAGGAGTTTGCATTATTTACAGCACTTTCTCTAGATTGAAAATAATTTAATAAAATGTTGACCTTGGGGGTAGTTATTTTAAAGTACAGATGTGCAGATTAAAAAAATCCCTATTAATTTCTAGATGCATTCTCGCATCTCTATCATAGCATTTTAAAATCCCAAATTCATAGGCTGTTGGTCCAAGGTTTGAACTGGCATCTCTTCAACCAGAAAAAAAACCTCAATCCAGATATTGGCTGTATCTGTTGTCCAAAAAATAATTGAGACATGTCATTGTGCAGTCCTGTTGCATTTAATGCAGTCACAGATTACACTGTGGGTGTAACAGTGTATGTTGTGACTGTATGTTAAATCTGTTACACAAAATGGAAGTGCTTTTTACTGTTTTATTCCAAACCCCCTTGTTATTACTATAGACAGTATTTGTACTCTGGGAACTTAGGATCCCACCAAACATTTATTTCCCCCTGTTTTTGCCCCCTTATCAAAGAATGGGAAAACAAGAAAAGTGAACATGACAAATTACTTCTCATTTCATACTGAAGGTCTGATTTGCATCCACAGAAGTAAGGAAATCCAGAGCCAAGATAAAACCACAATCAGCTCTTTCTTTCATGACCAGACACTGTGATAGGTGTCTGTAACTATTAAGTGATCTTACAGTTCATGAACATGTTGTGCCTAATTGCAAGTTTCAGCCTCAATTCTGTATTTCCTAGCCTTTGCAGGTCTGTTGTACCGTGTGTTGTTCATACAGTCTTACATGCCTGATTATTAACAATAATTGCACTGCAGGCTCAGAAGCTGCTGAACACTGTGAGAACTCTGTTTAACATCTGTCCATGCCTGCAAGTAGAGGTTCTAGATTGTGCAAGAATTACTCAGATTCCTAACTTAAGTAGCTAGACTTAAAAGAAAACACCACCTTTATTAAAATATACAGGTGTGTTTTAATCTCCCAGAACATGAACACCCTTCTAGTTCTTACCAACCAGAACTAACTACTCCAGTCAGTCCAGCTGAGAGAAGTACCCTTGGTGGGGAGTTTTTTGGCACTCTTAAACTGTATTTTTAGGCCAAATTTGCTTTAATGCTTGTTTTAATGGTTCAAATTGTTCCACCCACTCTTGGGTCATTGGTTCAAGCAATTCCTGACGTGCTTCTGATTCGCCCTTTTCTGCCAGTCACTTCAACATTCAGACAGCAAGGATGAATGTTTTGTTGCAACTGGAAAGACCAGACTGATACGAACGTTCCATTTGTTGGTTCTGAGAACATGACACACAAGCTTCATGGACTGCTAAATCAGCTGGGCTCATTAAAGTTTTTATTTTTAGTTCATTATAACTGCCCTAAAAAATGCTGCATTACTTGATTTATATTTTTGCTTTTTTACTTTGATACAGGGTTTTTTTTTTAAGAGTGTACAGTTTTTTTGACCAAACTGTGCCCGCACTGAATGCTCAGTAGCATTGCTGAGATCAGCATTCTTGCTGCTGCTTTCCATCCTGCTGCAGTTGCTGTGCACATCCTTCTGCATTCCCATCTCTGCTGAAGTCACCTAAGTTTGTGGAGTGGAATGGCCAAGTGCTACATTTCCTTCTTCCACAGCAATGGCAGAATCACCTGCAGATGGTGTTCCTGTCCCCAGGATGGCCTTGCTGGGGAGCTGTGTGGAGTCAAGACACAACCCACACTCTAGTCTGTACTTGTATTTTCCCTTCTCCATTTTTTCTTTTGAAAGACATTGTCTTGCTAAGGTAAGACTTCGCAGTTGAACATAAAGTGAACTGAGCACTGCCTTCATGTACAGTGGTTAGCAAATTCATGTGGTTCTGGTGATGGAAATTCTAGAGGAAAGACGTAGCCTATTTTTATAGATGCCTGTTTAATCTGGGAGAACTGAATGTATACTCTGTGTGGCAAAAATATATACATACACAAACATGTACAGTGATAATAGAGCTATTCTTGCTAATACAGGACTTTAGTTTGTATTTCCTTCTTTCTCTTTGTCATGTAGCAGCATAGACATGCAGAAAGATTTTTCTCATCTGAAATCCAAGGTGGGTCCTGGGTTTGGATGTCACGTGACTGAGTTGCATTAAGTCCTTTTTTTCTCCCAACAAGGATATGGAAGGGGGGCAAAATTCATGCTGTGGTGCTACTACTCTTTCTGTTGCTTGTGGCCTCCTGTTACAATTACAGGAACCAAATGGACCCTAACTGGTTGTCTGGAGAGGAGACAATGGAGCTAAAACAAAAAATCCCCTAAACTAACCCAAACATGCTCACTCAGAAATCCCCAGGAGTGACAGAAGTGAGGATGATGAATTTTCTGCAGGGACATGAAACATGTCTAGGGGCTTTTTCCTTTGGGGCAGGGTTGGAACAGGCTGAAGGCCAGGCTCTCACCCCCAGCAGGCAGCTGTCACCACTGCCCTCAGGTGTTCAGCCTTGTGCCAAGGCTGCTGGAAGTGCAGCAGCTGCTCTCTGAGGGGTTATGGACACCCAGCTCCCTGTCAGCCCTGCCACCAAGGGTTTGCATGGCCCCAGCAGCTGCAAACTCCTGGTGCTGAAGGGCACCTTCTGCAGGTCCTAATGCAGCCTGGAACCAGGAAAACATTTGCGTTGCATCAGACGTCCATCAACAGCTGTTTTCAGCTTCTCAGGTACAAAGGACCAAATGTAATACTTAATGTTTCCTAACTCATTGTACAAAAGGGTATTTTGTTACTCCAGTCTCTTTGGTTTGTGAGTAGAGAACATTATGTATATAAAACTGTGTTAATAAATGCGATTTTGAGAACCTCATTCCCAGTGTTTTCAGTAACACCAGTTCAGTGGGTGTTATAAGACAGCTTCAGCTTTTATTTACAAAGATGTCTGTGTCAGTTACTAACGGTTTTCTTCCATGGTACTTTTAAACATTAAATAACCAGTTAAGTTAGATTTATTCCACATCAAACACTTCCAATCTGGGATCTTTCAGATACTGTTGCATAGATTCTGCTTATGGAAAATCTAGTTCCTTGATGACTGAGAAGAGTTAAATTAAGTTTGAGGATTTTTTTTCTAGGTACCTCATCTTGATTAATATAAACTACACTACAGATTACACCCCTCCCCCCACTAACAGCTCTTTAGTTTGTCTATTTTGTTTATTCTTGCAAAGTGATGTTGCTGATGTTTTCAGCAACAGATGGAAAAAAATTGTAAAACTTATGAGCCAAATCTCTCTAGTGTCCAGTATCAGGAATGTACTATGAGACTTGTCAATACATTGTAGGCTTGTAATCTAACATTTTATTGCTCAGTTTCTTAAAACCAAGGGTTGCTGATAGACTCAGCTGTTGCATGTCACCACAATGTTAAATATACAAAGAATTCTTACTATAAAAGTACTTATTTGTCCTACTGTTACCATCTCTGGCAAGAAACCTAACCGTAGAAAAACTGCACACAGCTAACATGCCACATTTGTTGCCTACTTCTGAGGTTCGCATGTCAGTGGTATTTAGAATAATAAATCAAGAAGGTACAGTTTTTCCATTATTTAATTACAGAATGTGAGAGTGCAGTCCCCTGGAAGGTAAGAGTAGGCACTTAAATTTTTTTGTAAGCTTATTCTAGATGCAATATAAAAATAGATTATATTAATAGGAAAAATTTAGTGTTTAACAAATTGTTTTGTAAATAGGCTAACACAAAAGGTAAATCCTGTTACACATAAACTAGACTAAAAATAACTTCATCTGAAATAAAGTAGATAGTGCATTTTTAACCTTCATCCAGATGCACATAATCATGCAAACTATGAAAACTGACTATGATGGGAAATTTGAGGCCTGATATTTGTAAGAGGAGCTGGCAGCTCACCCGAATTTCAGTGGAATGAGAGGCTGCAGGCTCTGTAAAGGTAAGAAATACTATTAACCCTCAGTGGCTGACAGCTGTGCTATCCTGCCCACCAGCAGCACTGGCCTCCTGCTCAGGGCTGTCAGCTCCCCAGACACAGTTCCACCCTACACATTCACAAATGCTAAATGCCTCGAGTCCTGCTGTGCTTTCACTGTAAATCCAGAGGGACTCTGCTGCAGAGACACCACTGCTCTCCAGCAGGAAAGGGCAGCTGGCCGCAGGTGACTGAAAACCAGAGATTCTTGCAAAAAGACTCCCTGCTTTTCTGCTCCCACACAGGCTGCAGGAAGTGACAGGAGCTGCTTATACTTCTGATTCCTCCCCTCCTTCATGCATGGTTCCATCCTCTTCTGACAAGTCATTCAGAAGCATGAACTTCCCATCATTTGTTAATGGCACTGACTTCATTAGCTGAGCTAATGCTTCTGGATCCTGAAGAAAAAGAAGAGAGGTCAGCAAGCTGCAGCAGCCTTTGAGGAACACACATTTCCCAGTGCTTCTTGCTAAGCTTTTGCAACTTCGGTTTTTTTTAACAAGCTGTAGAATAAAGATTTGAAACATAAATAATACTTTTTTAGGTAAGTAAAGACAATCCTTGAGTAAGAAGAAAAAAAAAATTCTTTTGAGCCTTTATTTTGCTGTTCTTTAGTTACTGAAAAGCAAGGAGAAAAGTAACTGTCTGAAGAATTTATTATAAATGTGCTTAGTGGTTGTGACTAAAAGCTCATTCCCCAACTGGTTCTGAAACCTTAGTAGCAAAAATATACTGCAAATAATAATGTCACATCTATACAGATAAAATATATCCACAAGGGATAGGGTAACTCTGCCATTCATTTTAAGTGGAAAAACACTGATTTTCATACCTAAGTGAGGGAAGAATGTAAGTTTCTAAAAGTGAAACAGCAGTGTGTGTGATTTGCACATCATCCCGAAGAGTGTGTTAGTTTTTTGAAAACTTTGCTAACAGCTTTCTTTCAGACATGAACATTTGGATTTGTGTAATTTTGAATTTGGACTGGGGTGGCTTGTTTTCTCTCAAATCACATTACTGAGAAATCAAACCGTTTATTTTTGCTATGTTAAATAGTGCCTGCAAAACTTTGTCCTTAGGAGGAGTACCAGTTCATTTTTCTTATGCACACCAGAGGTACCTGGACAGTGCAGCTGAAAACCAGAACATGATGTATCATACAGATGTGGAGAATGAAACAAACTTACCTTCTGTGCCTCAATAATTTCTTTTCCCAAGCTAATGGCATAGCAAATCTACAAAGAAGAAATACATGTAAAGTTCCATTCAGTTCTGGTTTGACTTTTTGTTCCTTGATTAAGAGTAAACCACACAACTGTCAGTGCAGACTTAGTGCTAAAACCAGGCCTAAAAGCAGGTGGAATACCAATTTGTTATGCTAACTACTGGTAAAGAAAACTATCTCGGGTTCAGCTTCAAAACTCACAGGGGATGGTAAATCTTTGTACTCAGCTTGGTCAGTTTTAGTCATCAGACTTTATTTCCACACTTGAGGGAGTGCATGTAAGTGTTTGTAAGGACAAAAGTTCTCCATCCCACTTATTTCTGCTACAGCAGGCAGCAGTCACTGGTGTTAGCACATATGGCTGCCTTGTCTGTGAAAGCTTCACAGCTGTACATGTCTCAACATAGCTGATGTTCCTTTTGTTAGTGCTGCTGCTGGACAGCACTTTCCCATCTCTCTTAATGCTGGGATTAGCAATCCCATCCTTTCCTCCTTATACTTGCTGCTGCATTTTCTGTTCATTTGGTCCCTTTTAGACATAGCCCAGTAAAGACTTGCATGTTAACATGTTTTCTTGGCCAGAAATTGAGCTGCTCTTGTTTCTACAGCACTGTTTCCCAGATGTGTAAGCCAAGAAGCCACAGACCTGTTTTCTAAACAAAGAATTTTATTAAACATTACACAAACCTTTTCCCCTTCTGTGTTGCTCTCAAAAACATATGCGCTCATGGATTCTTCTCCCAGAGTCTCACTGAGGTGGATTACAAAGCCAATCAGTCTCCTGTTCTCCTGATGGGCAGCAAACTGTGTCACAGTGGTGAGTTCAAACTGGAAAAGTAAAATAAATGACTTATTTGTTTTAACCAGCTCATGTTAGCAGGTTAGCTCAGGTTCATGTAACTGAGTAGTCACTGCTGTGATAAAAAGTTACTTACGCTTGCTCGTGTAACTTGGGTTTGAGGATCTATTAACCTGCAATTACATATAAGGAAAAAAAGAAGAAAATTATTTTAGAGTGATTTCTGGCAATTTTAAGGGCTTTTATAATAGAAAAGCAGTAACTCCAGCAGTTTTACAGATGAGGAAATATATGCACAGCATCAGATGCTTTAGCTGTGATTGGCAAGATTCAAATCTCAGCCTTGACTCTCAGCTGCCTGACAGGAACAGGTCAGAGCACCTTTCTGAGTCACTTGGAAAGGATCCTGAGTGCCTGAGCTAACACAAAATGCAGAGGGACATAAACACACCCCACCTAAAGGGAATGTCTGACATCAGCATATTCTACAGTGACACTACTGTCAAAGGACATTGTTAGGAAAGAGATTTTGCATCAAAACAATCATTGTTTTGCATCTTTTGTATCTTTGTAGGGTCTTATAGCCCCACTACATCCCTTAATTTTGATAGGACATTCTTACAAATTGGTCTGGACGATCATTTCTAGGTACCACAGAATAAGAAAAGAGACCTTTCTTTCTAGGTAAGGTGACTCTTGGGATCTTGCTTCCTCAAAGATTGTGTGTCTTAGAAAAACAAAACCAACAATACATAATAAGTCACAAATTGTATGAAGAGAACAGACTATTGACAAGTTAAGGCTTTCACAGTACCTCAGGTTCTTGCTGGTGACCATGAGGTGGGATTCAGTCATGCGGAAGATGTTGTGAATGGCCCGAGCAGCCAGCACTTGTCTCATGGCTTCGTAAATCACTTCGCACGTCTCATCGGACTGGACAGCCATGGACCCTAAAAAGCGAACCACGAACATCTGCTGCAGCAGGGAATCTGCAAGAGAAAAGCCACAACTTCCTTCACTGTGCTATTTCAATTTTCCAGTAGCTCGAAGTATCAATGGAATTATTTTATTCACTTTGGAAATTCAACAGTAAGCCTGTGGTTGGTGACCGTCATGAGTGGTGGCTTTCTGCCATGAGTCACGCAGTGCCCTGACCCAGTTTCACACTGTGTGAACAGGCAGCAGTGTGGAGGTGGGGAAGGAAGTTACTGCAGTTGCAGTTGGAAGCTTTAGAAGTGTGGAAGTCCTTTATGCTTCATTTGATCAGCT
Organism: Onychostruthus taczanowskii; assembly: GCF_017590055.1. Lineage (NCBI taxonomy): Eukaryota > Metazoa > Chordata > Aves > Passeriformes > Passeridae > Onychostruthus > Onychostruthus taczanowskii. The sequence goes on from NW_024507546.1 coordinate 2,524,805, forward strand.
AGTAAAATTCCCTTGCCTGTTTAGCTATTGGGTGCACGTAAACTGTGATGAATTTATGACTGGGCACAAGCCTTGGCTTCCATTAAGCCTTGTACATTCTTCCCTTTCTTCTATATCCTGACCTTCCATGCAGCTGGGCCCAGTGAGGTTTTCACCAAATCCTTCCCTGCTCCTTGACTGTCACTAGAAGATTTAATGACAACTAAGCAGCCATTATGCAGCAAAGCCATCACTTGATCAGGCTCCCTTTATGGCTGGTGGTGGGCAAGGGAAAGCAGGGTGAATGTTCAGAGCAGTAGGTACTGCTTTGGTTCTGAGAGCAGTTTTCTGACAGGGCTGTGGGTTCCAGGCACAGGGGAAGAGGAGAACAGCCAGGGCCAAGCCCTACACATGCTAGTACAGGAAGGTCACTTTATTATTGGATCTGTTACTTCTGCTCCACGGTGTCAGGTGCTTTTCTTAAGAGACACTGGGTAACTAAAATCACAACTGATTTTATCTGGATGAAAGAAGCACTGACCTTCCTCCTCATCTTTGTTGCTGTCTTCAGATTCCCCAAATGGGTTTGCACGTCTGTGAAATAAGAATTAAAACTTGAATTACAGATTCTGGTCATCACCACTAACAGATGCTGCAATACTTCATCTCGCCTGAAATCACACTGTTACAGTGATGGATCACTGTCTCTGGCCATACCTGCCACCTCTGTTCTGGTCCAGAAATTCCATAGCAGGCAGTACAATATCAAATTGAATTGGTGTTCCAGGAGCAATGAGTTGTGTGGAGTCTTGAATGCCAGCTGATCCACTGGGAATTATTTTGTCATTTTCCATATTCTTTACAGTCTGGCTGAAGTGCAAATGTAGAAAAAAATTATGTTTCTATCCATCAGTGACACCCTACCTTTGCTCTGGAAGAGAGACAAGATTATTCAAAAATCCAAAGCAGGACTGAACCACTATGCAGACATGTAAGATATTTTCCTATTTACCTGTTACTGAGGACCCTAATAAAATCTTTTTTTTAAACCTAGCATTATTTAGGACAAAAATAAACATTGGTATATTAAACCTGAATACAGATCAGCTCTGAGTGTGGGCTGACTTTCAGCAACAGGTGGCCATTTGTCTCCCTGCCCTGTCAATATTCACAGCTGCATTACCAGCAGAGCCCTGGACTTGTGTCTACACTTCTCAGTGACAGCCCCTCAGCCCTGGGCTCAATACAACTGCACACGGTCCCTGCTCCATGCAAGGGAGAACGTTACCTGGGGTGCTGAACTTCATGTTTTTTTCCCAAGCTAGTAATGGGAGTCACTGCTTGCAGGGCTGTCTGATTTAATTTGATTGCAGCTGCCTACGAAAACAAGACAGAACAGCTCTTTTAGACATGTAGCTTACCTTACCATGTTGAAGAATAATGGGAGAGCAAGTTGAAGGAACAGACTGAAAGATCAAAACAAGCTCCCACCTCTGGATTGTCAGTAAGATAGATCTGTCTGGAGATGTTGTTGATGGCACATATCCACTGGAAGGGAAAAATGAAATTGAAGTCTTCAAGCTCACTTGTATGCAAGAATAATAACATTAAGAAAATATTTTTACCTCCTCGTATTCTTTCTTGCTTTCTGCTTGAAGGGTTATACCCCTAAAATATAAACACAGTGTATAAGTGCTAACAGTGGACACCAGGACTGTTTGACTGCAGTGCTTACAGTAACCTCACCAAGCTTTCCATCTATTAACTACCAAAGGAACAAGAATCATGAATAAGCTGCAGCTAAAAGACACCACACGTTCCATTCAGGCACTTGTGGGGGAGGATGGAAAATATGCTTTTAATTTGGAAACACCCTTCTGGAAACCCAGAAAAGCTTACTACTACACCAAGCAAGTTTTACAGGAAAGAGTATCTGAAGGGGTAGGTGTGACTGACTGTGCTCAAACAAAACCTGTCTCATACGCTTTGCCTGTAGGAGTAGTGATCTGAAAGCAGTATCTTCTGTCTTCACAGTCCACAGCCATAACAGAGCAGTTATCCAGGTCCTGAATCAATCCTCCAGCTACTGCTCCCCTTGGCTGACACATCAAGTTGCCACCTTGAGTGAAGAAATAGAGTCTTTCCCAAGTTGTAGTCACCAGACCTGTTTTACTGATGAGAAGGTGCAGTGATAAAGACTCATTACTGTTTAGAACTTTAGAAGTGCTGTTTAGAAGTAACAGGTATGAAACTGCAAACACAGCCTGATGCTAATCAACTTCATGTTCACCCTGGCAATTTTTTAGTAGTCTTTGTTAAGAAGAAAAAGAAGCACCTGTTCCTAGCAGAAACTAATCCATAATGAAAGCTGAAAAATTAAATTAATTCCAAACATCCAAGTTAAAAATCGTATCTTCTAGCTAAGGAATAAAAGAGTATTGAGTAACTGACATGAAATACTATGAGCAGTTTCAGCACAAAGAATCTAAATATAAAAAATTATCTACTGCAGTAGTATCTCAGAGTCCATCTCTTGCTTAGCTATAGAGTCCTATTACAGTGTAATCCAGCTTTTGGAATACTAGGAGAAATTACTAGATGTACACTGACAAAGAAAAAAATTAATTACTAGATAAAATAATAAACTGATATTTAATCAATCACATAAATAGGGTTATTATATGCCACCAATATACCTAACTTGTGTGGAAGTTTATGGAAAATTTTACATGTAAAATCTGCAGACATAATTCTACATATGACATTCTACACAAAACTGGCATTGTCCATAAAGCTTTTATTTATGTAAAAGAGGTCATTTATGAAAACGTGTTAACTACAAAATAAAGCTGCTTTTGTAAACACCATGTCTCCTTTAAGATTTGGGCGCAGTCTCATCAGCTTCTAATTTTTAGCCACTTGAATGCAGGAAATTTTTCCTGTAGGTACATTCAATCAGAAGCAAAATTCTGTTTTCAGAAAAATAGTCTCAAACGCCTCTAATTTGGTTAAAGCTTCAAAAATACATTTCCAAAGATGACAGAGGTACTCAGAGGATGAAAAGTGGAGCTACCAAACTGATTTAGGACCCTCAAACATCAATACCTGAGGAGTCCTTATGACCCTCCCCCCAAAAATGCAGCCACTTAACAAAATCAGCAGATAACAACAATCTTCTTACTTTCTAAGATTAAGGTAGCCAGCCTTCTGGATGAGATTTCTATTGATGGCAGGTGAAGTTACATCAGAATCTGGGGTGTAAACAGATTCATTAACCGCAATTAAGTCCTGCTGGGATATTCTCATTTTTTCAGCTTCGGCATCCAGCTCTCCTTGTATACTGGAAAAAAAAAGCCAACAACACAAAAAGAAACCCAAAGCCATCATTACCCATTTATACCAGGATACAAGTAACATCTGTAAGCCAAAATGAACAAAAACACCCTCTGAGATTACCTTGGAGGGTAGTGCAAAGATGAAATTTATTTTTCCAATAGATGTTACAGGAACTACTGTTTTGTGATACTGAAATGAGCACATGAGAAATGTTGAGACGTGTTGAGAGTGTTATTTTTTGAGAGACAGCTTCTAAAAGTAACACTTCTATGAATTTACACTGCTGAACACATACAGACATTGCCCTACTATATGGCATAGTTCAAAGCAGGCTGTACTAGAGGATCTCTTGGCTTTTTCAGAACTGTCTAATGCCTCCAAGGCTGTAACACACAGGAATTCCTGCTTTGACACCACCTATTAACTGGTCATGGATTTTCATTAATTCAGAACAGTACAATGACAAAATCTATAGCTCAAGTCTCACTTCAGCTTTAATTCTTTGTTTATAATACTGTGTTCTGCTTTGGTGTGATGCAGAGAACATCAGGTCTGAATTAAATTAGACCATATTTTGCAAGCTAACGCCTTTCCACTCCATCATTGAATGTCAGAGTAAGAATTATTTAAATTCCATTTTTAAATACAATGGAACTGTGCTGTCAGTTTTTACTTCAGTGTTATTTCAATCAATCTTTTGATCTGTCATTTTTGTTGCACCACAAAATGCTTTTGATAAAACATCCCTGGCACCTTCATGGTTTCTGAGGCTGTATTCCTCTTCCTAAGGTGTGCTTCTCCCATCTCCAAGGCAGGAAGAATAGTGAAGTAAACTTCAGTTCTGAAGTTACATGCATGTGTGGCAATTAGGCCAAGTGGTCACTGAGAATGTGTTAGTGTTAGTGTAGATATCTCCCGTGTTTTTATAGCATTAGCAATATTCACTGTATAAATTAAAATGCTTTTAAATACCAATAAAATTCTGTAGCTGCACAATGGGTCACATCAATTTGTTGTTCCAAAAGAACAAATATGCAAGTGAAAAGCTTTTAGCTTGACTAACAAGCAGACCTGACTCACTGAGGCCTTGTGATCCCCAGCACTAAGGAAGGAGAGGAGTGGGCAGCACAGTTTTCAATGGCTGTGCAAACTGAAGTCATGAAACCCTGTCCAGTGTCAGTAATTCTGTGATTAACAGTGCCATTCAGAATTTTACAAGCTTCTCTTTTGGTTTTTCCACAGACATCACACCCCTTTATGTGTGTAACACATGTTACATGTGTTTAAATGTAACACTGGTTACATTTGAGTTGTACTTTCAAGCTTTACTGTCTGACAGACTTTAAACACAAAAACCAGACTTAGCAAAATAACTGAGCAGCCTATTTTTGTTTCCATTTACTACTGTACACTGTCCAGAACTCAAATTCATCTGACTGTGGAAAACAAGGGCTTATTCTACAGTGAGGATCCAATGGCAGGACCCTTCCTGTGCCTGTAAAACACATGTAAGATGCTCCAGACTTTTTAAACAAAAGTCACTATTTCAATGGCATTTAAAATCTGTCCTCCAGTCTGTACAAATGCTGTTTAAACATTAGAGGGATTTAACAGCAGAAGGATTTATTTCACAAGTGAGTGTACAAAGATATATAAGTATAAAAGTACAAAAAGTAAAGAATCATTTAGTGAAATAATCTACTGTACTTGTTTGTAGAATGGTTCTCAAGTTAACAGGTATGCATTATTTAAAGTGCCATCAGAGTGAGAATAAGTAATGATTTGGCTACAGCTTGATATGAAAGGAATGAAGGATTAAAGTCAAGGACTCGGTTGGAACTATATTATCTTTATGATCCATTCCAACCCCTTAACATTTTATCATTCTATGAATAATATCCTCTCTATTATGCTTACATTTCAAGTGTAAAGTTTACATTTACAGGGACTTAATTATACAGAAACTCTCACTACAAGTAGAGGAGGTGGAGGGGAGGTGCAAGAAAAATGATGATAAAATTAGGAGTACAAAAGCAGTTTACTGAAATTTAAAACTTAGTCAAAGTAGGTTGAACTCACTGGACTAATACAGCCTACACTGGATGCAATGAATTTGTTCCCTAGGGTGAGGAGTTTTGTTTGCCTTGTGTAGCTACACCATCAAACGCTTTAGGCCCTAAATTTGAGAGGTTAATGGGTTATTGTTGCTGTATTATTACAGAAGACCCAGTAAATATAAATACCTATAATTCAGAGAGCACCTTAAGTCTATTATATTAATACTGTTAACCTGTTTCTAGCCCAAATTCCATGCTTTTCTATTCATGAAGAGACACAGGGATGTAAGAAAGCATGTGAACACTTTACAGTATATAGTTTCTGACTATTGTAAAAATACTCTCTTCAGTGTACAGACAGCATTTTCTTTTCCATGTACAAACATTTCCTTTCTACCTGTTACTTCAACAAAATATGCCCAACAATGCCATGTAAGCCTGGAAGGAATCTCATTAGAAAGAAAAAGAGGCACTCTCTGGTACGTGCTGAAGGTTAGAGCGCTATTGCTCAGACTCCAATGGAATGACAAAAGCAAACAAACGCAGTAGGTTACCTCTGAACCATGTCTGAAACAGATGACAAAAAGCTGTCCATCCTTTTGGAAAACATCTCTGCTCCTTTCTTAAAGAAGTTGATCTGAAAAATACCAAGAAAAAGGGCACTGAAGGTTCTCTTGGCTTTGGCAGACAAGCAGCAGATTGTGGGAGTGTTAACAGTGCTTCCATTATGACTGGAACTTTTGGCGGGTGATCAAACACATGGGCAAAACAGCTGCGTTGCCTTTCTTGCTACTTCCCACTTTTGCAACTCTCCACCCTTTCACACAGAGATAAGCTATTGGCTGCTGACAGGTATGTTTCCAAAGAACTTGCTAAATGACTCAAATAAGGGCACAGGTAGCTTCTCCCACAATAGCACTGGGCAGGGCTGGGCCTCGTGGTGTTAGGAGCTGCTGTGTGCAATGCCACCCTATCAAAGGGACTGGGACACAAATCATCCATTAGATTTAGCAGTCCAACCTGAACTACCAACTCCACGATGGAAGTTTTCAAAGTGCTGTAGCAAAGTCGGTCAGGAAAATGTAGCTGTGCTTGCAGAAGCCTCCAGGGCAACTGGCTGTATCAACTACAGTTTTACTATGAGTTTTGTTCTACTGAAGGAGCTAAAAAAAAAAGCTACTATGGCCAAAGTGCACATTATGTGATAGAAAATTAATTCTCTTAGCTGGCTCAGCAGGCACACAATAAAGCAAAGCACTTGGTGTAGACTTGACCTTGTATTGTCTGCTGCAGGGCACAGCCATCATTACAGCCTACCGGAAACTGCATGAAACATGGAAACAGATAGGATGTGTGTGCAATTAATTAGAATAAACACATAAAAATCAGTGATCTACTCTGGGAAGAGATGTAAAAGCAAATTCTTGGATGTTAAGCAATTTATTAGCTATTTCATCCACTTTTACTTGTGATTTCACTCCCTTTCTCTAACCTTGGGACTTAGGATTCCCAAGATTCAGATTTCTGCGACCATGTTATAGACCACAGCATCCCTTTATAAAGGAGAGAAAGAATGGTCTCCTAAAGAATGACTCACCTATTCTATTTCTGAAGCCTTTTTCAAAAGGAAAGAGGTCTACATTCCACTGATGGTAAATGCTGATGCCAGTTTTCAGTCAAATGAACCCTCTATTAGCCACTGCTTCTTTCAAAATGTCCATATGACCTACTCATTTGTTGGAAACGTAAATCTGGAGACACATGTCTGAGTAATTAACTAAAACAATACATATTTATACTGAAAGGCAGTTCACAATATTTAAGCATCAACTGGCTTCTGGTTATTCAGTTATTCCCATGACAACCTGAGACTTCCCTGTAAAAAGCACTGAGATAAAGCAGTTTTGCCAGTTGAAGTATGGGGAAAGAAAGTTCTGTTTGGTTTCCAGTAAAGGAAACCAATGCAGTTCTTTCACATAGGATAATTACAGCAGAGAAGCAGTGTGAACTACCGTGGTGGGGAAAGTGACTGAATCCTCATTTACTACCTGTTTTAAATGAGGCACATGGGCTGCAAAAGACAGATGATGTAGATGATGAGCCACACTACAATATCAAACAGAGCACCACATCTATTTTTCCTCTTTTCATAGCCCAGTTCTCATTTTCCAAACACTTTCTTTCATCAAAATCAAAGACCCTTAAAATGGGTAATAGTGAGAATCAAGTGTTGTGATAAGTGCTGTCAGACTTGAGAAATGCTCTATCAAATTGCTGTTAGAATAAAAATTAGAAAAAGGATTTTCCAGCCTTATGCTCAATCCTCTCTACTGTTCTGTCCTTCCAGCTCTCCAGAGCTCTGTTCCTCATCGTGCACACTCCTCATTAGTATGCTGAACATTATGTGCCAGGAAGGGAACTGCTACACAGGAGAGATTGTGCAGACTGAGTAAACAGTGGAAGTAAATGCTACTGCATTTAGCTCAGCTGTGAAAAAACTAACCCTGGGCTGATTTTGCATTGAAGTGTATTGGATTTTCTTTTCATTAGTATCCTTCCTGAATATCTAAACATTCAACTATTTGCCACAAACAAAATCTGTTGTTAGAATCTAGGCAAGCTGAATGCAAATTGTTTCCCCACCACACTCATTGTAATTTGTCAGGTCTCAAAATAAATCCAGAACTACAATGTTTTACCTTTCCCAGGAACATGTCTAAGTGATACAGACACTTTGCTGTCAATACCTGTCCCCGTGTATATCCTAGCATAGGTTCCATCATAGCCACTCTCTTCCTGTACTGCAGAGCATTCAGGGCACAGTAATATTGCAAGGATGAAAGGTGCTGCTTTCTTCTGGCATTTGCCACTTCTTTTGCCACTTCTGCCTTAAGCTGAACAAAAAATGATAAAGAGGTTGACGAAGTGTTACTGTGTATATGGTTATATTTACTGATAATCTTCAAATTTTTTTAAATCATCGTCTTTACAGAACTTCTACAGGTTAAAATGAAGGATGAGAAACAAAGAAAGCAAATCTAAAACCCAAAGCAAGTATTTCAGGCCCTTAACTGTCATGACACTAAAGCATTTGGAGAGCTCCTGTGACTACAAACTATGTAACTACCACCACTAAAAATCTGGATCAGATCTCTGTGCAAGAAATTTATTTGCAGCTGAGATCAGAACACAAGTCTGCAAGTGCAGAATTCAGAGGTGAGTAATTCACAGTATGCTATACCACATTGTGCTCCATAAGGCATTTCCTTTCAAGAACCATCCTGTAGAACAGATTCACTCTCAAGACAGGGCCAGCCATACACTTTTTGACAAAGAGATGTATTTTAGAATAGCAGTCCAGTGGGCAAAGAAGGAGGAATGTAAAATAATCCCACCAAGAGAGTTATGTGCACTGTTAAGTGGAATGACAGGCCAGAGTAATTGAACAGGAAGGTACATGCAAAGAAATGCAATGCTTTAGGAACAGCAGACACAAGGCTTCATGGCAGCTCACAATGAATTGTGCTCAGTGATACTGCATCACCACCTCAGCTGCACAACACTAGGCCTATACAAAGCTATTTATAGTCACTTGGACTGCCTCTATCTGAAAAGCTCCCATGGATCTGAAGGGCTCTAGTTGAGCACAATATTTCATGACTTGCCTAACTTGGAGAAAACAGGTGTAATTGCTGAGTTGATGTTTAAAAGCCTTGTGTCTGCTTGGAAATGAAATCACAAGTATTCCTGAGCTACTGTGAATTTAAGCAATGAACTCTCCAAAGTTCACAATGAACAAGGATGCAGACAGAATGGCTGATGAAAACATTCTATTTTCCCTTTCACATTTGTTACCTTCTCATTTTCTTTCCTTTTCGGTAACCTGCTATATTTTGCCATGGACACGTCATGTTCTGTAGACAAGGAATATTTTTTTTTTTTTAGAAATGTGATGTGTTTGTGCACAGATTAAACATGTCTTCTTTGCTCTAGCAGCTGCATATGAATAGAAACAAAACAGGGACACATACCATTGCTAGCAAGGCCAAAGAGATCCTTCAGTGTGCTTACTTCTGGAAAAGAGAAATCAAATATTCAAAGTAAAACCAGCTGTGAACACTTTGTTCAACTGAGACCATTTATGGCATATTTACTGCCCAAGTCACTCCAGCCCTTCCACAGCAGAGATGTATACATTGTGCCTGTCTTGAAAATGCTAAAGCAGATCAGCTGCTAGAGAAATGAATAGGCAGATAGCTAATTGGTGGTGGACTGAGTTTATTTTATTGAGCAAGTTGTCACTTCAAGAAAGATGCCTTATCTGCCAGTGTCATTTCTCCAAAGAAACACCATTTCAGTATGTTTATTCTGACAAAAGGCCCACCACTATCATGCAAGAGCAGCAGTCCTGAACAATCTGACAGTGCTTACGTGATACTGAGAAATTTAAGACCCATGGATGTATGAACTAAAGCCTTCTTCCTGTATATGAATCTCCCTCAGTGTGGAACATTTTTGCTAAGCTGCTCTGTGAAAATAAATCTGCATTCAACACACCTGACTGCTGGGTATGATGCTTGCATTACAAATACTGGCCATGAAATTCTGATACAGGTAGAGAGAAGACAGGCTGAACAGGCAAGGTAACTTCACAAGTGTCAGGCACAAGCTACTCTTAGTATCCCCACCAACATATGCTGCAACTGGTAAAAACTCTCTCAAAAAGCTACAAAGAAAGCACATTTACAAGAACAGACATTATGCAACTGTGAAAATACCAAGGGGAAATTGTAGGATGTCATCATGGTCTCTGATTATTTTTAGCATCCTACTCATTAATCAGTTTCACTCCACCTTTTTTTTCCCCCCCCAGAATGCTTCATTATGACTCAGATGAAGAAAGACAGAAGATTTTTCCATTTGTAAGTAACTTCTGTTTAGAGGTTTCTACAATATTCAATGTATAGATGTAACAGGATCAAAAGTAAAAACAGTAAGACAGTTATTCTTCCTTGCTGCCTTGTGTAATCCCTCTATGACATTCCAATATGGCCAGGTCTCTACTGAAAATGCTGTTCTACAGACTGCATCAGAAAAAGTGGATAGAATTTTTAAAAAACTGACATCCAAGGAAGTTGAATAAACTTTCATTTTTTGTCATGAAGCAGCTGGAGCTGTGGTTGCAGGCTTCATATTCATTTTCATATATTTTTTAATGAACAAGAGGGAAGAATCCATAAATATGGAAAAATAATTACTATCTCTGAGGCAACATGAAAGAGTTGAGGAAGTGTTTATACCAGCAACATCTTACCATCCAAATTCTGCTTTATATTTGACAGCATATAATAAATAATGTATTGTTAACATAGACACCTGGATGTCCTCAAAATTTCCAATCAGATCCTATAAGGAACTTAAACCAGTCACTGTTTTGCTGTAGTCATTTTGTCTCACATCAAAATGATGTCTACAAGAAGGACATAAGTGGGACTGCAAAAAGTGAAATGAGCAGTGGGCTTTAAAAAAAAAGAGAAAGAAAGAAATGCTGCTGCAAAAACTCACATTTCTGTTGTGTAAGTAGGTAAGACTGTCCTTGACCTTGAATATAAGCTTTTTTTCTTTTGTGATTACATAAAATGTTTGTGTTATTGCCTTGGTGTTTAAGTAATGAACTCCCAAATTCGTGAAATCAGGTAACTTGCATGGAACTACCCTTGCATGGCAAGGATTTAAAGAGGACTGATTCCCTAAAAAGGAGGGAATATACTATTCTCTGAAGTTAAAACAACATTCTTGCCTGTGCTTGTCAAACAGCCCCAAACTTCAGAAGTGGAATAAATACTGACTGCAAGCCCAATTCACTGCTAAATATTCCTTCTGGCAATTACAACATCAGTGACTTCAGTGAAATTACACTAGTATAAAAACACAGTGACCCAACAAAGAACAAAGCTGTATATTTTTAAACTTGCACCATATGGTGCATAAAATGTTATGTGGTGAACTTGAACTGGTTTTGTCTGAGTAAGAGCATGCACCTGTCAACAAAACTGAAATAGCAGAAAAAAACCCCACAAACTTTCCTGTGAATCATCAAAGAACAAATTAATACATGGCATTATTTCTCAGTTTGTGATGAAATAAACAAGCAGGAACATATAAGGAAAACTGAAACTTAGAATATAATTTACCTGTGAGATCTTTTTCTCGAAATTGTATTATTGGGAGAATCATTGTATCTGCAAGCTGTTTTGCCAGTTCAGAATGAAGAATATTGAGCTGAAACAGAGAACTGTTCTAAGACACAATGTACATAAAAAACCCCAAACCACAGAGAACATCAAAACACACCAGCCATTTGTGTCCAGTGGATATAATGTACTTCAATGCTTGAAATACACTTCTCATGGTATCTGAGACAGATGGGGATGTCTCCCTAAATGCTTCATTCCTGCCTGGTATTTCCCAAGGATCCAAGAACTTCTCAGTTCCCAAATAATGGATTAGGGCAATTCACTTGACCATTAATTCTAATGCTTAACCCAACAGGATTTAAACTGTAATTATCCTTTATTAACCTGTTTTTGTTAAGTCTCAATGCCATGGAGTTACAGTCCCACCACCATAACTACAGTGTCTTTCCATGAACAAGAGTTAACCAGGACACAATCACAACAGGGGGAAACCTCAACAAAAGGTCCCATTCAGTATTTTACCTTCACAGCAGTTCCCCATTCCTGTTTTTGTGTTTCTAAACCTCAGCACACAGCTGTTTTAAAGCACCCATGTGGCACCATTTAGGATGAAGGCAGGCAAGGCTCTCATGTCAACAGTGGCCTGCTAAGAATATGAGATGTGTGCAGGGAGGACAGCTATCAATCACACTGCTGGAGCACAAGGAAGGTGCCACACATTGAGGTGACATCCTGCCTGTTTGCTCAGTGTCCTGGATACCTCCAGGCAGCCTCATGCAGGGAAGGGTGAACTGAGGATTTCCCATGAGATAATACAATTCAATGCTGACAGAACAGAAAACAGGAACAAGGGGAAGCTAACACACAGAAAAGGAGGCCAAGGAATGGAGCAAGCTCTCATGAGGGAAAATGTGACTGACAGAACTGAGGAGCAACTTTCAGCTTTCTGTCCCCAAATGGCACTGTTCTCTTGAAACTGGGAAGGAGAAAGTTCTTGTTTTGATCTATTTGGAGCTCACATAAGCAATTGCAAGACTTGTGACAAAAAAAAATGCTCCTTTCAAGCATCCTGAAAACACACATGCAACAAGAAAAGCCTAAAAAAGAAGCAAACCTTTGGGATTCCTCTCACTACATCCTCAGAGTTATCCATGGGCTCTAAAATTTTTAACTTACTTTTTGTTCCACAACCCTCTCCCTTTTCCCAAACAGCAGACCAAACAGTACAGCCTTTTGCCTTCTTAATCAAAGTTGGAAGTAGACCAACAAGAACAGATTTTCTGATGGCACAGCACTGCTCAAAGCAGAGAGAGTGATTCGATGAAACCTAAGCAAGAAGGACCTAGATATCAAGGCCATACTGAAATGTTATATTGGCAGGTCTAACAAAAGCATTTACAAACACTTCCAGTACTTAGCAGAAACCTCCAGGGCATGGGGGTATTCACTGCACACAGATTCACTGTCTTCACCTCACAGTACTGCAGCCTTCCCCAGACATCTCTGGATTCTGCATGATCTCACAGCAACTAAACTGCAACTTTACCAATTCACAGCTGCCCTGCATCCATACCTAGCAAGCTTTGGCACAAACTGCAGTGTTTAAAGCTTAGAAATGTATCATTTTGATATGGAATTATATAAAAGATTGCCCTAGCCTAGATGACACATCCTGTTTTAGTCTCTCTTTAAGTTCCCCTAGGAAATTCAGCCTTGCTCTGAGAATAGAATATGGGATGAAGCCACAGAAACCGCTTTAACCATTATGGAAGGGTGGTATCAAACTTCTTTATCCAAAATTAAACTACTCTAAAACTCAGGCACAATCTAGCCTTCAGTGGGAAGGCTCTGAATCAAAAGGAGAGACCCAAAGAAAAAACACTAATATTCTGTATGGTAAAAAGAGAATATTAGCAATTCAAATTACCTCATCCACAACTTTTGAGAAATAATGGAGGGTGGATATCACTTCTTCATCTCCTTTACCTAAGGCAAAATGCTGCAAATAGAAACACACATTTGGTCCATAAATTAATAAAGATTAATATAAAATACAATACACGTTTTACTACAAATCTAATTAATATTTCTACAAAATAAAACAAATGCTAAAAATAAATGTAAAAACAGATGCTCATTAATATACATTCTTTTACCCTGCTCTTCTTGTGTTAAATGAATGGATTTTGGACAACACTTAATCCTTATTATACTCATTTTAAAGTCATAGAACTGGAACAAACTGACTTGTATCTTCATAAATTTATTAATTCAGATTTTGTACCTTTTTGGGTTTTTTCTAATGTCGTTCTTTTATTTTTTAAAGATTCTCAGAAATGACCCAACGCCCTTGAACATCCTGGGGAAATTCACAACTGCCTTTGCATGAAAGCAAATGCCCTGAGCACTTCCAGAAAACACAGTTTAGAGACTTTTTCACAAGTGCTGAGGCAGAAAAGAAATCAAAGTCATGTGTTGAACATACCTGCTTTTCATAGGCAAGGAGCTGCTTCGAAAGCTGTTGTGTGGCAAGACACATTTCATTCTACAAACAAAAATGACATGTTAATAGAAATAATGAAAGGTCCCCAGTCCTGCTGTTACCACTAATTTGTTAGCAACTTCTTGACTGAATCTGAAACTACTTTGACAAACATTCAGTTGTGTGCAAACAGCGTGTCCCAAAATACCTGCACAGATGTCCTGCTTTCAGTTAGGATAGAGTTAATTTCTTCTCAACAGCTGTTACAGCGCTGTGTTTTGGACTCAGAGTAAGAATAGTGCTGAAAATGCACTGATGTTTTGGATTTTTTGTGAAGTCATGTTTATACTAAGTAAATGATTTCTTTTCCTTGTCCCGCACTCAGCCAGTGAGAGGGCACGCAAAAGAAGCCAGTGGGAGGGAGCACAGCTGGGACAGACAACCCAAAAGGACCAAAGGGATATTCCACACCATGGAACATCATGCCCAGTAAATAAACTGGGGCAAATACCCTAAAGGGAGGCCAATCTGGGTTCAGGAAGGGAGCCCTGGCATCAGTTAGTGGGTGGTGACAGCTGCAATGTGCATCCCCTTTTTTTTTTTTTCCTTTTTATTATCATTATTATAATTTACCATTATTATTTTACTTTATTTTCAATTATTAAACTTCCTTTATCTCAAAATACAAGTTTTATTTTGATTCTCCTCCCCATTCCACTGGGGTGATGGGAATAGAAATGGGGTTAAGCAAGCCCCACAAATGGGGCTGGCAGAATTTCCAGCTGCGCTTAAACCATGACAACAGAGAAGCAGCAGTAAGAGGTACATACTTCAGATCTACAGTTTAACTACTCTGAACAGAGCTAAGATTTGGGCATTTGGTTCTAGGCTTGGGTTTCTCCCCATCACAAGAATATAACAAAACTAGAACAACCTCAAAGATGTAGGATGCCATATCAGCATAAGAATGTTTCACACTGGTTAATCATCTCCCCCCAAAACCTACATCAATAAAGTGAACCAGAAGATGTGCCTCCATAATGCATTCACGCTCAGGGAATGTACCAATGTAATTACAGCACTTTAAGTGGCTACAAGAGCACAAACCAGCACATCTCTCTTTTCCTGAAAACATACACACACTTAAGATGTGCTTACACCAGGTAAGACTTGTAGAGAAGTTGTATAATTTTACTTGACAGCTGGAAAAACCAGACAAGCACTTGGATATGTCAATCTTTAATCAAGGTATTCCCTAACACTAGCATATCAACTGCTCTGTCCCTGATCTGTTAATGAGGACTTAGAACAAGAATACAAGAAAAAAGGGAAGGGGGTAACTGACATCTGTCTCAACCCCTATCAGATCCTTCTCGTCCTCAGAAATGCAGAGAACTAGTAAATTTAAATTTAATTTTAAACCTTAACAAACTATTCCTGTCTTCAAATATATAAGGCCATAAAGAGTTTGTAAAACTAGGAGCAGATCTCTGAACTGCTTCAGTAGAGCCCTGTTTACAAGGGCTGATACAGAAAACCATGAAAACTGGGACAGAGCTTGTGTGCTTTCTTATTGTCCCATGTCATCCTGAGCAAGCAGAGCCCAGCACAGTGAACTATCTGGACCAGAGACCCTGAAACACCCTTTGCTCTGGCCTGCTGCCACCTGTGACATACTGCATTACAGCCTGGTGCTTCTGCTCTGCCTTGGCACGCCAGGAACGGGGGCTTATAGGGCAGGAGGGCCCAACTTTCAGTCAGTGTTAAAGTGTGCTCAAGTGCTCAGGGGAAAAATAAAAAAAACCAAACCAAACCAGCCACTGCATGTGAACACAGGACAGGGGAAAAGCTGAATGAGGTAATTTTGACCATCTTAAAACACCATGGCGACAACACTCCCAGGCAGGAGGATATGGCACAGCAGAGGCTCCCGAGGCATCAACAGGAGTTCAAAGCTGAGATAATGTGGGCCCATGCTCAGATCATGCACACCCTATGACTATTCTCACTTCACTGTGAGGGATTAGTCTTATTTCTTGTCTCAGCCCAATTTATTAATAAGCATACTTTCACACAACAGTAATGCCAATGGTTCCTGTAAGATTTGCTGGAGTTTTTACAGATTATGTAGTTTTTACAATGAAAAAGCTTTACACATACACTTGATATTTAAGTATTTCCCAAGCTAAAGGATGGAAAAGGATGTTCTGCCTCATAATAAAAAACAAACCCTGTTAAGGGTTTGTTTTTTATTATGACATGGATAGGAATGAGGCTTAATTATCTGTCCCCAAGCAGTAAGAACACCAGAGAGACTGTGCCACCTTCAAAGTGGGAGCTAGCAAGCAAAGAGTTTATGACAGGGAGGACAGGACTCCCTGCAAGTATACAGAAGACATTTAAAGGGTTTGTTTGTATGCATGTGGGAGGAAATTCATATTACAAAAAACAAGCAGAAGTTCTCAGACCTGGCATCTTTCTCATAAACACAATCTCAAAGACAGTCTTCTTGCAGTTCCTACCCAGCTCTAAGTCCTCACACAACAACTGTGATGCTACCTATAAATTGTACAGCTGGATCAGGATGAGAGAAATCTTTTGAAATAAACCAAGTATCAGAAACATGCCTCTTTTCCCCATTTGTTTCAATTTATTTATTCCTGCAAAGTCTGCAGTTTTGTCATCTGCTCTGAATCTGGAAAAGACATGCTTCTGGCCTAAGTCTGCTAACACTACAAGAAGCTTCAGAATAATGGGCTGATACAAACAAACAAACAAAATCCCCATACCCAAAAACCCCTGGCCAAAGACACCCTGTTCTTTTGTGTTCACCATCCACAAAGCTTCTACCAGTTTGGTTTTTAGACTCAATCCTGAATTTCCTCACTTAACATTCAAAGGGCATCACTGCTCATCTGTGTGGGGCAGTTTGAAGATGGGCAGTGTAGAGGTGTGTGGAACAAGCATCTTCCAGGGGTCACCACTCCCCAGGAGTGGTCTCCAGTATGTGACAGGATAATGGGAGAACACAGAAACCCTGAGGATCTCAAAGGGGTGTAAATGAACACCACCTTACCAAGTACACAACCAGGCTACAACAGTTAATTACAGACCCCAAGCAGACATTCATAGCCTATTACTCCAGACACAGAACAAACTGAGAGGTGTGCCTGACACAAAAGTTATTTTGGGATTTTAGGCTGATTTGGAGACAACAGTTCCATGTACTACTCACAAACCACTGCTGCCAGCTGGTCACATTTTTCATTTATTGGCTCAGTTCTTTGTGTCAGAACACCACAAACTTGTTACTCAATCCCTACCCATGTGGAAAAATTAATCCTTGGTCCTTCATCTTCCCTCCTAACACCTGCTAGACTTAGTTCCCATTAGAGGTACAAAATCATTCATTGTATCATTTGGGAAAAAAAAAACCCAAACAAAAACCAAAATAAAATAGACACACGTTCAAAAACTGTAAACAACAAAAAATTAAGCTAGCAAGCTGAAACACACTCCATTGCATAAGGAACAGGAAGCAAGTAAAATGCTCTGCTGACCTAGTGGTAATACTGCATTGCTAAGCACACTAATCTGGGAAAGTTTGGTTTAATCCTCCTCCCATTTCTTCCTAATCAGCCTTTTCCCCTCCCCCTGCCCTGCTGCCATTCAGTTCCAAGACTTAGAAGTTATTTGCATTGCTTCATTGACAGATCCACTAAGTCCAGGCAAATCATTTTAACAGGTTTTAATCTATCTCCAAGGCATTTTCCCATGGATACAGCAACATTGATTTGCTTTGTCCTGAAGTGACTGCAATGCAATATACCATTGCAAAAGAAAAACTACAATACATTCCTGACTCTACATCTCTTCCATATTATCTTGACATTTCAGAATTCATCCCACATTTATGGAGTAGGACACCTATTAACGAGATAATATATCAAGCAAAAACTAAAAAAAAAAATCCTGAACAGAAATTGAAGCTTTCTAAATGAAGGCAAACCTAACCAGTAGTGGGCCTTGCAAATAAATTCATTTGCACTAAATGGTTTTGCTTAACAGGTAAGACATTTCTGCAGCATTAATGTAAAAAAAAAAGTGTAGCAGGAGGAAGAAAAAAACATATGTAAATAAGTATAATTAAATCAGTAGTGATTACAGATTTCTGCAAGTCCAGTTCAAATAGATAAGGTAATGGAAGTGGGTCTTGATTCTAGCATTAATCTACCAGAAATGAAAAACAGCTAGTTTAAAAAATATTGTTTAATTTTCAAGTTACTTCAATACTTGATCCAGCCTTCAAATAACTCAGTAGGGAAAAAAAAGTTGTCCTTACTTTCTAAGCTAGTGCCCAGAGTAAAGACATGTGGTTGATTCCACCTTCTTCATTATCACTTTTATTCACCAAGCTGTTCTTATTGTCAGAAGAGACTGATTTTTCTCTAACCTCTGTAATAAAATATCCATGCCATTTACAATTTCCCAGTGAGGCAGTCCATCCATTTTTAGGATCTCTGTATTTTTCCAAAATAAACTCTGAGGACTAATCTGCTGAAATCCAAAGATATTTCTGTACACAGTTGTCTAACAGACAACAGATTTGAGGGCATGTAAAGGATTAAGTCGAGCTATAAATTAACTTCTAAAGACACAGAACTATTCCAGCACATCCAGTTCAAATCCCAGTCTAATGAAGCTTTCTGCGAAGCAACTTTCTTACTCTAGTTGGCATTTTTAAAACTGCAAGTAACTATGACACAGAACTGCCAAAGTCTGCTTCATATAAACAAGCAAGACACTGGTAAAGGTATTTATCCATGCACTCTGTATGTGCAGAATGACACATAATAAATTTTGGCTTACATCTGGGAAAACTTAATGCCTCATCAAAGACAAAAAAGACCCAGATATGTGATTGAAGCAGAAGACCCAGGAGGTAGTTGCAGCCTGTCCACCCCTCCAGAACCAGGCAACACATTTACCTTTAAAAGGTAAATAATAATCAGGTACAGCACAGAAAGAACTGGGTCTTGATACAACAGTTTTATGCAGCTCCATTTACATATGCTTATCTCCTGACAAAACAGAATTATCCAGCAATCTAGGAAATGGCACAGTCCTGCAGGTTTAGGTTTGCATATTAAATGGCTTGGAAACATGAACCCAGGGTTGCAGAAGCTAAGCCTCACCAGAGTGCTCAGGCTGCACAGCATTTACAACATCAGGCTAACATATGGCTTGCCCTGGTGCTGATTCACAGCATGGCATCCCATCCTAACAAATGGGAACAGTTCAGCAAAGGATCATCCAATAGCTCCAAGGAACAGAAGCCACCAGTCAAAGCTCTGCTGAAAAACACCAAAAGCAGCTACAACAGGATGGTTAGCTCAGTACAGAAAGAACCTCTTCTGTCAAAACAACTACTATCAGCAGGGTATCCATACATTTACGCTGCCTCAGATCTCCAGATCCTCCTTAGCACAATGCTAACCTGTTTCCAGGCACGGTGAAAACTCTGACTTTATAGGCAGCACTAAACCCAACGCCCATGCCTTTGTAGATACATTAGTTCTCATGTGGTAATCTTCTGCTTATCTCTGTCAGCAATATATGTGAATAAGCCTCAAAAAGGTAAGATGCAAACTTACAAGTATGGAATAATAATACACACAGTATTTCACAGAAGTCAGTGATGACAATTGTAGTTTATTGGAAATGTTTGTCCCATTCTAACACTCTGTTGAAACTTCTCTATATTGAATTAGAAGTTTATAAAATGCTAACTTAATTTTTATTCCATCAAAATGTTTTAGGGAAAAAAAGGTCTTATAATTTGAAAAGCCAACCCAATTGCTCCCTTAGACACGAAAAGAAAATAATTAAAAGAAAAGGTGCATCAGTGCTTGCTTGCTAAATAAGCAAGAACTCTCAGCACTTGGGGCTAGCTATGCAACATAATAAATATGAAAGTCCATGCATAGCCTAAATGTAGTGCATGACACCCAACTACTGAGTTACAGCCTCCTGAAGGCAATACACTGGAAAATCAAACAAGCAGCACTGTTGAAAAATGCAGACGTGAGGAATCATGAATTTGCAGAGAAGTAACACTTATAAAGCACTACTTAAAAAATAGCTTGACAGATTCAAGCTGTCCTGACACCCACGTAATGTGGTACATATAAACCAATACTATTCCATAACTGTCAAAAGTTTCTCTAAGAGTCTGGATGTAAAAAGGCAGTGAGCCACAGTGGTTGTTGCTGCTTTGCCTGTATGCCTCTGAAATCACAAGAGAAATGCTCACAGAGACAGAGATGCTGAACAAGATCATACTTCACAATTCCCATGCTTTTCTCTCTCCAGATATATTGATAAAGACAACATGTGCTTCTTTCTACTCCTTCTGACATCACTGCCCCTCTATCTAGACAGGTTTGTCAGGACTCATGAGATGAAATATCTTTACAATGACAAAATACTGCATCTTACTCTCCTCTCATCTGCTCAACTGTTCATCCCTTCTAATAGTCGGCAGAGACACAAGAGTCTCCTAAGTTGCCTAAAGGCATTTTGCTTCAAGTGAAGATTTGTGGCTCAACCATTTCTAGAGCATGATGAAGAACTGGAAATGATAGCAAAGCTTTGAAAACAATCTACTGTGACAGTGGTCAGGAAGGCAAACTGGACACACTTTGCTCATACACTATTGCAAGAGCCTCAGCATTGTAAATTAAGCAAAATAAATTTTCTAACAGTTGTTGCTTGCTGCTGCTTTATAATATTGGTAATAAAACATCCAGACTGACAAACACAACATTCACAGAAATCAGCAGTAATGCCAGATGCAACATCAGGGCTTGCATAGAAGAAGGAAGCACTACAAGAATAAACTCTGTAAGGAAGATCTCCTGTATAAGACCACTACTGTGGTAATATTCTAGAGTACTACAGCACAGCTGGGAGATCTACAGCAGGAAGTGTAATATGTACTCACACGGGTGTGGTTTATTTGATGAATATAAAAATGCTTCACTGTATTTAATCACATTGGTTTGCCAGATCAACCAAGCCTCACTCCTCCAGTGCTACTTTTGGGTCCTGTGACTTCTCCTTAATCAGGGCATCAGAGCAACCTCACTCCTCCAGCGCCACTTTTGGGTCCTGTGGCTTCTCCTTAATCAGGGCATCGCACACTGCATCTGCCTTGTAGCATCACAGCCTCTTTTGCACTAAAGAGTCACCACCTGATCCCATGTGGTGTGGGTGTCCAGGGAGGTGAGAGCACTGTCCTCATCCTGCAGGGCAACTAGAGGCTTGTAAAGCACTGAGGGCCTTGCAGCCAAGGCAATCTGCTACCCACGCATCTCCCAGCTGCAGCCCAGGCAGCAGAGCCACTGCTGCACAGGATGCTGCACATCCCTCCTTACACTCTTTCTAAAGTCCTGCTCGAACACATGTAAACCTGAAAAGATGTTTAAAAGGATTCCCATTTTCCTAACTGTTTTTTAAAAATATGGGCAAGTATTTCTTTTTCACACTCCTTTCAAATGCACTGATCCAAGTGCTTAAAGCAGTTTAAGCTGTCATTTTACAAATTTAGTGTGGCTCTCCACACAGAGCAGTGTTTTGGCACAGCTATAGACAGCTATATGAATATAACCACACAGTTAATTAACAGCATGCAGTTAGTACTAATTGCTACTCCCCTGAGACTGCACTGAATCTCTTCAGAACCTTTAACTATTGTTATTTGATCACAAGTTAAAGTGGTTTGAATTACAAGAAGAAACACCAAATTTCTAGTAAGCTAGCCAAAAAAAATCGTGAAAACATGGTTAAGTCATCTGGGAAATGTTAAAGCTCAGAAAAACTATTGAAGAAAACAGAATTAACATTTTTTAAACTGTCGTGTTTTCAGGGGGCACAAACCCTGAATTTTCAGTACTGGAGACTAGTACAACCCACTGATGCTTTGTCTGACTGCCTTGACTGTGATCCCAGTTATTTTATGGCCATTGCTTTAAAGTAGGTCAGTAACTGCAATTCCTATCTTACAGACACAGAAATCAGAGGAGGAGATGACAATGACTTTGCAAAGAGAAAATCTGACTTTGCAGAGACAAGATTTAAGTCATGAAAATAAAAAGGCAATTTTGGAATTGGCTTCTCAATACTCTCAGCTTTTACAGGGTTGGTAATACTTCCTAATATGCCGCTATTGAGGCCCAGATAACACATCAACAAAAGTGCTTTTTCTCTCAAGCTGTGATCAGGCAGCCAAGAAATACCACGTACATTTTTCTTCACTGTCCATAACTAACTTTATGTTTAGTAGGCAGTTCAGCATTACCCTTCTATTTCTACATCTCAAAACTGCATCAAACTCCAAAGACCTGTTTTAAAGACTATATCAAATATTCACAAGTGACTGAATATTTACATCAAACTAAGGTAGTGTTCAGGACAGAAGTGGAGAAAAAGTGCAGGAAAAATGAAGCAGACTCAGTAGGACTGCAAAACAGTGATGGGTAAATGTACTGAGACAATGAGAAGAAAAAGGAAATGTAATTGTGGTGAAACAGAAATGGAGAAGTCTAAAAACCAAGATGAAAAGGAAGAGGCAAAGAAAAGCAAAAAAAGCTCTTTTTCTTGAATCACATAGAGCAACCACTTCCTAAAATTCCATCCTAAAATGTCAGCAGCAGCGGAAAGGGACATGAAGCCCTCAAGCTGGACATTAAAAATCAGATTTATCTCCTGATCCCCCTCTTCATCCTTTTCAATCCTACCCAGTCTTTGCTGTCAGATTCCTACCACACAAGGTGCCCACACTCTTTGTTACTCTTAAAGCACAGTGACTCTGCCAAAATGCCTATCCCTGACCTTCAGCGTTGATTTCGTGCCATCCCTCGAGCCCTCGGCCATGCCCTGCATCATTTCCTATGTATCTAAGCTGTGCTGCAAACCTCTGGCTGCTCTTCATTTGCACAACATCCAAGACGTGAAGACTCTGAAGCTCTCCAAAGCTGGATCTTCCAGGTGTAGGCAGCCAGATCCTGGGCAAATGGTTCTTCCATGTCAAACTATCAGTCACCCAAAGAGCAATCCCACCAAATGGACGTATACTTGCTTATAGCAAGATTTACAGCAGAGCTGATTTCTAATAGTGTAGGGATCAGGCACTCTTCAGGGAAATTCAAAATACCCCTGAGCTCTTAACCTTTCTGTGGGCTCTGATTTACTGGTTTAAGAATAGAAAAGTTGTTTCTAGTGAACTCAGGAATTTAACCTACATAAATACTTGCAAAACTTCCATGAGACCATGTATGTCTTTAAAGACCCAGATATGGCATTTTGAAGCACCTAATTTTATGCACATGGGAATCAGCTTCACTGAAAATCACTCAGATTTACATTTTCCAAAGCACTGGATATAATTTCTCTTACAGATTTTACCTTCAAAGGGATTTAGTCATCTAGGTCACGTAAACACTCTAGAAAATGTTATTTTTTCTGCTCCTGCTCATTTTTTTTCACAACTACTCCAGGCACTTAACTTTAGTATGAACCAAAGTGCACATCTGCTCTGTAATCAATGGACATGGGCAGTTCCCTCCATGAGGCAAGTCACAGCATCAAAGCGAGGTGCCTAAAGTCATTGTGCAGACCAGGGAATCGTGTCTGCATTTTGGCAAGCAATTTTGTCAAGGCTCGCCTCCCAATGTGCCATAAAGTAAGGACACAGCACAGTTTTACTCTGATTAATTGTTTGCAGACAAAGTAAATAACTTTTTTTTCTTTTTAATGACTACAACTTTTCTGAGCATCAAGGCAGGAGGAGGTTGAGCTATCAGATTCAAAACACCCACAACTCTTCTTAAACCACAGAAGAAACATGTACTTAGTAACTCTAATGTAAATAACAGCATCATAATAGCAATTTATCTTCTAATCCACATTGAACAAAAGAAATACAAATGAAAAATTACCTGGGCACCATAGACTCGTTGCATTGCCTGAAGCAACTGGTTTGTGTATTCTGTAAGGGTTCCTGCATCTTCTTCAAAGACACTGAGCAAAGAACGAGTCTTCAATAAAAGAAAAAAAGCAAAGTTTTCAGTCCTAAGTAGAAATATTAAAAAGAATCAAACAATTACAAAGAGATGGTAGCAAAAAGTAAAAAGCAATCAGAAATAATACACCCTTGACTTGCATGATTCTGTTTATTCAGAATCTCTAAACATGTGGAAATAGGTTCTTTTATTATGGATGGTAAATTGAGGCACAAGGATGCAAACTAATAAAACGCTACAGCCACATCCCAGCTCCCAGGCTCTTGCTCCTACTAATAGACAGTCCTTCCAACATAATTAGGAATGTAAAAAATCCTGAATATCTTCCTGCTGACGACAGTAATTCAAACCATGTTAAGGACCGGGGGTCAAACACCACTGCTTGCTCACTTTACTTCTCCAGTGTCAGACTGCATTGAAAGCACTTCTTTCCACTGAGATAATTTACACTCTGTTATTCACTCCCCACTGTCTTGAGCAACTCTTAAGGGGCCCTGGCCAAAGCAAGCTGATGTCACTGGAGTGTTCAACTCCAAGAGGCACACAAGGATACACCCATGCAGAGATACCCTGTACTTTCTTCACTTTGCTAACTCATCCTAGCCAGCAAGCAGGAAGGGGAAGGAAAAACTTGTGCTATCTTAAAGACACAAATAAATTCCCTTGGTTTGTTCAGGCAGAATTGTCAGGAATAAAGAATTATGTTGCTGACACAGCTCCCAAGATGGGATAAAAAAGATATTTCAGAATAATGCTGGGCTCCAGAATTTGCTAGACCTTTACAATAATTAAGGAGGAAAGATTGTCCCTTTAACAAACTCATGATCCATACTTAGTCTTAGCTTTGATAAATCCAATCTATTTGAGGCTAACTGGAAATGTCTCTCCATCTGTACAGCTAACCCATACGACATTAATGAGCTTCATCTTCTTACATGAGGGGCATACATAAACTCCAGTACTTTCACAGACATGTCAGTCCTGTAAAAGAGCAAGTCTTTTATTTATCCCCCTCTTACAGGAATCTCTAATGTACCTGAAGTATCCAGGTTCAAATTTGGGAAATTTATTTTCAAAGTTTTAAGATACTCCACTATTTTAACAGAAGGCACATGCATTTTTCCAAGGCATCTTTTCTTCTCTTCAAAACTCTCTGCCCAGACTGTCTTTGTTCTGGAAAACTTAACACCAGCATCCTTCAAGAATCCTGGCCTAAGATTACCTATCATTTCATCTCTGCTGAGAAGTATCCAAGCCAGAAAGTAGTGCTGCTCAGTGGTT
Source organism: Onychostruthus taczanowskii (assembly GCF_017590055.1). NCBI lineage: Eukaryota > Metazoa > Chordata > Aves > Passeriformes > Passeridae > Onychostruthus > Onychostruthus taczanowskii. The sequence goes on from NW_024507546.1 coordinate 2,550,219, forward strand.
AAAACACATGACCTGGGAGTCAGTCTTTGGGTTTTCTTCAGAACCTTCCCCCTCTGAGTACCTTTAAAAGCTCTCAACAGTTCACTTGGCTGATGTGCTGTGCTGCTACAACACCTCCTACCTGAGAGATGCTGGCAGTTTGGAAGCTAGTTTGAGATCCTAGCATGTAAGTGAATATGCATTACAAAGTATTGTTCTCAAATACAGTGAACATAAAAACCAGAGAATGGAGAGAAGTCCAAGTCAATGAAATTGATACCAGGATCCCAAATGTTCAAAGCACCTTTGTACAAAACTTCCCTGTAAGGACAGTGTCATGATTTTGAGTTTTGCACATTAATATATTATTTCAGTAACTGCAAACATATTGATTTTCAAAAATATCTGGTTTCAAATGTTTTATCTTCAACAATGTAAAGCAAAATAATGTCAACAAACTATTCTGTATCTATGCGGTGCTCAATTTGTGTTACAATGGCACCTGTTTTGTGTTACAATGGCACATGAAAAGTACAGGGTACAAAGATGGTTAAAAAATAAATCTGGGGAAAAGAGAAAATTATAAAACTGGGCACAATGTTTATCAAGCCAAATCTCAAGCCAAAACTCAAGGGTTATAAAGAAATTGCCTGAAGTAGGCTACAAATCACACACTTCTGCCTGCTGGAAAAGGTTTCCAAACACAGGAATGTCAGCTGCATTTGTAAATTTTACTGAATTTTTGCAGACTCAGATTTTTCATTTGTCTAAATATGGTTTGAGGCAGAACAGCACCGGGAACCAACTTCTGAAAGTCTTGGCCTCTGTTATTAGCACATTGTTCAAAAATAATAAAACCAATAAATTATTCAGACAGTTTGGAAGTTATTCTTGGAAATTTTTACATTTAAGAATACCCTGTGAAATCACTGTAACAAAATACCAGCATGTATATATTTTCTTTGTTGCTGTTTTGACAAATTTTGGAATAGCAGCTAATTCTGCTGAAATAAACTAGTCTAACCCAAACATTAAGCTAACATTTAGGAGGCCCCATTATTCACAACATTATCTCAGCTTCTGGAAGGATAGGAAACAATTTTCTAGTTTCATGTAAGTACTTCCCTTGATTTTAGCATGACTGCTGACATAAATTTTTCTCTATTTTGTAGCCAAATTTTTCTCTAATTTGTAGTCAAAATTAAGACACTTCTTATGGCCTCTTTCAGTCAGTGTCTGGAGACAGATCAAGACAAAAGTACTGTACTGATGGGGAGAGTTAAGTTCCAGAAACCTGATGAAGAAATAACTTTGGCCTAATTCTCCTCGGTCTTGCATGTAAATCACATACTTCCCAGAGATTATACAAAGTGAGGTTACATCCTCATTTCACCATCCCTTTGCACTCCTGTGACTGCACAGAGCAGGAGAGACTCAAGCTCCTTCTTGCAGAAGTAACTGATCCTATAAGATGCTTTGCTGCTTATTTTTGTGGAACAGAGACTAACTTTTTGCTTTGATTTTGTGAATCTAAAGCTCTCCCCAGGGGAAAAAAAAGTAAAAATAAAATAAAAGACTGAAAAAGCCCACTCTTGCTTCCTTGCATAAAAATAATATATTTTAGCAACACTGGGCCATTATAAAAATTAAACAACGTCCCTCCCTCTGAAAGCTGTAGGGCTTGAAGAAAAAGCAATGACCAAATCAGGGTAAAACATCCTGGCAATACTAAGGTTTATGCATTGCCTGGTATTCCAGTGATTGCAAAGGACACGTTGAAAGACTTCATTTCGGGACACAAGAAAGACAACTACCTCCAAATTCAGTTCAGTGCATTGTTCAGCTGCTTTCAGTCAGCATTACATTTTTAATCACTGCGGGAAGTGTTGACTGAAGAGGCAAATTAGTCCACTTCTCCTGCATGTCAATTTATTCAGCTTTAGGAGGCAGTGGGTATTTTAACACTAAAAACATTACTAACTACCCATAATGAATCTAGTACGTTCTAGTAAACTGTGGAATACAAAAAAGCTCAGGCTGGTGAGGAACTCTGCAGGTCACCTTGTTCAAACGTCTGCTCCAAGCAGGGCTGGCTTTGGTGTAACACCACATTACTCAACACTTCTTCCAGCCCAGAGCTTAAAATTCCTAAGGGTGATTGCAAATGCGCCACATCAAACAGATGACGGAAATCCTTCTTACTAGAATGGGATTTCATGAAATTACAAAAAGCCAGGCTAACATGAGGCAATTAAGATAAGACCCAAGGCTCATTAAGTCCCGACAGGTGCATTTCCAAACTTTCCTTCAAAACATCTCATGACAGACTCTGTCACCTTGCAGTAATCTCTCTACAGCTCACTATCCATTCCTCCTCCCGATCCATCAGCAGATGAGTTAGGATTACGAGTTAGTTACCTGGGAGCTGCACCCATACTGATCCACCCTGCCCTCATTTGTTTATTCCCTGCTTCACCAACTACTTTTGTATCTCGCTCTGCACCATGCTTTGTCCCCAGGCACATCTTCCGCATCTCTCAGTGGAATTTCCATTTTTTCCCCTTCCTATTACTTCTCTCTTCTACTCAACCAGCCCCTGAACACATCAAGGCATGGCATGTTGTTCTCTGTGGGGCTTCCACAGTGCCAGGGGTGCCCCGTGCAGCTGCGGCACACCGCGGCTCCCGGCGGCGGGGCACGGGGCGCTGCACCGGGCCGAAAGGAGCGACATCCTCCCCGGCCCGCACTCGGCAAGGGCAGCGACCGCCTCTCCTCGATCCTCACACCCCTCCATAGGAGGTCATCTTCGGTGGTATCCACCTCACTTATGCTCATGGAAGCTCTGCATGGGAACTGCGGCCCCTGAGGAGCAGGCACGCTGGTGCTGACACTCCTCCAGACCATTCTGTCACCGGGGCCAGGTGACTCACCGCGCACAGGTGTCCCTTTCCCTTCGGGGGAAGCCAGCGCACCTAGCCGTGCGCACCTGTCCTTCCCCGACACGCCTCGGCTCTTCAGGGCAACCCTCACAGCCACCGAGCGCGCACCCAGACGGGACGGTGCGAGGGAAAAGCCACAGCAGTTTCACTAAGGGCGGTGAGGCGAACGGGCGCACTGTCCCCCGCGCTGGGGGACAGCCCCCGTCCCGGGGGGGCCGAGGAGCAGACTCTGCCTGCTTTTCCCCCGACGAACGCCCCGCGGGACACCAGACCTCCCCCGCGGCCGCACGGCTGCGGTCCGCCCGCCTCAGCGCTTCCCCGCTCCCCGACGGCTCCGACCACCGAGCTCGCCCCGACCACTTCCCCGCCCGCCGTGCCGTCCCCCCGCACCGCCCCCGGCACCCCTCTGCCCGCCACGGGACGCTGCTCCCCGGCCCTCGCCCGCTCTCAACCCGCCCCGGCCCGGCCAGACCCGCGGGCTGCCCGCCGGCACCGAGCGCTCAGGTGCGTCACACCGACCGACCGACGGACGGGCTGCCCCGGTAGCTGCCGCTACCTGCGGGCTGTCCTGCAGAGCCTCTTCCAGAAGGAGCTTGTCGACGGCGGGCATGTTGGCGCTGCGGCGCGGCGGAGCCCTGGCAGGAGCGGGGTGCGCGGCGCTGGCACGCCCCGGCGGCGGGGCTCAGCTGCGTGCGTGCGTCCGTCCGTCCGTCCCCGCGGGGGTGGTGGCCGCGGCACTTCGCAGGCACCGAGCACGGCTGGACGGCTCGGCTGGCGGGGCCGGGGCCGCTCACTCCGCCCAGTTTCCGTCCGCCGGAGGAAGCGAGTCACGGGGAGGGCCGGTGGGGGGAGGCTTCCTGCCGCCATTAGCTCGACGGGCGGTGGCAGCGAGGGCGCTGATGGAGCGCGGGCCGTGCCGGCCTTCCGCAGCTGCGCTCCCTGAGAGCAGGGTGGCGGGAGGAGGGATGTAGCAGCGGCCCTGGGTGCCCCCTGAGCCGAGAGAGGCTGTGAGGGTGCGTGGGTGTGATAACAACCAGGGGAAGATCAGCCCCTCCAGCCTGAGCTCGTGGGGCTTGGGGACCTCTGGCTGTGGGCCAGCCCTTTGCTGTGCTCTCCTCAGGTAGCGCGGCAGGGACGCACCTAGGGCATCAGTACAGCCGCTTGCTTATCAGTGACCCTCCTCTGTGGCATCTGCGTTTGTTCTTGTCCGTGGGCAACTCTGCAAGTGAAACTGTGGGACCTTGTTGTGCTCCAGGCAGGCAAATCCCCGCACAGCCATAGCCCATAATACCATAACCCCGTAACACCTGGGGGGTTAGAAGGGATGCGTTTTGAGTTGCTGGTCCTTCATGTACTGAGCTATGTTTTTATGTGTCTTGATGCTGTTTTAATTGTGTTGGATAACTTCAGCATTTGGACGCTAACTTGGATTCTTAGTTGAACAAAATTAATATTTGCAAAGTAAGCACAGCTTGGTATGTATTTGATTATGTACATGCCTTTGAAGGGTGTCCATTGCTTTTAGATGCCTTAGCTTCCCCAAAAGTCCAGGGTTACGGATCTTGCAGGGAAGTTGTTCCATTCTTGTCAGCTGTAGCTTTTGTTGCTCCAGTGTGCCTTTAGATAAAAATGGAGATACTCAAATCCAGAATCTCATTGAAGAAAAAAAAAACCCCAAAGCCCAAAAACCAACCAACAAACAAACTACAAAAACCCCAAAATAACAACAGCAACAAAACCCAAACAAGCAAAACCCATTTCTGAAGACTTCAGGAAGAGTCCTGCCAATTAAACAGAATACACAACCAACCATACTGGCTGTAAGATGCTACCATCTTTGAAGAAATTTCACAATCTTCAGATAACTCGTATTGCTGGCCTCTTTTAAATGAAGAAAAATAATTCTAAAAAATGCAGATTGTGTTGTAAAAACCTCCCAACATTAATATCAGCCAGCTTTTTGCATCTAAGTCCCAGTGGATTTTTCCACTTCTGTCACTCTTAAGAAATAGCAAACATTTTATATGACAAGGTGGTTGCTAATAAAGATTAAGTGCTTTTTTTTCCAATTAAAAGACTTTTTGCAGATTGGCTGGATGATTGTTTGCTTAATTATGTATGAGAAAGACCACTGAACCCTGTAATTTTGGCTAAGGTGTTTCTGTGTGTCTGACATTGATTGGTATTGCTTCTGAAGCTTGTGATGGGACCTTTAACCCAATGTGCCAAGCTGTAACAGTGGGACTGCTCCACCAGTCCTGAAACTGGACTCCTTGTTCCAGGCCTTTGATTAAGAACAGAGGTCTCACATTTAGTTCTTTTTCCTGTCTGAATAAAGACACTGAACCATAATAAAAATCTCTAGCTAGTACCAAAAATACCATGGATGACAGTATGTATTTACACAAAGAGAAAATAAAAATAGATATGGATTTATCATAATAATGTTTTGGAGAATTTTAGAATGGTGAAAAGAGGCCAGAGATTTTATTTTCTACAGAAAATGAAATAGGGCACCAGTTAGCCATTAGGCTTAAGAATCCATGATCACATCTGAGCCAATTTTGTCAGTCTGTGTTAAGTCTTATTTTTTTTCCATCAGAGATTTTGAAAACATTGCTTGAAATTAATAGAGAACAAGAAAACCATGCTGCATCAGATTTTCTGTATCTGTAAGTTCAGGGCATTTTTTTAATATTTCCCAAATACTTCGTTTTAGTTACAATTCTTGCTTCTTTCTTTCCCCTTCTTGTCGTGAAATAGTTCAGCAACAGCTCTTACATTGAGTTGAAGTATTTCCTTCACCAGGAAAGCATTAAGGTGGTTTGTGGTTTTATTTCACATCACTACAATAGCCTGGAAGATTTTGTCTTCTTCCTTTTGATGTCTTTGTTTAGTGTGAGGTTCAAGAGTGGAAGCCTGTTGTCATTCCAAAGTTCAGAATAGTTATTTCCAGAACAGGTTCTACTAGTCTTATTTAATTAAAACAAAAAGCACTTCATTAACTTACTGAAGGGGATGCTTTTTACTAGTTGTCAGTCTTTGTTGCATCATTTCCTACACAGCTATAAACTTGGCAAATTGCTTATTTGTAGTGAACAAAATGTTTGTATTGAACTTTACCAATTCAGTCCAGGTGTTTTTAAATTTTAAAAAGTTGCCTATTAGTAATTGAAAATAATTTCTCAGTCACTTGGTTTTATTGGGTCTCAAGAATTATTCTTCAGTTTTGGTAACTCCAAATAATGTTTCTAAAAAAATTAAAATAACCCACAGTGCTACCACCAAACATTTAAGCAATTTATCTATGCAGCATTAGCAGTATTATAAAAAGAAGTTAGGTACCTTGTCCATGGGCAGTCCTTTGGGTAGAGGTGTCTCATTCTTTGACACAAGAAAACACAGTTTCTGGGTTTCCCGAGTTTCCACGTTCTACATCCAGGTACTAAATGCAATATACTCACTACTACAAAAAGTCTTGCTGACTGGAAAGCACTCTTCCAGCCGTTCTAGGAACACTGAACATAAGGAAAGAGAACAGTAGGCACAGTACCCTGAATCAGTCACCTTACTACTCCAAAGACCTGCCATGGAAGCGTGAAGTGAGCTGGAGATCACTGCCGGGAAGCAGTGTGTGTGTGTATTCTGTAACCTACAGATGACTCAATTATGTGAAGAAAAATGGCTCCTAGACTGTGTGTGAAAACTTTAGGGAAAAAACCTCAGAAAGGCTACAATTAAAGTGATCCATACTGCTTATAAAACTAGCAAGAGATCATAGTATCAAGTAAAATCAACAAATAATTGAGTGTTGAGTATGAAGTAATTGATTACGTAAACTAATTGTCCTGCTTCTAAGAAAAGATGATGCTCCCTTCCAGCAAAAGCCTGACAGTAGCCAAAAGATCTCATAGCTGGGAGAATGATCAATTTTAAAGGAAAGAAGAAAGTTTGAATTCATCTGAAATTTAAAGATTTGTCTTCTAAACAAATCTCTTGGCAAAATGCTATAAAATCTTCCAGTATTACTGTAGGTCCACAGAAACTGGTGCATCTTCAAACCTGAAATGGGGGTTTTACACAGGACAGTCTTGTTCGTGTTTGAGGATGGCCAGGAACATCCCTTGGTAACCAGCCAGTCAAGTCTGGCCCTGTGACAGGACAGGAAGGACCATGGTGTGAGGTGGCAGCTGGGACTGTGCTTTCTGCAGGACTGAAGGTGTCAATGCCATGCTTCCAGGTTTGCCCAAGTGCTTTCCCCCCAACTGCCCAACACCAGCTCAGGGCTGGAAGCAGCAGTGCCAAGCCTGGATGGTGCTGTACCTGAGTTAATAAGCCCTGCCAGCTTTAATTGGACTGTTTGGAAACAAGGCAGCTGTTGTGCATCCTTAGCCTAATTTATTTCCAAATTTCATAATCCACCCAGTATTAATGGAGAGCTGACTGTAATTATTTTTTTTCTGGTTAGACTAGTTACAGAGTAAGTCATACTACATCATGCTCTCTTTCTCATATGTTCCATTATAACTTTAAAGAACTTATTGCATTATGCTTCCTTTTTGGCTTCATACCTTGTACTTTACAAGAAATTTCTGAGCAGTTGTGTGCTATTTGCTAAGTCAGCTGAGTATATTTATGCTTTTAACAAAGTTTCTCATATTCTTCTTTGTGCTCAGTAAAAAATCTTTGAACTACAGATGACTTTTAGACATGTAATAATTTACCATAAGTTGTGCAGCTTTGTAGAAATATATATATAAATATAGAGGATATGTTATATGATAGTACCAATAAATTGCTTCAAATGAATACAAGTGAAAGATATGAAAAGGGCTCTCAGTACTTTCACTACCAGAAGCATCCCAAAACAATTTTTTATATAGTATCTGAATAAATTACTGGTTAAATTAATACTAGGACATCTGATGTACTGGACATGTCTTGGACACATAGGAAACGAGTATCTTGTGATTTTGTGTATGACCCATAGCATAATACTGGGCTGAAATAAAATTCCACTGAAATTGTGAATTGCTATGTGACCAAGATGTCGTATTCTTTGTTTTAACATAAAACACATGGCTTTGTTTATTTCCATTAAACACGTTAGTAATATGCCAAAATGGATATGCACAGATGGACTGGCTGGTGGGATAGATCTAATTAAAACCTCATTGAAGGTGAAGGGTATAACTGCCATCTTTAATTTAATGTGATTTAAGGACAATTATGTCCCCTCCTATAACCAAGCCCAGCAGCAGTCTCCACCCAGATACAGAATAAAGATATGGTTTCAAATGCTGGAGTCACTGATGGCAGTACCAGCCAGAGGTGTTGCCACCACTTCCTCCACACCTTCCTCTGCCCTGCGCTGTGCGGGCTTGGATAGTGGTGCCATGACTGTTTGTTTGGGGGCCTGTCTGATGGAGGGCATCTGATTTAACAGTTTGCATTTGCTTTGCAAGAAACAGGAGCAATGAGACAGTGGGTAGTTCGTTGGAGATTTAGTGGAATATTGTAAGCTAAAAGTTTTATGTTTTTGCAGTGCAAATGTCAATACACAGGCTCCTTCCTCCTACTAGATGTGCTTTTTGTGATGTATGTTGCTCCCTAACCTGCTTCAGGTGACGCTCCAATGGTGTTCAGGACTGTCTGAGGAATGGTGAAAAATCTTTGGGTGAAATACAAGAAGTGACAAAAAGAATAATACAGGTACTTCATCAAAGAAATGCATATCTGATATGATTCTGTACATTAATGCGAGACCTCTAATGCCTGACATATGATTATGAAGTGCCAATAAATAACTTGTTAGACATAAAGGGTACCAGAAGTCAGAAAACCACATTCAAGTGCAGGCTGGATCTGCAGAAAAGACCGTCAATTTAGTGTCAGAGGGAACCTGCTTTTTTAGTCTTTGCAACATCAATACAAATATCAGAAGCAAATGCACTTAATGTTACTGTGTCTAAAGCCAGCTCTTGGTCTGTTTTTTTTTTTATCATGAGATCACATGAACCAATCAGTCCCTGTACTTTTGTGTTTCTTTCTGAACAACACAATTGAAAAATTCATGTGGTCTTAATTCTGGCCACTCCCTTTGATTCACTTTTGTTCATTTTTCTATGGCTGGTTAGGCTAAAAAAAGCTGAATGATAATGTCTTAACATTTATATATAGCAGAACATACCTTAAGGCCTATTAGAAGTCCAGAAAAGGTCGCTGGCGTGATTATATCCTTTTTGGTCTTCCTGTTTTCTGTTTGGACTCTTTTTGCTCTCCATACACCATGTAGCACAAAGGGGTCTGGGTACATAACTGAGGCTGCTGCAGACCACGGGAGCCCCAAACAGCTCTCCTGCCTGCTTCCCCCTTGAGCAGAGCCTGTCTGTGCTGCCCAGGGCAAAGGCAGAGCAGGATGTGGTGGTGCAATAGGATGTCATTTTGTATTTTTGGAGAAACAGCAAAAACCTCGGAGGATGATACAGAAAGTATTAAGGAAACTCTAGGCAGCACCCAAATAGCACAGATACCACAATCTGTTTGTTTCCTGCTGGGCAGTGACTCTCTCAGCAGGCTGCTGAGACAAGGTCAGGAGCCCCAGTACACGAGCAAGTGCAGTTGTACAAGGAAATGCAGTGCTGCATTGCTGCCCAGGGAGCAGGTCTGTGCACCTCCAGTCCAGCTCAGCAGGAACCCTCTCACCCCAGAGCTCTCTGTTCCTCCACAGTGCTCAGATGCTTCCAGTGTTGCAAGATCAGATGTTTCCAATTTTTCTTCCTGTGGCGGCTGCTTAAAAGTTCTTCTGCTGTCTGGAGAAAACCAAATACTGGGAACCCTTTCCTGTCATATGACTGGACCTACTGCTGCAAATGAGGGGCTTGCCAGACAGCTGGAATTCTGCAGCATGTGCACTGAGCACTCCATCCAGCATTGCTGCTGGAGGCAGGGTTGTTGCTGTGGCGAGCTGGTGACTTGCTTTAGTAGGGGCCAGTGAGGTGTGTGAGGGAAGCAGAGTTGAATCATTACAGCAGAGGTTGCAAGCCACACATTGCCATCGCCTTTTGTAGCTTTGTAGCTCTTGGAGTGTCTTTTCAGAGGTGTGCTGCCCGTACAGCATAGGTGACAGAACACAGCGCCTAGGAGGCTGACTGCAGGGCCCGACTGCTGCTGTTAGCAAAATAATTCTTCCAGCTGGCAAAGCACTCTCAGTATTTTCCTAGGATAAAGGTCACTGTGAGCAAGGTACAAGCAAGGTGAATCACACCAGGCGATGGGCAGCTTTTTGGGCAATAAACTGCCCACCATATGTGACTGCTCAAGCACCTGAACTTGTGCAGAATTTACCTTGCAGCTGAGAAGTTGCCCCACCCTTTTGCTTTCCATCATGTGATTTGCCATGCAGGCAGGTGGTTTGTAACCCTGAAGCAATGCCGTATGTTACCTGCGCGCTTGACAGCCCAGCTCCAGTCCTGCAAACTTAGAAACTTGTGTTTAGCCTGTCAGATTCCTGGAGATTAATCAGGCATATAAATGTTGGCTGGATCAGTAAATAGTTTCCCAGTTCTTTCAAATTCATTTATGGTAACACATTGCTTTTCCTTGTTTTTCTTTCACATTTTAAAACCAGAACATTTAGTTCAAGGGTCACATACAGTCATTATCTTTAAATAATCTGTAAACGTAAGTGCTTCCAAGATCCTAGGTCAGCAAGTGTCTCTCAGTTGAAGCATGAAGCCTGCAGACAGCATGTACTGCTGTAAGACTCAACAGCACCTAGTAATGTGCATAGTTTTTTTCTTAGAAGGGACCAATGGTTTCTAATTAGTTTTTCACCCTCTCAAATGACACTTCTATGAAATAGCAAAAAGAAAAAAGCGCCCCCAAAAAGAGCAGTATCATATCTGTTACTGTGAGAACATGAATAATAACGCAATGGAAAATGTTCTCATCAGTGTTTAAACTAACTTAAAAGCTTTGAAAGAAATCTGTGACAGAAGAGAAGTTGCCAGAGTTTTTCATCCCTCCCCTGAAAAGAACTGCTTGTGCGTACGGAATTTCAGAGGTTTTGTTAGATTTGATTTACATTGCGTTGTAGCGTTGCCAAATGGAGCAATGTTCTGTACTTTGAAAACTAAATCAAAAAGGAGTGGCTTTGTTTCAAATAAGTGCTCTGGTCATTGTTAGGTTTGAGCCCAGATCTCTTCTTATTTTTGCTGTTGTACATCTGGACTGGTGCTGCCAGTACCTGTGGTTTCACCATATCTCAGCCTTCTCAGGCAGGTTTGCTGTGAGGGGCTTCCAGGCTGTCAGCTCCCCATCAGACCTTCCCCAAGTGACATGTGCTTCTTATTACGAGATGAGAGGGATTTGGGATTGATTGGAAAGTGACTGGCCCTTCTCATTCTGGAGTAAAGAGAAAAGCAAGTCCTTGAATCCTAAATGCTCACTGTCAGAAATCAAAGAATTAAATCTCCACAGCAATTATTTTGAGCTATGTTCATTGTTTTCAGACAATTCCCTTGCATTTTAGGAGCCCCAAGTCATGTATTTTGAAATGCCATGCAAATACTAATAAACAAAATACCAGTGTTTTGGGAGTAATTCCAGGTATATATTAAGGAACAGATGGTTTGGGTGTGCTGCCTCCACTTTGCTGTTAAACCCGGAATAAATGAAACTAGGTAAAGTATTTAATGCAAAAATTCCCAAACTGTCTCTACCATTTGCCTCTATTTGTGGATCCAAAAGCTGATTCTGTGTTTAACAAGGGCTAATTCCTTAACCCTTATGAATATAAATTAGAGGAGTTTGTCACCGTTATATAGGTGCTAAAAGGATGTCTCCTATGAGAACATCATGTGAGGACATCAGATAACTACTATTGATTGCTTACAGTTGTTTTATTTCACAGGTGCAAATATTCTGCTCTTACAAATATTTGAAATTATGCATACAAGAGCTTTCCTTAAATGCCTAAAAATTGCTAGTACTGTATCTGTCAAGAACTACATTCTGTGTGTTAAAAGCCAGCAAAGCACAATGAATACTTGGTATTTATGGGTGCCCTTTTCTTTTTAATGACCTAACACACACTGCTTCCTTATTGCTAATAAGGTAAGGACTTCTGTTTACTGTATGCCTAGTATGATAGAAGTTTTGATTAATCAAAATTGTTAGCATCCTCTTGTATTAAACCCATATTTATATGGAGAGGTGCTGTTTTGATGTACATTTATCTGTTCTTAGTCTGGCTGGTATTTGCTGAAGAAGAATTCTATTATTTCAATAAAACGGCACATTCAAGTTATGAAAGTCACAGTCCATGTGAATTATATATAGCTACTGTAAAAAACTGGCAAGTTAGCTTCCCTAGGTTTTCAAAGCTAAGGTATTAATTAAGCAGAGGTGGGTTCAGGGCCTGCAATGCCTCCATGGCATTCAGCAGCCTAAGAAATGTCTAGCCATGATGACTGGACCTAAGAAGCCCCTCTCTTCCACCTTTGAACCCTTGTTATCTCTCTGTAAGACCATAGGTCACTTTTGCCTCGACCCTTATTATTGGACTATTTCCCAAAATCCTGTACCCTGTATAAACCCCTACTTTTGCCCAGCTCGGCAGAAGAGCTGTCACTGGGAGCCTTCGCAGAAGGCACCAATAAAGACATGTCTGTGGAACTCACACAGCCTTCTCCTCTCTCTCCAGGCATCTGCCAAAGGCACTTCGCAAGCAAAGAGCTGAAATCGCAAATGAGCTGATAATCTCTAAGAACTGATCTCACTTCAGAGCTGAGCTTGCTAAGACTGCCTGCAACTCTGGAGCCTGCCTAGGGGGCCCGGACAGGTCGTGCTTAATTGAGCTTCTCTGTCCTGGACACCCACGGCAGCCGGGGTCGGGGAGACCCCGAAAGCCCCAAAAGCGCATTAGTGGATAAATATACAGCTTTGATGAAGACATTTTTTTTGTCGTGAAGATGTGTCTGCTGCTTCTATAGTCTTCAGGCACACTGCATATGAAAACAAGGCAGCGACTGTGCTGGTTGGCATCATTACCAATACAGGGAAAAAGCAATTATTATGTGTGGAAAACTGCAATGGAAATTTGTATCAACAACAGAGGAAGAATTGGCATCTGAAAAAGTGCATGAAAATAAAACATAATAAAGCAGGGATATCATCTTCCCACAGTACTGCGCAAATAAGAGCTATGTATGCAGAGGGGTCTCTTGAAATAAAAGTGTGGGACTCCAAACAAGAGATGTGTCTTTCTCATACACAGTTCTGAGGCAGAGAGTTTCCTCTCATGTATCTAAATGCAGTTGTCCTACACTACTCAAGTACTAATTTAGGCTTTTCAAATGGAGCAAGTGTGCCTGAAGTGATGCACACACTTTGTTTCAAGAAGATGCAGTGCTGCACTGGCATCTTCAAGACAGCGCAGTAAAATGCTTTCTCTAGCATTTTGCCAGTTTTTCGTCTTTTCATTTTCTGATGCTGTCAATGGAAAAGCTGATTTAGCTGCATCTTGCAAATTAATTTATGAAGTGAGAGACAGAGAAAGAGATTAATCTGTCTGCATAGTATATTAAAATAAAAGAGTAAGACGCTTTTCTTCTCTGGAATAGAGCTTTGGGAGGCTGTTTGCAGAGACAGTGAAATGAAGCTTGAGGGATCTCAGAGGTAAGAAGCACCCTTACTTGTCTCCTGTATTTTTCTCAAACCTCTAATAGAAGAATCTGATACATCAAATATATCATATATATCATATATATCTTTTGGGCACAGAAAGGATTCCAAACTGTTTCTTTGTATCCAATTTAAGCATTTGGCCATTTTTTTTATTTTCAAGGGAATCTGAAAATAATGAAAGAAAAATCTTTGTAGGGAGGGGGTAATAGCTGAACTCAACAGCAAATTCTTCAGGTCTGTGTGCTAAAATCCAGACTATTTAGGAACAGATATAACACTGATATGAACAGAGTAGCATTGAATTACAACTTATTTCTTCCCCATGAACTTACCTTTGAAAGTTTTAGTCTTGAACTCCATTTCTACCTTGTGAATCAGCTAAGAATCACATGCCCCATAAGCTTTTAAAAACAAGGGGGGTTCCATGACTATAGACAATAATCACATTCAGAAAGAATTATTGCAAAATTAATTGCTATTTATTCTGTCACAGGCTGGGGAGGAGGAGGGGGTGCACAAATTTCTGTAAAGCTGGCATATCTACTAACAGAATTTTCACATTTCTTTGGCACTTATTGACTGGCCAGTGGGTTCCTTGTTCATTGCTTACTAGATGTTTTAGGAGAAATCATTGATTTTGTCTCAATTCATGTCTGATTTGGCCCAATAGTGAGAATTTTATTAGTGACTTTCATGAGAGCAGGAACAGATAGATAAATTAAAATCTTGACTTGAGATGAAAGAAAAACCTTGGTCTTGGCAAATACTCTTTTTTTTGCTTTAAAGTGAGGTATTTAAATAATATATTTTAAGTCTGTTTCCACAGACCCTTATAAACCTACATGTTCTACCATTTTGTGGGGTTTTTTTAATAGAAGGAGTCATCATTTTCATTTAAAAGAAATATTCAAGTCAAATTTTCCACAGTCTCTGCAAGAAGAAAGACAAATTGCTTTTCCTCTTACATTCTTGCAGTTTGATTCTGTTCCTCACTGTGCTGCCATGATAAATAATGCCATGTGGATCATTTAAGGTTAGATGGTAGCTGGCCCATCTGTGGGCTACTCACTGTGGTGTGAGCTCAAGGCGAGGCAAGATCAGCTCAGAGCTCAGAGGAGTGTAGGGCTGGTGCTGAAAAGCTCCCATGGTGAGTGTGGGGCTGCCAGGCAGCCAGAAAAGAGACAGAGGGGCATATAGAAAGCCCTCTACCACATTTTCCTATTGCTGACAAGGAGTGCAAGGGGGGACACACTGCGTGGATTGCGGTAAGTCTATGAGGGGCAAAGAAATATGGCTGCTCCCTCCATGCAGGGTCCCTGCACAAGTCATGTAAACTTGGTATTACTAGCAGAACCTAGTCTCTAGTATGGGGTTTCTAAACCCTTTCACAGAAAATCTCTTTCAAAGTGTGTTAACTACCTATTGATCAACTGCCAGAAAATGACAACTTGCTATCACTGCTGCTGACTAAAGGTGAGGGTAGGGGACATGGTATATTGATTCTTTGGTGTTTATTCTACTATGAAAAACAAAAAATCAGAAGTGTGTGAGGTGGGGAATTGATTCTTCAATGCTTATCCTGATACAAGGAACAAACCACCAACAGCTCAAGTGGGCAGGGACCAGGCTCAAAGCACACAAAAGTAGGTTCTTCAGTTCAATTCAGTTCAATGTGGCTGGGAGGTGGAATGGAGGATGCTCTGAGTGCCAGGGTCTTACATGTGTTCAGGGGTTGGTGGAACAGACTTATAGAAGAGAAATGTGTTAAGGATTGCTAAATACATCTGCCTCAGGCAGACTGTGACCTGCAAATGCTGGATGATGGGAGACTTTGGGGAGCACATACCATATGAGTTTCCTATGTTTTTGCCAGCTGCTGTCAGAGACAGAATCCTGAATAAGGCGGATCTTTCCTTTGACCTGATATAGCTTTTTTCCTTTCTTTGTTCTTGTTAGGTACATCCATTTTATAAATAGTGATGCTATCTCTCTGCTTCCTACTTTGGCTCCTCTATATCATCCATCAGCTGTTTCTTGTCTTTCTGACTGCCAGCAAAGATGAGCATTCTTGATGTGTCCAGATAGTACCTTGCACTGTTGGGGTCACTTGGTGTGACCAAGTGGTTTCACAATATAGCCATTATTAAGAAATAGTATAGAAACATTGGGGATTGTAGATTTTATTTATTTTTGTTACCCTCTGGGTTTGTTATGACTACCATTTGGCTTCTATAACCCAAATCAAATTAGTTAACCCTTTTTGTTAAGAATGAAATGTTCCCAGCAATGTAGAGATTTTCTGAATGTCTCCCTTTACCATGTAGTAAGCAACTTCAAGGGCTGTGGAATCATGATACCTTTTACTAGGAAGTTCTTGATTTTTTTCCCCCTCTTTCTATTAATGTAAATAATTTAGTATCTTGATGTATTGCTCTTTCTTTATTGATGTGTAAAACAAACAATCCCCGGTTGACACAAGAGTGCTCTTTATTTTTGTTTGTTTTTTGGTGGGTTTTTTTAGTTGTTTTTTATTTTGGCTTTTTTTTTTCTTTTCTTTTCTTTTTTGGTTAGGCTGGGGCTTGGACTACTGAATTTTTCAAGAAGAATCATCCTTACAGACTTACTGGGAAATTGGGTCATAACTTCTGTGGTTTACTACGTAAGTGTTCACAAGCACCATCTATGTTGTACCATAATATTTGAAGAAGTCAATGAAACCTACAAGCCCAGGTTGCCAGCTATAAAACAACATTGCTCTAGCAAGACTGGAAAGTTTCTCTCTGGACAGGGAGAAACATAATACAAGGTAGCCTGAAAACATGGGAAGTAGAACCTGAAAACAGTGGAATTGAGAATCAGCCATAAACAAGGTGGTTGCATTGGCGAACTCTGACCACATATTTGCAGTGCAACTTGCCCCTCTTAAACGGGGCAAGTCTAGTCTAAATTGAATTCCTGTTGTAGATTTGATTAGGAAAAAATTTATCTCGTGGTGCTAACTACTGATGAAGAACTGACAATTTTTTCAGGACATTTGCAGTTTTGAGACCATCCATGTCTAAGAGACACTGTTCAAAAGAAAATACTCAGAAGATGCTAATTAGCACTATATTTTTTTTCTATAAAGTCATAGAGTATCCTGAGTTGGAAGGGACCCACAAGGATCATCAACGTCTAGCTCTTCTACCTGCATAAACTGAGATCCAACCCTTTGTAAGCAAATGTTTTGTTAGAAAGAAATAATGGATGCATAATGTTTCTGTGTGGATACTTACATTAAAAAAGGATTTTGAAAAGTATATATTATTGCGCAAATAAGGGATGTCCCTAGGACCCAGAAAGAATGGGTTTTATAGATCCTTTCCATAGACTTGCATGCCAGCTTGACAGATTGTTTGGATTTTAAGCACTCAGACCAGCAAAAATGTCCAAAAGGGGAAAATCACTGGAATTTCAGATTTAAATAATCCCATTAATCAACCTGTTTTCTCAGCTGGGTAAATTTTCTGTTAATGTAGGGAAAAAATAACAAAATCCTTTTTCACTACATCTTCTGAAATACTTACAGAAGTTTGTTGTGGTGTGATGTCATGGCTTGCCTCAGTTACCCCAGTCCTTCCCCAGGTGTCAATCACCTCTCCTTTCCCCCACCCTGACTCCTGCTGGGCACTGTCTATCAACCCAGAAATTCCAGGGGAGCATCCATCGAGTGATTGGCAGGTTCAAAGGATGCTCTCCACCCCCTGGGGGGCCATTGGCCCATCCAGGTGTCCTTCTCACCTGAGACCTCTGCCTCCCCCCGTACCTGTTTGGTGGTCCCTGTGTTTCCTCCCCTGCCCCAGTCCCCAGGTAAAAGGGCAAGCACACCATGTAGTCGGGAGTTCTGCTGGAGTTGTTGCAGGATTCAGAGGCCATGCGGCCCTGAATAAAAACTCTGGATTAAAAACTCTCCATCAGGACCCACTCCTTCCTTCACCACCACCTTAAAAGGTTTCTCCAGCTCAGGAAGGCCTGAGGAGTGACCGTCTTCAACAGCAAGTTCCAGCCCGTAAGCACTGAAGCTCGGGGCATGCCTGGACTCTTCCCCACATGCTCATAGCTAGCCAGAGCATCTCTGGGCTGCAAAACACCACAGGTGCTGCTATTTGGTTCAGCAGCAGGAACCAGGCAAGCCAAGGCAGTCCCGTTCAGTAATATTGGTAAAATCCAATAGAAGTTCATATCCATACATCTCCCAGTCTTCCTCAGCGGAGATGATGTACACAGGGTGTGCGATGGCAGGAGTTTGCTGATGCAGGGAACACATCACTCCTTTCCCTTAATGTCAAGTGTTCATTTAATTAACTTGCTTAGGTGACTGTATTTTGCTACCAGTTATTTTCAGTAATAAAGTGAAATTCTCTGTTTGTGTAAAACACAAGTAAAGTTGAAACTAAAGTGCGTCTTCCCATTTGTAGTAGGAGGCAAGTACAATAGAGCTGCCAAGAGAGGGGCTGACTCATTACAATCCCAGACACTGTATAGAGGAATACATCACATTTCCTGTCGTAAGTCCCCTGAAAGTGCTACTAACTCCAGCTTTGGATGGGTGTGCTGGAAGTTTCTTGTCTTACTGATCTTAGTGCTGCCCTTAGTTGTGCACAGAGGGTGCTTGGCTTGTGTGTGACACACTGAACTTGTAGGAAGAGTGAGAGCATTTAGAAGTTGCATCACCGTTCTCCCATCTTTAATATCACTGCAGGTTTCTGAACCAGCCTCATGTCTTCTCCTTGTGGCCAGGGCAGTGGCTTGGCGTCAAGGCATCTCCAGGGAAATTTTGCCTCCCAGTTGCATTTATTAATATTTGAGGACATGACTCTGTTTCTGTACTCATCACAACTGCTTCCTCCAAGGTAAACTGCATATTAAAAATATGCTCATAGATACTTCAAAATGTGCCAAGCCTATGGTCAGTGTGGGTTTCTGGGACGTTTTTTTTTTGTTTGTTTTTACATTAGAAAACCATATGGGGCCTTAAGGAGCATGTCTTTCAGCATTGCTTTCAGAGCACCCTTTCTTCCTTCTTAACTCTGCCACTGAAAATTCTCTTTGGACTGATGCTTGGTGCTGAAAGCTTGGCCTGAGGGTTCATTTTTCAATGTGTGAATTTCAGAAAACTGGCCATCAAAAAGAGGTGGTTTTGAACCTTTGTGAGATTTTTTTTTTTTCTGAAGAAAAATGCACACATTTGCACTGTCTGCTGTAGGGCCAGTGATGGTGAAGGAATTGTGCACCCAAACCTATGTGCCCATTAGCCCTGTCCTATTAAATTTTGAGCTGATTGTTCAGGTTCAGGCAATTTGTTGGGAAGGTATAGACAAAGACCCTGAAAATAATGACTTTCTGCAATTGATGTGAAAATAGGTGGCCAGTCAGAGGAGGGAGATCTTACACCCTGTCCTGAGGTGGACATCAATGAGCCCATGTAGGTGCTTCTCCCTAGGGCAAAAATCCATAGGAGACTGGATGTTATTGCTTCTTCTGCTTATGGAGCTGCTTTGTTTTAATGTGTACTTCTTGGGAAACCTGGAAGAGAATTGTGATTTCTTTTTTT
The DNA here is from genome assembly GCF_017590055.1 of Onychostruthus taczanowskii. NCBI lineage: Eukaryota > Metazoa > Chordata > Aves > Passeriformes > Passeridae > Onychostruthus > Onychostruthus taczanowskii. The sequence goes on from NW_024507546.1 coordinate 2,569,419, forward strand.
TCCCCTTTCTTTGAACACACTGCAAGATCAGGCAGCAGCATTTTATATCTGGTCCTTTTGTAGAAGACAATTATTAATCAGATGTATATGTGGTGCTCATACTGGTGTTTCTGTGATACCCCTGAAACATTTTTCTGAGCCCTTAAACAAATTTGTTGTAGCAGTAGTATCAATCTATTTATTTTGAGTATTTGCAATTGTATCTAGATGTATCCATTGGATTTCAGCTTCCTGCTCATTTGAGGATGGAGGAGGAGAAGTCAAGCTGACAGGATTTTAGAGTATTTTACTCATTAGTGTGGAAGACAGGTTTGGGTTAACAGAAAGTCGAATTCTTTTTGGTAAATGACACAAATGGTGAATGAAAATGATTGCTTGAAGAATTTGTAAACTTATCTTTCATGTTTCTCAGTGCTGCTGATATTACTTGGGGAAAGTGAATTTGAAGGTCTTTCTCAACTCAATGGGTCTTCAGTTTCACCATAATGTTTCTTATAAGTAGAGAAATACCCAAACCAATTATAAAGATTTGCTTAAAACGGCGAAGAGGATGTTATTAATAGCAGATACAGTTTGCAGCCTGGTCCTGCGGTTATGTCGATGTTCCCCTTTGCGAATGAGGGGTGTCCCAAAGCTCCCGTTAAACGCCTGAGCCGAGGAGCATCTCTACTGCCCGGGGAGGCTCTGGGCTTGTTGCCTGCGAGTGGGGGTCGTTCGTAGTCCTGCAGGCTTGAGCCTGGACTGAGCCATATCTCCGGCTTAGCAGCTCCAGCCCGTCCGGGCGAGGGGACAGCCCGGGCTGTGGCTCTCCCTGGGGACGAACAGGGGGCACGGTGAGGGGCCGGGGCCGGGGCCGGGCGGCGGCGCTCGGGGCCGGCGGTTTCCCGGGCGATGGGTGGGGAGAGGAGGAGGAGGAGGAGGAGGAAGAGGAGGAGGAGGGGTCCCCGCGGCTTTATCTCCCACCCGGCTCCGCCCGCCGCCGGCTGTCTCCCGTGACCGCACGGCAGCGGCGGGCGCAGCGCCGGCCCGGGCAGCGCCCATGGGCTGCGGCAACTCCACGGCCGGCGGCGCGGGCGGGCGAGGTAGGGCGGCGGGGCGGGCCGGGCCGGGCGAGCGGCGGGGCGAGCATCCCACCGTGCTGGGCAGCCCTGCGGGACTGCGCGGGGCGGCGGCGGGCACGCACCCGGCGGGGATACAGCCCCCGGCGCGAGGGATGCCCGTCCGAGCCGCGGGAATCGCTGCCCTCCCTCTTGCAAGAGCATCTTCCTTTCCCGAGGCTGATCCGCCTGCTCAGGGCAGAGAGGGTGATGTGGCCTGCCGCGGGCACCGGCGGCTTTCTGGTGCCCGCTTGTCGCCAGAATCACCACCTCCGACAGGAGCTGCCCAAGGCACGGCGAGCCCAGGCCGGGAGCTGGACGTAAGGATCCCGCCGGGGGTGTCAGCTCCCTCCTCTTCGCTTCCCTATAAGGCCACGAATGCCACTTCTGAAATGAATTTGTGCCACATCTTCGCCTTTTGCTTGTTGGAGAAGTTGGAGGATATTCCGTGATTGAGGTTTAATGCATGTTAATGTGTACTGCTGGCTGGTGCGTCCAGCTGGCTCCCTTATTTGTTCATTGCTATTTTCAAAAGAGATAAGATCTGGGAAGATGGTGCTGTTGTGTTCTTCCTCCCCTCTGCCCACGCAGAATAGGAAAGTACATGGAAACTGATAAGTGGACCTTCACCCTGTAATTATAATATGAGCATTTCTCAATCATTTTTCATCCTAGCTGCATGTGGCAAACATTGCCACCTGTTCCAGTACCTTTATCAAGTCTTTCAGAGGCACTTGTGAGTTTTCAGCTCTTGAAAATATGCAGAATAATGGTTGGACAACTTAGAATTACTGGGTCCCCATCTCTTACTGTTTTGATTTGATTTGATTTAACCAGAGTTTCAGTAGTGCTTTGGGTGGTGCTAGTCCTGACTTGGTCCTGCCTGTGAGTGTGAGTGATGATGCCTTCTCTAGGGTGTACATATGTGTGTGTGCTTGTGGGGTGTGGTGCTGTTCCACTCTGCACTACACACTCGGAGGAGAATGTGATTCTGCCATTCCTTACTTGGTTTCTGTTAAATGATTATAACTTAGCTTTTAGGTACTATGTCTATCCATCAGAGGCCTCTCTCACCCGTAAAGAACAGGCTGTGTGAATTTGCTTGAACATTCAGTGCTCTTATTAGAGCTGTCCTGTTTGCATACACGAATTCTCTCCCTTCAGTTGATTCCCACATTGCTGTGACTGGAAGTTCCTTCTATATATGACCAGTCTAGGTTCATACCACTGAGGTGATGCTTGTTCACATCCCATTTCTGTTTGCTGGATAAAAGCACCAGAGAAGTTCAGACAAGAATGTTGAGTCGATTATTAGTCCATTTGTGGTAGTTTCTAAGTTGATGTTGATTTGACTGCCCTGTGGAACTTGTACCAGGGTACAAATGGGTAAATGTCAAATAGCTAAATCTGACAGCAATATTATTTTGAACTCAAAGTTTGTTTAAATGTGTCCCTTTGCATTAGAGGTAGTTGTCTTGAACAGGTTTTGGCTTATAGATACATTAAGTATTTTCACTGATGGTCTGACCCCTTTTATAATTAAACTTACTTACATGTTATACATAAAATATTTGAACTTGCATTTTTTGGTAAACTTTTGCATGCTCTTTAGAAATATTCCACAGATCTCTATGGGCTTAGTGCAGGTAAAAACCAACAATGCCACGTAAAACCCATCGTTAGAATAATGGAATTATTACTGTTGCACTGATAGACCTCTCAAAATCCAGTGCAGTTCTGAAAGGTCCAGTTCACTTCTCACTTTCACCACTGTCAGTCAGGAATTACTCTGTGCAGTCCATGGTCTTAAAATAACAAACAGCTGGAAATAAAAGCAAGATGTTGGATGTCTACTATTTATTTACTTCATTTAACATTCCTTACAAAGTGTGTCTAATAAAAATAAAATTATTTTATAAAGGGGAAGGAAAAGACTTACAATTTTTGTTTGGAATCCTCAAGCTTTTCAGGAAAATGCAACTCCTAATTTCACCAAAAGATGTGACGACTGTGTAAATACAAATAAATTTTGTGGCATGCACAGCATGACTACATTCTTAATGCTAAAGTTATGACTATTCTGTAGTCAGTAATGTCAAAGCTAGAGGTACATAACATGTAATTAACCTGTAACTCTGTCATATCATACGACTAAGTATAATACTGTAGCATACTTCATGGAACACATTAAATGTGTTACATCAATCCCCATTTTCTTACTCTAGTAAAATTCCTATTGTAGCCTAATTTGATTTTTCCTAAGCAGATGTATATATGGTCATAGTTCAGCTAATGATATTATCTTCTGTTGCATGGCTAGAATGACATCAGAGCTTTCAGCTCTATGGTCTGTGAGATCTAAACTAATAGACGTGATCTAGAATAACATTTCAGTCTGTGGTGCAGTACTCCAGAACACCAATATAACTCACAGCATTCAAATGTTCTTTCCAGAGTATCAGACAGCGGCAAAAAGCTCTTCAATTGAGAAATGGCAACTTCAGTTATCCAAGTAAACTGATGTATATACATCCTTCTTAAATTACCTAGCTATTTTATATATTAACTGTGGATTATAGTTATTTATTTCTCAACTTTCTCTTTTCCTTATGTTTTGTTGTCTCATCCTTCTTTCATGTTATTTCCTGGAGTTTTAGAAGCTCAAAAAATAGCTGCTTTTTTTTTTTTTTTTTTTTTTCTTTTTTTTAAATCCTGAGTTAAGGTATTTCCCTTCATTCTAATGATTCTTTAGTAAAAATTTTTAAGTCCCTCCTCCTTTCCGTATCTATTATAGTAGCAATGACAGCACCTTAAATTGTAGTACTTTTTGGAGGCTGTCAGTCTAGCCTTAGTTTAAATATATAGAGAAGCTGTTAGTCTGTGAAAAGCTTCAAGTACAGCCAAGTTATGATGAAAGGAGAACTTTCATACCAAGTTTTAATAGATTTATTAACTTCAAGTTTGGTGCAATGCCCAGGAAGCCATCATGCCGTTCTATTGATTGGGTCTAATCTGTGTGCAGAACTCCCATCCGATAAGCTGAAGAAATAATCAATGTGAAACAAATTGATGATATTCTGTCTTCAGTTACAATGGGGGTATAAATAGAATAAAATCATTGGTGTTAGAATGTGCTTCCTTACTGCTGACTGTTGGAGCACATCAGAAAGGAGCCTGCAGTAGAAAACTCATTCTTAACCATTGCATGTATGTGTGTGTAATTTGGAGGGGTTTTATTTGCTTCTTGTAACAATTTGATGTGCAAGAAAATGTCATAGGGCATTGTTCATTAAAAAATATTAGGAAAGTGTTTCATAATCTACTCAAAAGTCATGTTCTGGCATTTTTTGTATCCATTTTATTCATGTGAGTGGCTGAATGGACCACATTCATTTGCAGGCTCTACTCTTTCTTCTCCTTCTGCAGCTCTAAAATACCAAAATGCAGCTGTGATCCTACTGTGTAATGGTGTGAGCAGAGAGGTCATTCAGGACAATTCAATATTGCCTATTTTTTATGGATGTGGCTTTGTAGCTACTCTTCAATGTCTTGCTGAGGTTAGGTTAGAAAAACCCAGCAAAGAAGAGTCTAAGGTAAGGCTTGTAGGGTCAAGTGCTGCCTTTTTTTGGGCCAAGCTCTTATAGTGGGAAAAAATGGACAAGCTTTATATATGTGAGCCTTTTCTCAAGTCATTTATGGAAAGCATCATATCTATGAGAGCAGTAGCCTTGCTGCTGTGGAGCGAGCTGCAGGGTGTTTGTGGATTGGTAGTAAACAAGATTCTTTGGCTGAACTTCTGGCAGGAGGAACTAGAGCAGCAATAAAATTGTGTTGCTCACTAAACATGCAAGAGTTAGACAAATATGTCAGTGAAGTTACAGGGTGAGGGTGAATGGATTGGACTTCACAAATAAGCATGTCTGTATGAACTGAGATGTTTTTGGTTCCTTGAGAAATAATATTTATGTGTAAGGAATGTTCAGGCTCCCTAATGAAGAACAACTTAGACGTTTTTACGCAGAGATTTTTTTATAGTACACCTAGTTAAAATTATGTTAATTTGCAAGCTCAGAACTCTTGAAGGAAGAAAACTCCTTTGTTAACTGGAAACACTCTCAGATCTATTGTCAGGTACCTTAGAGACACTTGAGTGAATTTGAACCAAACACTTGTTTCACTTTTGCTAGTGAAAAAGAGAAATAGCCCCACTGAAGTTAATGGAATCCCATCAATGAAAGTGAGGATAAACTAGTTTGCCATGCTTATAAAAAAGTAGAAAACAATGTATTTCTTTTTATATGCATTTTTAAATTTATTGTGAAAGTAAAACTGATCTCTTAAAAAGTGAATTTGTTTTTATCATACTCAGTTCTCAAAGATTTTTGTGCAAAATACATTTCAAAACACTGCAGTGATTTTTCAGTAGTGTACCCTTGCTAATATTCCAAGAAAACAAGTGCTGCCATCTGTGAACATTAGTGGCATATTTCCAAACACGGGTTTTTATAGCTCTACACAAAGCCCAGGCTGCTGGGTTTGAGTGACATCTCCCATCTCCAGAGTGAGGATGGATTTGTACCATAATGCATTGAAGGCAGGCATGGCACTGAACATGAACATGGCACTGAGGTGCACCCAGTGATTGACTGAAACTTGATTATCACCTCTGGGGAGTGTAGAAGTGCTGCTGGCACACAATTCTTTTCCCTTGGCTTGAGGTTTCAGTTTGTGTGTTAAACACTGTACTTTTGCTGTACTTCCTGCAAGCAAGACACATTTTTCAGATGGGCATCCAAGGTGCTTAGACTCAGAAGAGTCTTGGCAAAGGCCTCTAAAAGGGCCATGTACCTTTCTAGAGAAACTGATTTTGATTGCAGAGAGTTTAGACTAAAAAATAAGAAAGCTATGGCCCTCATGCAGAACAGGCACAGCAAAGGAATAGTTTCTTCTATTAAGAAAAAATAAAAAATCCTGCTAGCTCCAGCTAGGCTTTTCAAAACACATGTTGTCTGAAGTGTTGCTGATGCATGGGCTCTCTCTAGGGGTACAAGGGGGTGCCCTGAAGGCTCGTGGCTGAGCTGAATGGATGAACCGGCCTTGGCAGCAGAAAATGTCTCCCTACATTGACAGAGATTGAGCTCGCACAGCAATGCCAGCCTTCCACCTGGACACAATTAATTTGAGAGGTTTACGTTTAGTGCTTCATCGATGTGCCCACAAAGCCAAAAAGTCTCAGAGGGCTGCCTGGTGGAGTAAAGTTTTAAAGCAAGGGCCTGAGCTTATTGTGACTAGAGATGCTCCCTCCAACTTACATAAGGCTTTCTGCTGATGCATGTAGCCACACTGAGATTTTGCTGACTCTGGAAGCAAGACTAACAGAAGAAATGTGTACAGTCTCATACAAGTCTAGTCTGTATTGTTGCTGGCAAAAGGAGAGATAGTCACATCATAGGAAATGGGAATGACATTTTGTTCAGGAATTAGCTGTAAAGGGTGATGTTTTCTGCCATTCTAGCAATCCATTCAGGTAGACAGAACCAGAAAGCCTTGCAGGTCTGTTTCTTCCTCTTGTTTAACATAAGAATGAAAAAGGCATATTCTTACACATCAAAGAGAGATGAAAGGTATTTGCTATTTATATATATATTTTTGCCAGCAGAAGAAATAAAAGGTTTCCAAAAAATGAAGGACCAGGGGAGAAAAACCCACAACTTACCTCCAAACTCAAAAAATCTCTGGGATTGGCTGCTTCCATTTCTTCAGAGTGAGCTCAGATCACTTTTTCCAGCTATGTACTAAGAGGAAAGGCGAAGTGAAAGGTTTTTCTAATGTCTGCCCTAACTTCTGTAATTAATAGAAGTCATAATTTACTGGTTACTCAGCTGAATTATATACTAGCAAGAGCAACATAACATTAGTAACTTGGGAGGAGCAAGAAAGAGTTTGTACTTGGGTAAATGTTTGTCTCCCAGCAAGAAACGTTTGAGTCACCAAAACAAAAGTCAGTCGCTCATACCAGGCAGCCAGGTGGCAGCTTTTGTCTCTTTGTTTTTTTGTTAAATAGCAAGATGAATTAAGGGGTGGTTGATCTCGTTGGGTGTCTGGGGCTTTGGATGTGTTGTGTCCCAATGTTTATATTAGTTCTGTCTAGTCATTTTATAAAACTTTGTTTATCTGTCAGGAAGAACAAGGCAGCATTTTACACACGTGGTGCCAGTTCTACAACTGCATCAAATGGCAGAATAATCAGGCATTTGGGAGTAACTGCCTGGTTAGTTGTGCCAGCTTTGTGACAGAAAAAACCACCAGAGTTCTGAGCAAATGGAAGCATATAAAATTCAGAAAGATTATTTTTTTCTTATGTTACTACCATCTTCACCTGGGCACTGGTCCACAGCAGCATCATTCTCACACATGAGAGTCTGGCCCAGATGTGATAGATTTAAGAGATTGAGTGGATAGTCATTAAGGATAAATTGAACAATCATGAGAAATGTGCTCTCTTACAGTAGCAAATTTTTGTTGCTATTTCTGTGTTGTTTAGCATAGAAGGACAGAAAAACAGTTACTGCATTCTTGGTTGGTTTAGAGGATTATGCCATTACCTGGTAAACGTGTTTTGTTTTTTTTTTTTTTTTTTCCCTAGGTGCTACAGGGACTACTAAAGATGTGTAAGTACTTACTCTCCTCTACTACTTAAAATATATAACCCTGGACATATTTTCAGTCATACTAGCCTTATACTAGATTCAGTCATACATGATTCATCTGGCTTCTAACAGATAATCAACACAACCAGATGTTTACTGTCTTTAGTGACAGCTTTCATCTCCACAAAACAACTCCATGTCTTGTTTACTTTTCTAGAAATTTATTTGCTTGTTATTTCTCTAACAGAAATTTCTCTGCTTCTGTTGAGACAGTTTTCTAGAAGAGCTGGTTATGTTACTTCAGACTGCTTTTCCCCATCATATGCCAGTGCACCTTTTTCCAAAGGCCATGTAATTGTATGAAGCCAGCACATAAATTTCCACCAGGCCCACTGAAGATTTAGAAAGCCACTGAGACAAGTTGCCCCTCTTTGCATGAGACCCACTAACCCATCCAACTTCCTTTTCAAAGTACCCACCTTCTCTAGCCATTCTCTGCATTAAAGATAGTATCTATTTGTTTGACACAGGGTAGCAGAGGGCAGCCCTACCCATCCTGTTTTTCTCTAAATGTGCAAGGTCTTTTTTAGGGCTATACTTACTTGCTGGTACAGGAATGCACAGGAACAGCTTAATTCAGCTGTATTTTTCTACCAAAGAAAACCATAAAGAGCTCCTCCTGAGGTGTTGCCTTCTCCTATTTCATGTAACTGGTATTTGCCACTAGAGTTTGCTACTGAGGGACCTGGGAAAGATTGTTATGTTGTGCAATAGGAACATCCTTTGGTTTTATTTACTTCGCTTAGAATAACTCCTCTAATTAGATGGAGGAATCCTGGTGTAGAAATGAGGGCAGTCAAGCCAGATAAACAAGTGGAGGGAAGAGCTTAACAAGAGGCTTGTCCTTGCTATTACAGAGCGAGGACAAGAGAACTAACAACAGGTATCACTTGGCTGATCAACACTCTTGCCACAGATAGTCTTGAGATCTGTCTTACCTCTGTAGTCTGTTTTCTGGGCTTGCAGTGCCAGACAATAAATAAATTACAGAAGGCAATCTTATAAGGAACCTCTTCTTGATGCAGCCTGCAGCATCACTGCCCTCAGTACTCCTGTATTTACAAACCCACTGGTTTAATTTACAGCAGGGTGTTATTTATTGTTCAATAAATCTATTGTTAGGTGATTTAAGAACTGACTTAGAACTGCATCTTTCTTTTTGCTCATGAGTAGTTTTAAATTTCAATATCTCATGCACTGTTGAATTATGAATGTTGTAGGCATGTTCCTGTGCTTAAAGGTATGGGAATGTGTAGAACTGTGTGTATATATAGAACAGTATTTAACTGTGTGTAAGCATTTTTAGAGCCTGGCTGCAGGAGTTAAAATAGGAACATCCTACTTATTAGTGTGAGTTCATCTGTCATGTTTCAAAATAGTATCAAGATAACTTAGAAAAAAAATTAATTACTAGTGCAGTCTTCAACAAAGTGAAAGGGTCAATCCTGGAGCTATTACTCATTCAGATTAAGGATAGTGGAGCCAGCCAAACAAGCCATATGAGTAATAGCATGGTTGAACCTTCTCATCAGATGTTAGAAATACACACCTGCTAAAGAGGAAAGGCAGTGATGACCCAAAAGCCCTAATCAGGCATTCTAATACTTAACAGAAAATTTTTATGAAGGAAGTAAATTATCAGAAAAATTATTTTCATTTCATAGAAATGAAAAAAGCAGATTTATATTAACTAATATTATAGATCCACAAAACCTTTTTACACCTTTTTGCTTTCATCAGTTAAATCTTCTCTTTAAATAACAATTTTGTTTCCTTTTGCTCTCAAATTTCAGTCATATCAGTTTTGATCCAGAAAAACATTTAGGTGTGTCCATCCTTACACACTTTTTGATACCAAATCTGGTACCAAATCTCACATTATTCTAATGTGAGGCTTCTCATTTCTTGACTGTGACTCATTGCCAAAGCATCATGTCTCCTGGAGCGCGCAGCCAAATGGAAGGGGACAGGGCTGGATCCTGGTCTGAGCCTGAGAAACTGTTTTACCCTCCTGGAGTTTCTCCACCAATAAGATAGGGGTGATGATATGATCTTCCTCTGAAAGGACTCTTCCTCTCTGAGGGCTGTGTGGTGACAAGGACACCTGCTCTGAGAACATGTGTGCCCTCTGTGCTCCAACCCAGAATCTGCCAGACAGCTTCAGCCCATGTTCCTGCCCCACTAATAAAGAAACATTCATCACTGCTAATTGGGAAAGCCTAGCTGTAAGAGAAGTAAAGGATACATTAGAAAGTAAGGCAATGCCTGTGGTATTCAGTTATTCAGTGCGTAGCTGAGTCTGTGTGAGGATTAGTTACAGCAGGAAGGAAAGGATACAACAGTTCAAGCCTGTTTCAAAATATTGAGAGGAAATGCATCAAATACAAATTAAAGGCCCTTGTTCCCAAGAAACATCAAGAATCTGAGGAGTAGTTGTCTGTCACTTGTTCAAAGTTCAATTAATCATTTCTGGTGGGACTACTGAGCACAGCTAGAAAGAGTCTCTATAATGCTCGGCACAAACACAGCCATAAAAGCTGAGCTAAGAAAAATGAGGATGGAATGAATTGGTGTGAATGCCTGTCATCTGACATTTGAAATATGTGAGAAATGGTAGCTTCTTTTACCATCAAATGGACATAGGACTGATGGATGTAAAAGCTGACAGATGAACAAAGTGTGTTTTTCAGACTTTGGGTGACAGGAAGTCTCTTGGGACAGACAAAACCTTACCAAAAGAAACACTCATTCAGCTGTAAATAGAATGCCATTTTGTGGATTTGCTGTTAAATCTGCCCATTAGCTCCAGGACTCTGCCCATGCTACCTGCTGAAAACCATGCTCTCGGTTCCTCTGCCGATGTCAACAGCATCTGAGGCAACAACACAGCAGCCAGTCAGCACGAAGCTCCTTGAGGTGTTAAGTTCCTTTCTCTGTCTATTCCTGGTGCAGAAAAGCTTATCCTAGCTTGCTGTCCCTGGAGGACTGCTGGACTCCTTTGTCCATGTGAGCCCAGGAGATGTGGCAATGGGAGCACTGCCGAAACCAAAGGAGCTTCTCTCCAGTCTCACTCCCACGTGGTCGAGCATTGCTGTTGTGGCTTTACTCCCTGGAGCCACCTGTGTTCACCCAGCCTGGGCACAGGAGCAGCACCTGCCTCAGTGGCTCAGCAGACACTGAACATGCAAAATTAGTGGGCACCTTGCAAAAGGGTGAGCCATCGTGTGTGAAGGCAAGAGGTGTGTGAATACGAGTAGTAAATAAACTGGGCCAGCATTCCTTCCTGAGCCCCCAAAAAGGTGTGTAAAATGGCTTGTTCCTTAAGTGCCATCATCCAAATTTTTCTTTCTTTTCCCTCTCACACTCCCATGTTACTCCTGTCTCTGCTCACTCCCTCTTTTCTGGCAGGGCTACAACAGTTTGCCCCCGGTCATTGCCCAGCCCAAGAGTTGTCGTCTGTGCAATCCCAGATTATTTTTGCTTTCATGCATTTGAAGCAAGGCATTGCAAAATTACTACTTTGATTTATAGCTAGTAAGAGGAAAAGAAGAAAGCAAAATGTTTTAAAACCCTCTTGTCTGCTTAATCATAGACCTGGATAATTTGTTTTGGTGAGAGAATTACAGTAATGGTCTGTGATGCCATATTACAAAACATTTCTGGAACAGAAGAAAATGGCCCTGTTTCCTACCAGGATATTTTTCCCTTTTTTTAAAAAAAAAACCATTGACATTAATTTCCTGTTGGACAATATTGATTATTATTCTTACAACACCATTTCAGAGGCTTCAAGCTGTGCCTGAAGTTGTTGGTGCTTTTAAAGAACTCTTTTCTCTGGACAATGGTTAATCTGGATTATAGAAAATGTTCCCAATTGTATGAGAAAATCAATCCTGTGACACTTTTGGTTGGTTCAACAGAAATAATTGTTTGTGATCTTTTGAGACCCAAAGTCCCTTTCCTTAAGTAGCATTTGCTTTACCCCCTAAAAGTACATCCTCATTTCCACCCACTGATATACACAGGCTTTCCATTTTCTTCAGGAGAAACTGGCCCACACTGTGACAGAGCAGCTTCACAGTCCTCATGAAAAAATGTCTCTGTATTCTCTGTCAGTATGTGTGAAGACTGTAATATGACTTAGGTGACTACAAGGGGTCACAGGAAAGGGGAAATGCCTTCTGAAATGTCTCTGGTTCTTCCCGGAAGGGATGGCAGGAGGCCAGGGAATGAGGAGTTTATTGATCAGACTTTCTTGAGTGGTAAGACGTAGACGAAGACAGCAGACGAGGAGTGCTATGTCCTGCATAAATATAACTTAGCAAAATTGCAGTATAATAAGATTTACTCCAAGCCTCAACTATTAAAAGGACCTGTGTACCCTTACTCACTGTGGTGATGCAGAAAGGATAGTTGGTAATGTTCTGCCCCTTAGGAAGAAGGTAGATGTCAGAAAATTTCCAAGCTGTAGCAGTATTTTTAAAGCATTTTTTCCCCTCCCAGGAGGTTTAAGGGCATTTTCTTGCACTTAAGGCTTCATCTTGCTATGAGCCCTCTGCTCTTCAGGCCAAAATCCCATTGACTTCAGGGCCCTGTAAGGGCATAGAGCCCCAGTAATTAAACAGCAGGCACATCAACCTTTTAGAGTAAATAAATTGGTCAGAGACCCAGCTAAAGTGCAGCTGTTCCCCATCCCTACCCAGTCATGGAAGTAGAGCTCAGAATCTGAATATTTAATCAAAGGAGTGTGAGTGATTTGTGTGATGACTGGTGTTGGGACACAGACTGAGACTGCAGCACAGGCATTGCACACTGAAGGAGTAAGAATAAATTCTTTGTACTTTTTTTATTACCTTTGCTTTAACCCCTGCTCCCTTTCAGCTACACTGAACAGTACATAGCTGGGAGGAATCAAAACTCAGTGACTCTATTGATCTGCAGACTGACCTGTGATTTTGCCCTAAAGTTCAAGGAGAAGTAATTTCCCATTTATATGGAATTAATAACAGCATTTGGTCTGCAAACAACAGGAATTGCAGTGCCTCATTTTATAGAGAGGCCCTGTAACAACTTCTGGCTTCTGTAATAGCTGCTGTGAATGTTTCTCTCTCCTCATCCTCACTCACATGCCAGCACAGACACCCAGTCCCTCTCTTTCCTCTTTTAGGGGAATAGCAGTCCAGGCTTGTTCCTGTTATATGCAGAGCCTTAATGTTCCTTTCATGTGGGGAGTAGTGTGGAGACTCATTTAGGAATAGTGTTAATTCACGTGTTTCTGCTCCCAAATCTACTTTGAGATCTCACTGGTGGGGTCATAAAAATTAAGCTGCATCTTTTCTCAATCCTCTATTTCTTCTGTACCGTATATTGGAAAATTGTCCCTTTTTTTTGCCTGTGTGAGTTCTTTGTTGATGGTGGACATCCTAATTTAAACTGGGGTCAGTAATAGTTCTTCCCTTGCTTCTGAATTTACCCAGATGGACATAAAAGAAACAATCTGCTAACATGCTTTGTATATTTTGATGTTGCAGAGCAGAAGAATCCATATCAGATGATGACAAAAGGAGGTAGGTGCTTTGCTCAACCAGGGTTAGCTTTATTTGCAATAGGCTGCAGCAAGTTCTGCCACCAGTTCTTCATCCTTCCTTCCCTCCTCTTAACTCCCAGCAACACCAACAAAGCAGAGGAGAAACAAAAAGAGAGGAGGAAATCTCACGCAGAGTTGGGTATTGATGAGTCCACCCAGCCTGTTATTGAGCTGGGGAGCTGGGAACTTTGTGGCAAAAAGAGCACATTATCTCACAGCTGTAGGTGGTGTGCTCTCCAAGGGCTGCTGGCCTCTGCCTTCACACCAGCACTGCCACAGAAGGTGCCATTAGTGCTTGTGGGAGATCTCTGCTGGGCTGCAAGCCGAAGGAGGTATGAGTCTGTTATCAAGCAAATTAGAAATTGGCTCAGACCGCCAGGAACTGGAGGAGGTGTGATTAATTCAGCACCTAACAGGGCACAGCAGTGTAAAGGGAGTCTCTGCAGGTAACCCCAGGCACAGTAGAGGCTTTCAGGACCAGTTTTTTACCTCCCTTCATCTATCCCTGCTTTTCATACAGGCTCTTTGGAGCCAAAAAGTATCCTCTGCAAGTCCGTGAAGGGGAGAGGGTTGGGCTGTGAAAGTACCTAAGACACTCGTGCTCCTTTTGACTAAGAGTTTTCTCCAAGCGTGACCCTAAGCAGGGGAGGGGCAGGGGCAGGCAGGTTGCATTTATTAATGAGGTCAAAGTGCTATTGAACTGGTGTGCACTGTTTGAAGTGTGGTGCTTTGGTGGTCCCCGTGTCAGATTAGCTCTGTCCTCAACTGGATATACTCAGAAGAATCTGGGCAGGTGGGGTTTATTAATTGTCACAAGACAGCCGGGATCTCGTGATAAACATCAGGAATTTGAGTGGAAAAGTAGCTCCTTTCACAGGGAGAAGTGTCCCAGCTGAGCTCTGATGTGCCTGTCATTGTTTCTCCACCAGGAACTACGGCGGGGTGTATGTCGGCCTGCCGTCGGACGCGGCTGCCATGGCTCCCAGTCAGACGAAAGCAGCACCCAAAGGTACTGCCACGCCGTGGATTTATTTTCTCTTGCTTTCCAGGGATCATTTTGTCTAGTAGGATATGTGTCCTTTAAAAATCAATTATTATTTCAGACAGACTGGCTAGCCTTGAAGCCTCTTAAGGCTGTGGGGCTATTTATACTTGTCAAAGGGATTGTTCCCTCTTATTTAAAATTTAACACTCTTTTGCAGAAGGATCCTAGAGCAGATGCTGACAGTGTAGGTACATGGTCTTCTGAACATCTTCTCCACTCTCTGACTGCTCTGTGAATTCAAAGAAAACAAAACCCTGTTAGGACTAAGAGGCTGTGATAGATGCACTTGCAGAGCCCCAGCGCTATTTTTAGTTTTGAAGGTATTTACTTGCATTGTGGTGAATTCCAGTAATAACAGTTAGTAAGTGCTTGCTTTCAGGTTTATTTCTGTTCTTAAATGAAACCCAGCAGAAACTGTTCCTTTTCCATGTTATATTTTTGAGCAGTGGGAAAAAGCATTAGATTTATAGCTATTTAATTGACAAGTCATAAACATGTAATTATGAAATAATGTAATATTCTTTTGATTGAACACAAAAAAATGCTGCTGTCACATATGTACAGCACAGAGTTTAGTCACTGACTGGTGCTTTCAAAATTTGCTGCAAAACAAGAAAATGAAAACCAGTAACACTTTTAACCAAAATAAAAGTAGCTGGTTTTGGAACAGTACTAACTAACCAAAACATATGTTTTGTTTTTTTTGGTTTTTTTTAAGATTTTAACTATCTTTGTCTTTCATTTTCTACTTAAGATTAGAAGGAAATAAAGACATCAACATGCAAACAGCCCGAGGTACAGTATGTTTTGATTAACATTATGTGCTTGGCATGCATTTGTTGAACAGAACGAGGCAGCAATGCTCCCTGGATGCTCTAAGCTGGTCTGGGAACCACCAAGTTACATCTCCAGCTGCATCATAACTTCTCAAGGCTGGACCAGGGACCAGTTCTCAGTGGGTGCAGATATAAATTAGACAGTAGTAAAGTCGTCTTCTTGGTGTGAATTGAGAAGCAAGGAAACTCTGTATTACTTCATTTGGGAGCAAATAAAAATCAAATGTCCTTAGTGATACTCAGAGCTCCCAAGAGAGGTGAGATACATCAGCAGTGCTTAGATCAGCATCTGCAGAGACAAAGATTTTTCCAGGAATAAGGATGTTGCAGCTAGAAAACATCTCCTTTTTTGGAAGGACCTTAAAGACCATAGTGTGTCACCCACTAAGTAATGTATTGGAGCTTTCCCCTTGCTATGGGAGTATATGTGGGGGCTTCATTTTCCACCAGCTATAATAGGACAATGAAGATTTATAGGCTCTATTCCTGAGTGAAGAGTTTTGACTAACTAAGTTAAAAAAAAAAAAAAAGCTTTATAAATTCATGTCTGCAGAAAAAATAAAAAAAACCCCCAAGTTTCCATTCAGTACTTGAACTAAATAAACATTGACAAATTTTGATAGGGAACTGTTTTGATGTCAAGCCAGTGGGGAACTGAAAATTATTAAGCTGCCAACAATTTCCATAAGAAGCAGAGCCTTTTCCTAATTTAGCTGAAGAGCCAGCAACAGTTTTGACTGGTCCTGGTGCTGGATGCAGGCCTTGTAGAGCAGAACACATATTATAAGTGCCTTTATTATATGAGTGGTTAAAGCCCCAGAACTTTTGTAGAAGCAGTCCTAAACAGGAGAACTTCAGGTGGTCTCCATAGCTAATTTCAGTAACCTGGCTAAGATGTCTAAGCTAGAAACACCATCACCCTTGACCAGGCCAAAGCTCAAGCACCATCTTGAGACTGCAGCTTTCCATCTGTGGTTTATGAACAGAGTCTGAGTTACTTAGGTCCTTGTCTAGGTGCTTTAGTTGAATGCTTGAGGCTGCATAGAATAAATTATTTGACTTTTTTTTGCTGTTTAAAACAGCTGAAAGTGTGCTGTGCCTTCATTCATGCAAGATCAGTGCTTAGCTGCTGACTCAAGTCTTACACAGAAGAGCAGCTGCAAATCTGCAAAAGGTCCTCTGAGCTCCACAAGTTTGTGTGTGTGTGTGTCTGCAGTTCATGGACTACAAATCTCTCAGCTTCTAGTGGTGACCCAGTTCTTTGGTTTATGTATAGAACATTCCTGTATTGCTTTTCCACTACTGCTTTACCACTCTGCCTAAATCTGTTCCTCTTTTTTTTTTTTTTTTTTTTTTTTTTTTTTTTTAACAGTCTATTAAGACCAGTTGCCAGTGCTTTGGAGAGAGCTGTCTTTGTGCTGAAGATTTTGATATTTACACAGCCTTCTGGAGAGCAAGAGAGATCAGAGCACCAAAAAATCCAAACTGTTGCAAGTTCCAACTACGGGTAAAGCTTAAAGTACAGCGTTGAATGCGTTTCCAGTGATAGTTGCATTATGGAAACCTCCTGCTGTTCTCCATTGAAAGATGAAATTAGTGAACTCATGGTGGATGTTTCTGCACAAGAGCTAACTTTGATGATCTGCAAATTATTTCTCTGTGGCCATATTGCAGATTCCATCAGCTATCAGCTACGCTTCGTATATTTCCTTAAACAAGTTTGATAGATTTTATATAGAAAACCATCACTACTGTCCACTCAATAGTTTCTATGGTAGCTTCCTGTAAATTAATTGTTATTTTACTTCAGAGTAATATATTTGACAAGTTTGCATCTTTTTGGGAATATTGCAAATTTTAATATTTTTTCTGTGAAATATTAAAAATAGGATGAAACAAGCTTAAGACCTTAAGGTTCTTTATAATTACTACTGTCCCTTTTATACCATGAGACAAATATTAGTGTTTAATTTTCACCTTGTAAAATGATGTTGCTCAAGGAAATGGATTCAAATAAGAACGATATACTTCATTGTATTATTTACATGTCTGTTTATATTTTATTTTACTTTTATAAAGCATTACATGTAAAAAAATACTAACAAAATAAACTATTATGTGTTCCATTCAATGTAATAATAACATGTCCGTGCATAAGGATGAAGTGATGGTATTTTCAGAGATAGTGGGACTAAACTCCAGTGCTGCATCCTCCTGACCTGTAGAGGATTTTTGATCACTGTTAGAGTTTTGTATCCCTGTCTCATCTGAAAGCATCTCCAGTATGGCAAATTGAAACGAATGAGCGTTATTACTACTATAGCAAATTGTTCAGGTTTTAAAATTCATTAAATTAATAGCAATTGTAAGTTTCACATAAAACAGATTGTACATTTACAAATGACTGAATAAGTATTTAAACTATTAAAGCTTTTTGCATTATTCTTTAGTCAAACTCTTTTTAATGGGACTTGATATGCCATACACTTTAAATAATCAAATAAACAAAAAACCCCACCCAATCTGCACCATGTTAATATATTACTGTACATTCATGATCATTTTTTAAATTAAAAGAAAACAGCAAACCAGAAAATTTGGACATGAAGAAATCAACCACTGTGAACCATGAAATTCCTCCCCTTTTCACTGAAACCCATTACTACCAATGAACTACCACTGACTATGATTTCCAGTAACTTTCAGCTTTCACTTTTATATAGAGGTAGTTTGATGTGAGGCTTGCAAAAAGAGATATTTAAAATTATTCCTTGCTTGTCCTCTTTTAATTATTTGTGACATTATTTATTGCTATTCTCTAGAAATCTGCTACTTGGGTTATCAACAATTTCAGGCTTCCAGCTCCTGAAGACAAACATGCATCTCATTCTTGACCATCAGCCTCAAACTGATATGAAATAATCCTGAAGATTAAGATGTGGTGTTAAAATATCTCTCAGTATAAATGAAAGTCTGTAGATTATAACTGCAGTGTCTAGTTCTTGCAAGCCAGACTGGTGAGGACTCAAGTAGCCCTGGGTGATAAACCTGCAGGCTTTTCTCCTACCTGCTTACCATAGTTTCCACTTCACATGTTCCACAAATGGCCAAAATGGTTTTCATAACACAAGTTTATTTAGTACAGAGCAATGCCTGACCTGATCATGATTGTCTTTCGCAAAGCAGAAAAAGCACCAGTCATCCTAGGAAACATCAGCTTTCAGCTTGTGCTCAAAAAGCCAACAGCAGATGCCAGTAATCAACCCGGTTGTTGATCCACTTCTATTCAGTTGCTGGGAAGAATCATCAAAAAGGTGGACAGGGTTAAACTTGAACATCACTTGTTCTGCTACTGACATCTGAAGCCCCTTGTGTGGGCAGAGGGAAGAAAGAGGTGATTGCTGATGAACAGCTCCTTGCAGCTGGTGCTGGGACAGTTGCAAAGGGTGCTTTCCTTGGTTCACATCATGGCTTGTTTTTCCTGTGCAGAGCTACAGAGAAGCTTGGACCACTCTGCAGAATTGGTCTTATAATGTTTCATCCTCTGAATGTGTGGGAGGTACAGTGGTTTCTTAATATTTTTGTTCCTCTGCATCATTTAATCTCAAAAGTTTACTGACCAACTGACAAATGTGCAGCATCATACACTGGAACCTCTAAAATAGACATACATTCATTTATGCTATGCAGGCCTGTGCCATCAAACTAAAGAGCTAGGGCCATGCCCTTGTCTTCAATTTGCAGATTCTTGTCTTTTGTTTTCCCAGAGATCCATGAATCTAGAAACTGTGTTACAGGATGCTGTATTCTGTCCTGGCAAAATTCCACTTAGGGAACTGATTTTCTGCTCATGAAAAGTCCTCTGAGGTGACCAGCCTTTGATAATAAAAGCACATGTCATTTCATGGAGAAATTAGTGTATCTGCTCTTTCAAAACTTACAATCTATGGATATTTCTGTTAGGAGGAGGAACAGAAAAGAAACCCTATATGCCAGCTGCCAGCTGTGCATGTGACGGCATCCTTGGAGAATATTTAGGCAATCAAAAGATGGTTCAGTGGGAGAAATGAGAACAGAACACAAGAAGCCATTGAATGACAGAGTTATTATTAAGGAATATACTTTGGTTTTGTCAAAACATCTTGAATTACCATTTGTGAAAAATAAACATTTAAACATTGGGGCTGTAATACCATTTTCCTTGCAGTGGTTATCTTTCTCCAGCCAGAGCTGAGGAGCCAGTGGAAATAATTCAGCAAAGAGTTGATTTGGGCTTTATAATCTCAGAATCTCTCATCTGAAATTCTTTGGCAGCCCAGAAATATTATGCTTGAATTCGTGAATCTTGAAAAATTCTGGAGTAAGAAAACATAAGATTGAAACAACAGTTAGTGACCAGCTGAAAAACATTCAAAATATCTTATATTGCAAATTTTGGTCTTGTACAAACCATATCACCTCAAAGCTTCTCTTTTGAATTATGTTAATGAGACAGTGCATTTATTTTGCTTTCTGCTTAATGCAGGAGCTTTGTTGTAAGTGCCCAACTTCTCAGTTTCTGGGTAGTCCAACTACTGCCTGTCTTTTATGTGCCATACACATCCTAGTGTAGTTCAGGTGATGTGACAGCTCTAAGCCTCTGTGTTGCTCAAGGGTTAAGTCTTGTCACTAAGTGAGTTGCAGAAGGCCTGGTAAAAGCCAGTGTAAGCTAAGTTAGAACTTCATTCACTAGAAATGAAATCCTTTCCTAGCAAAGAGTCCACACAAGGCAGAAGCTGCAGAAAACCATAGTGATGAAATTTGTCTCTAATGAACACAAAGTACTAATTTACTTGTTTTCATCCTGCATGTCTGGCAGAGGAGACTGCTGTATGGAACTATGGTTGAAATGGCATCACTATTCCCTGTCACCCACACAAGTCTAGCAATTCTCAATAATCATGCTTCCCAAGCAGTCAGTGAGTCACTGCTGATCTGTTTTCTGCAAAGTAGACCTCTGTTTGGTTCCCATGGTGATCAGAAGTGACAATTATTACGGGCTGCTACTACAGTTTCTCAGTTGTGTGTGCCCACTAAAAGAAGCTCTTACCTGTTTATAGTCCCTGGGTGTTTTGCAGTGCATCACCACTGCTTCCTATTGACAGAAATTTAAATGCTTCAGGTGAATTGGCTTTGTGGAGAACAGGCTGGAGGAGGGGGATTTGGGGAGTATTTTTCTTTTGCAATGTATTTAGAACAAGATGAAGAAAATAACAACTCTGTAAACTTTCCATAGAGCAATGGTGTTCCAGTACTGCAGGAAATCTTTTGAGGCTGGGCTAAATGACTCAACCTTTGCTTTAAAGACAATCAAGCACAGAACTTAGGTTTATCATAATAGGAGCTATTTCATTTTACCTGATCTGACAATTTTTGCTGAAACTCAGGGGTTTTCAAACACAGAAGAATTTCCCAGACAGCAGAAATCTGTTGCCCTGTTGTGGGATCTTCTGTGTACTGGTCACTATCTGGTCACTACTAAAATACTTATAGCTGAAGATAGGACTCAGCTCATGAACCAGATCATTCTGTGAATTGCAATGAAATTCTCATTAGCATAACTGTACTGAGAAAAGTACCATAGAATGAAGCCTGGGTAAAAGTGGGCTTTGTGTGCCAGAAAGGATAAAACACATAGGAGAACAGGAGAATGGGGATTATTATGCAGTGAAAACAGATGTAGAAGGAGGTTAGGAATAGAAAATTATGTATAAAAGGAAATACCTTAATTAAGTATCCATTGCATTTCTCTGTGATTCTAGTCTCTAGAAAATAGAGCAAGAAGTAGGCAGCTGCCAAATTGTTTTAAGACTGAAGAGAAATAGGAGTTGGCTTCCAACTCCAGATGGGAGTTGGTCATTCCAACCCTCAGATATCTGAAACTGCAAAGCTTTAAGGAAATTACTTGTCTCATTTTTATTTGCCTAAAGTCCAGTGTAATGAGCCCATGCACCTTAAAGGTCCTTTTGGGTGTTACCAGGATATATAAATATCCTGCTGTCTCTTTCAAAATTTCAAAATTTCTTTAATTATTGTTCTTAGTTTATGTCTCTATGCAGAGTGTGAAAATACCCAAGATGTAAAAACAATTAACAGGATTAATATAAGAGTAGATTACAGAACATGCAAAAAGGAAGCCAATGTTTCATATGAAAAACAGTGTAGAGATAGAACCTAAGCTTTTGTTTAATTATGCCATGTATTTTAGATTTCTGATATAACTAATGAATCACTGTGCAAGTGATTTGTATGGGTCACAGCACCTGATTGGTACTCTAGAATTATCTGTCCACTCACAGAATTTTGTTTCTGGTCTTTGATTCCTATGTTACAGGAGATGGCAGTAATGTGAAATACTAAATTCCACACTTCACCTTTGTTGCCCATATCTTGTGTTGTCTGAATCTCAGTGTTGTCTGCAGGATGGCCTCATCTCCATAAAAGCTGAGGTTGTGATTCAGAATGACAGTTAATTAGAAGCAAGTCATATTTGATAACAGCTTTCTGGGGGATACCAGACTGCTAGAAAATGCAAGACTTCATTGCAGTTAGGAAGGTATTCAAACTTTGGAGAGTCCACACTGCATCACTGTCAAACTTGACTTGGCAGTATGCAAGCATAAAACCGCACACATAAACAAAATCAGAGAGGTAACACACACTTTCAAGCTTATATACAATATCATGTTTATGGTTATGTATTACTGGAGTCTGACTCTAACCTTGAGCTGTGAATATTTACCTTACCTACAGCTAGGTTTGCATTCTCCAAAGGATATTGCTGTGAGGAAGCCTTGGAAGGACTCCCACTACCTGGTCTGTTTGTAGGAGCCTCACATGCTTATGGGAAATCAACCAATAGACTTTCTCTAAAATTAAAAGATTTAATCAGATCATAATGTATAAATAATATCAACTTGATCAAATGCCAAGTATCTAGTTATTAAAATAATGTACTTCATATTTGAAGTCTCACATGAAATCAGCTGCCTGCTTCTTCTTCCTCTACCAAATTGTGAGTTACCTTAAAAAATAAATACATAAATTAATAAATAAATAATTAAATTCTTTTGGCTTTACAAGGAACTGCTTCAGATCATCAGATAGAAACAAACCATTTTTGGCAGGGAATTAATTTCTAATAAGGAAACTGTGCCAGCCAGGAGAGACAGAGGGTTTATAAATTCCAAATTATTGTAATAGGATGAATAATAGTTGGAGAATTTACACAGCACTGTTAAAGAGCCTTTGTTTAAGACATCATTGCTTGTGTAAGCATTGCTTCTTGAGAAACCCAAGATTTCCAGTGAAAAGAACCCTGAAAATCACTACTTGAAAAATAAGTTTTGATTTATGATAATATTTTCTCAAGAGCAGCATTGTATTTTTCTCCTTGAATTTCAAGACGAAGCCAAATTCTCATTGGAGCCAGTGAGTAAACAATCTACCTGTCCTTGCCTGCAAACAATCACAGATAATTCTCATTCAGAGGTACAAGAAAAAAGATAACTGGTAGTAGGAACATACATGTTCATACATTTGAAATTAATCCATGTCTTTAAAAAATTGGTGTAGATTAGACTAGATTTCATGCTCTTCCTTTCAAATATTATCATTAAAACACAATACTTCCTTTTTTTTTTTCTTGTTGGTTGAAATAATCCCCAGCAAAAATATTTCTTCCATGTTTGTTGCAAGAATATGTAATTCTTTATAATTTGCAGCACTTCCTGCACTATTTCTCATTTTTATCTAGAGTTCAACTTCTGGCATAAAAAAACCTCTGTCACAGACTATGTTTTCCCAAAGGGCTATGCTCACACCTGTGCTCAGCTGAGCATTCCAAGTAGGTGCTGCTGGAGATTTTATCCTGAACACTTCACTACTCAGCTTTCTCAGCCTCAGTTGAAACAGGGACAATGTTGCCTGATCGCTCTCCAGGAGGAGCATTTACTGCCTGTATGACTGCGTCATCTTGAGATTTGTACTGGCACAGTCTGAGGAGTCTTCATTATCCATGAGGATATTGAAACCTCATCTTGGCTCCTGCATGACACCTACTTGACATGGTTTAGCCCCAGCCAGCAACTAAGGCCCACACAGCCACTCTTTCACTCCTCCCAGGCAGGCTGGAAGAGAAAACTGGAAAAGTGAGATAACTCATGGGTTGAGATAAAGCAAAAGCTTCACACACAACCAAAGCAAATAAGGAATACATTCACCACTTCCCATGGGCAGGCAGGTGTTCAGCAATCTTGAGGAAAGCAGGGCTCTGGCACACCTAACACTGACTTGGGAAGAGAAACACCATCAATCTGAAAGTCCTCCCCTTCATTCATCTTTCCCCAGCTTTATATGCAGGTATGGAATGTCCCGTGGTTCACTGGGGGTCGGCTGTCCTGGCTGTGTCCCCACCCAGCTTCTTGTAAGCCTTCAGTCCACTTGCTGGTGGGATGGTGAGAGGCAGAGGCGGCCTTGATTCTGTGTAAGCCCCCTCTCAGCAATAATGAAAACATCTCTGAACTACTAACACTGTTTCCAGAAAAAAGCCACAAAAACACAGCCACATCTGAGCTACTCTGAAGAAAATAAACTCTTAACCCAGCCAACAGCAGCAATCTCCTTCAAACTTTTGTTACAAATTTGGAAGGCACAAATGGTGGGAAAGTGTCTCCATCACATTTCAGTTTGTGCAGTGATGTGCTGAGCAAGAGCAAGCACTACTGATAAATTAGTTGGATAGATGACTTGGCCACAATTCAGTCTCTTTGGAGTGGCTTGAAATGATGACAAAGGAGCAACAAGGAATCAGTATCACAAATACCCGTATTAAACCTTGCAAATTCTAGCAGTGTCTGGTATTCTGTCCTGTGAAAATTTCAGCTGCATGCCCCTGTAGATAGTAAAGGAAATTACTCCCAGCAGAGTTTTTACCCTAAAAATTAATTCCTCAGAGTGGCTGATCAGTTTTCTTGCCTAGGTCATGGGGTCTGGCTGATGTACACAGGGTGTAGCTCTTCATAATCTGGAACCCCCACTCTGCAGCCTGCTGTTTTTGTCCCGTGGCTCTGTAGTGCACCTCCTGTGAATAGCCACCGTGGCCTGGAGAAAGAGCTGGTTGACTGCTGAGGCAGAAGGACACATCCATGGCAGACTCTCTCTGTTGATCCCACTGTCTCTTTGTTGGTCTCAGTGAGGTATGGCAGCTTCACACCGCCCAAGGGAGCAATCACATGCTGGCGATTGTCCCCAGGCCAGCTGCTGTCCCCCCGGGACAGCTGTGCTGGGGAGGCTGGGCTGGTCTTTGCCTGGCCGAAGCCTTAAGCAATGCTGGGGTTTGTTTTTCTGCACCCCTTGCTCTCTTAGCAGCAGAACCCAAGAAACTGCGCTGAGTTTCCTTTTATGTACCTCTTGGACAAGCCTCATGTTCAGAGCTGTGCTGGTGACAATCAAATTAATCATCATCCCATCATCAGTTGCACATTGCCAGGCTCTCCCAGCAGCCTCAGAGTCTCATCCCAGGCTGTAGGCTGAATAAATCCTTGACCAAAGTAGGTCAGCAAACCATGCCTGGCCTCAAGAAACAGCTTTGATCAGGGACAGCAAATTTCTCACTATTGCTCTTAAGAATTTTCTTCAAAAGTGATACTTTCCTTTCAAATGGGAAAGAGCTTTACAGACGTGGATGGCAATGACAGCTCCCTGAAGCTTGGATCCTCTGCCAGTACTTTACAGACAAGGTGTTCGGATGAGAGAGAATCCCAAAGCAGGGGATTTAGGATTTATTAAAAAAAACAAAAACCAAACCAAAAATGTGTAAGGAATCCTTTGTAATGAACCTTGATACACCTCTGGCATTCTCATTTCTGTAACATTCAATTCCTCGTTCCTTAAAAGCAGACAATATCTGGAGTTTTGTTTACATTATATCTATACATGTAATTTTAGTAGCTAAAAATTTACCTTTTTTCAAAACACTTATTTCAAATTTTGAAAAAAGTTGCTCTATGTCTACTACCCTGATTCCCAAATGTATCCAAATTCCCAAATTTTCCACATTAATTAACCAATCACTTCAAAGCTTGTGTTCATTTATTTTTCACTTTACAGTTTCATTTTAATAGATAGACTCAAGTGCTGGTTTTAAAATGAGGGATTATGAAATTTTACAAAATATTTAGCAATGAGAATGCTAACAGTACTACTTTTCACTTTGGCACTGCCTGTGACAGTTATAGTTTGTGGACATAACTTAAAAATCAAATGATTTTAAATAACTTTGCCTCTAAAGGAGCATTTAGGTTAAGTCCCAAAGAATAACATATATAAAAATGATGCATCTGGGCTACTTCAGATTGTCCTCTAAGTCATAAAAATATGTCTCTATATATTTTTTTCTACAGAGAAATTCTTGCTGTTGTCCAGTGATTCATTAGAGCTCTGGTCTAGTCTCTCTACAGATGTTACTATTATTCTGCAATGAAAAAAGGCAACCAACCATTTCTGGGCACTCTGTAAAGTCTTGAAAGCAAGATAGCTTAAAATAAATGTTTGTATCCTGCTGTGTTCTTTTGACGCCCAATGCAGTTGGGCACTACTAAACTATAAATAAGATATAATTAAGATCAAAAGATTCACTCTCTCATGCTCAGAAATTTTGAAGAATGCCAAAATTAAGCTTCCTGATATATTTCTACGAGGACACAGTTCTTGACAATGTGATCAATATTATTTTTATGCTACAATAGATTAACCTAATTAGATATCTATGGAAAAGTACATTTTCTCTTGAAATTTTGCAAATTCTTGTTTATTCACTTTATAATTGTTTTATCCTTGCTTTGGGCCAATTTATTGCCCAGGATTATGCTTTCCTTGCCTGTGTGCAAGTTTGATAATAAAAATGCAATTGTTTTTGTCCTTTCTTATTTTTGGACTACTGAAAGCTGGTTCTTTATTAACTAAAGATGGATAATTAATGAGGGCAACATCTCACAATAATTTCAGTTGCTGTCTAAAATGCAGAATGAAAATGTCAAATCTTCAGATTGCTGTATCTCAAATTATTTTGTTTGCCATTACTATAATTTACTGGGAACTCAAAAGCTTCCATCATGCTGCTGAATGGGTTAAAATAAACTTCAAGAGAAAAAGAAGGGTGGTACCCATTCTGCTTCATGAGAATGAATGTAGGTACAGCAAGGTGAGAGAGAGATTTGAAAAGAGAGCCCAACACCTGCCTTTGGGTTGACAGTCACTCTTGGGGAGTGTGATGTGAAACTGTAAAGTTTTCCTAACCACCCAGATGACAAGTCTGTAAAAACAGTTAATCACTCATTTATTTTCTCCATGTCTTTAATTTTATTTTTCCTGTTGCTATTATTACTTAAAAGTAGCTACCTGTGGAAAAAAGCCCAAAGTGCACAAATCCTATTTTCCAGCAGGTTCTGTGTTGGTTGCATGGTTGATTTTGGTTTTTATTGTTTATCTGATTTTAGAGCTAAAAATAGACATGAGGGGCTGGGAATCAGAAACTTCAGCTTTCCTTATGCCACAGGCTTGTTAGTCTTGGCTGAATCACTTAGGTGAAATCCTTCAAAAACAGTTTTCAATCTTGAATGCTCAAGCAAAGGACTTTTGTTTGAATAACGTCTCAATACTCCTTCTCTAGGGAAAGCTGAGCAGAGTTTGTACCCATGATGTTGTCTGTGAGGCTCTTGGGACCACCATCAAGGCTAGGAGTCCACACAGGGCCAGCAGGCAGCCTTGTCTCACCATGATATTTTTATGAAAAGTCCCTTTGCCAGGATTTTTCTCCTGAGAAGCTGAGAAGCCTCAGAGGAAAAGAAAAACAAAGTTATCTGATAGTTTCTGCCTGTGTTTTGCTGCTTTGGAATGCAACAGGTGCATCTTTGATTGGTCCATGTGAATTGTTTTTACTTAATGACCAATCACAGCTAGCTGTGTTGGACTGTCTGAGTCTGCCACGAATTTTTATCATTCATTCCTTTCCTAGCCTTCTGATGTATTCCTTTCTCTATTATTTTCAGTATAGCTTTAGTATAGCACAATATAATAAAGAATAGAATAGAATAGAATAGAATAGAATAGAATAGAATAGAATAGAATAGAAATAAGAAAGAAATATGGAGTCAGATTCATCTCTTCCCTCGTCCTGGGACCTGCAAACACATTGACAGCGTTGGGAGAGGAAAGCTAATGTCCTTACAGACAATTTGATGGGTGAAGGGATGGGTGTTCACGTCTTTGAAATGGGGTCTAATGTCCCTCCTGACTTAGGGCAGGTTTGCTGCAGAGCCCAGTCAGCTTGGCTCCTGGAACAGACAAGGGTCTGCACAAGCCTGAGTTTCTGAAATTTGGGGTAAAACAGCAGGTTCAAGGGGGGATATGTGGTTCTGGAAGGCTGTACCTTCCCTGTACCTCAGCCAGTGGGAGAGGAAGAGGCAAGCTCAGGATAAAAGGAGGCTGTGCCCTCCAAAACCTCGAGAGAGCAAAGAAACCCTGCGGGTGTGCCCTGGTGGACACTCTCCCTTTATTCCAATGAAGTTGCAGGACTCTCCTGTCTCCTTTTTGGATGTAAACCTCTGGAATTTGTGGATTTTCCCAGTTCTTGCAAAGGGCTGGGTCTCCCTCTCTGCCCTCTTCCTCCTTTCTGCTGCCCCAAAGAAGTTTCTCTGCCAGAAAAACTCAGTCCCAATGTGTTTTACATCAGCTGGAGAATAAGAGTTCAGCATCTCTTATGTGTGTGCTAAAGAAAGGTGAATGAGTGGGGTTTGGAGGTGAGCAGAAAAGCAAGAGAGCGTTAATGATGTAGGTGAGTTGCTTATTGTTGAAATGCTGGTCCCTGGACTTTTTCAGTGGGAATTACTCTTTTCTAGATGGAAAAGCAACCAGCAGCTTGACTTCACTAGAAATGCCAAAAAACATTACTCATGTTAACAAAACAGTTTTTTGTTCTGTCATTTTTTTCTCTTTAAAACCTCAGAACCTGTTACTGTTTCAGGGAGCAGCTTGAAAATGAGAATTTAACTTTTTTTTTTTTTTTTTTTTTTTTTTTTTTTTTTTTTTTTTTTTAAAAAAAAAAAAAAAAAAAAATCCATTTTTTTCTAGAAATTAATTTGGACTATTGGCCATGAAAGCTGAAATATTTTTTACTGGAAGTCTAAATTACTCTGTCTTGGTTTGCTGTATGTACCATATTTTTTTTTTTTTTTTTTTTTTTTTTTTTTAAAGTAGGAAAAGCAAATAATCCCTGATTTAATTTCCTGTTAAAATGAAGCAGTATGGGCCCTTTTGTGAATTCTCAATCATGTTTGCATCTCCATTGGAGATGGAGCAGCAGGCACAGCAAACCATGTGACCCAAGCTCTGCACATGCAGAGGTGCTGAGGTGGTGGGTCAGTGCTTTTTTGGCTTTAGGGGCATGCCTTTGTCTGTGCTTCTTTTCACTTGACATCATTAATTCTAACAGTGCCCACTCTCAGGGTTGAACATCTGCCAGTGCACCTGTACAGAAAGCTTGCATGTTTTTTTTGTATGGATTTTAGCAAAAATCCCAATATTACAAGGTCTCCAAGTGAGATTTTCATCCGCTGAAGATCTGAGTAAACAGCTGGGTTTTGTCTCACTTGAAATGGTCATTTCCCCCATATTAGATGCTCTTCCCAGTGATTCATGTGCCTTAGCACAAGTCTCTTCTGACTCCAGGCACAAGTCTTAAATTTGTCACTGCCCTTCCTTTGACATTGACCATTACCAGAAAAATCTTGGACTCTTTCTTTGCAGGGGACACATTTCAGGTGCATTGAGCAGGGGATTTAAGGAATGACATCTTGACAGAGAATAGAGTGGCAAATTGAGTTTTTGGCCAGGGAAAGGGAGCCAGACACAGGGAAGTGGGGGCTTGGCGCTTGCAAAGCCAACCTCAGCAGAGGTGAGGGTAAGAGCAAGACTCACAAGACTCTTCCCATGACAACATGGAAATCTTATCTTCTCCTGGACTTGGCTTGTGTGGTATCTCATCCAGGGAATGGTTGGGAACAATGAGAAACAGTGGAATCCCAGGGGTATCTCCTTATCCTGGCAATTAGGGGGCAATGAAAGAGTTTTTCCATGATGTATCAGATGTATTCAGAAATCACGAAAGGCCCGAGGTGCCTGAAAGGGCAACAAGATGTAATTCAGTGACCAGACACAGCTGTACCTGTGAGGTTGATCCCCCTGAAAGCCCCTGAGGCTCGGGGCTGATGATCAGCACAGTGAGAAAGGTCTGGGGCTCCTGTCGTGCCTCAGGACACTTTTGAAGCACTAAAACATTGAAACCCAAATAGGTAGTGTGAAAAATGTGTATTTTATGATTGGCCTTTCGCAAGTATTGAAATGAATATTGTATGTGTTATGTTAGAAAGTTATGCTGTATTAATTTTCTTAAGTAGTGTATTAAATATAGTTTTAGGTTATAGCATAATGTTAAAATAGAAACTATGCTATGTAAGATATTTGTTTAAGAAAGGACTCGCACCAGATAGAAGCCACAGGACACCTAAATCTTTCAGAGAAAGGGAATTTATTGCTCCCTTATCAGCAGAAAACTAACTTCTTCCCACCTCGCTCAGACAGGAAGACGGCATGAGGATTAAGAGGAAGTTGACAGTGACCAGACAGAATCCTGTGTTTGAATGGAATTTATGCATCATGTATAAGATGTATGAATATGCAACAGGCGATTGTTTTTAAGGGTTAATCCTCTGTTAACTGGAGTCCTTTTTCGGGCTCGTGATGCCCAGGAAAAGGTACCCAGACGTCCGTATCTCTTTGTTTTTATTGTCTCATATTGTCCTAATCTCAATTGTTCAAATTTTATTACTCTAATTATATTACTATTTTTATAACCATTTTATTACTATTAAATTTTAAAAAAATTAAAAACAAGTGATTGGCGTTTTTCACAGTAGTGGGGGCTGTTGGAGCAGAAATCTGGCCGGGAGGAAGTCAGAGACGTGATCCTGCTTGTGCTGGGAGCCAAGAGGAGACAAAGACTCTGAGGACGGGTGAACAAAGCCCACAAGGCAGGCAAGGAGTGTTGCGGGTGTGACAGCCTGGTCAGAGAGTGAGAAAACGAGATTAGTTTTCTCAGAGTGGACTTGTGATAATTGTTATTATAACAATTTGGTAAAATAAACATTATATTTGTTATAATAACTTGTCATTATAAACAACCTGCAGGTGGCGTTTTCCTACTCCGCCTGTCCGTTCATCGCAAGCACTGCTCGTGAGAGCAGTGTTTTTGTGAATTAGCCGATGGGGTGGAACGTTTCGGGGCTATCCATGGCAAGACACGAGCTGCGGGCACGGGAGCGCCGCGGTGCCAATCACCCTCCCGGGGCGCGCGCCGCTCTCCTGCTCCACAGCGACCCCAGCTGGCCGGCGCCGCGCACTGCGCCGACCGGCCCCTCGCGGCGCGGCCCGAGACAGCGGGACCGGGACCCCGCGGCCTGCCCGCGCCCGGACACCCTCCGTTCCCCGGACACGCAAGGACCTTTCCTCGCGTCCTTCCCAAAGGGATGGCGCCGCGGTTTTGCCCTGGCAGCTTAGACCAGCGGGCGGGGATGAATCCCCCAGCGCAGCGGACAGCCCGTGCTGTGCTGGGGTCGGGTGACGGTGTTTCCGCGATGGGAAACAACGCTTCTACAGAAGGAGACGCGGTTTTTTTCCGTCTGGAGGGACCTGATTTCCTTGAGGGGACTCTCTGTGTCGGATGATTCGCCCTGCTCTCTAACATGGGCCAAGCCTCATGACTTCCCGGTGGATCGAACGCTGCTTTTAGCCCGATCCTGTCGGAGGCATTGGGCCACCGGCTCGGGGAGCTTTTTGGAGGGGATTTTATCGTGCCTCGACGTACGGCGGTGTGGAGACTCCTGTTCTGTGCCATCCCAGCCCTGGACAGTGCACCGGGGAGGGGGAGTTCGGAGGGCGGAAATGGCATCGGTACTGCGGGGGCAAGATCGCCAGACCAGCTCCCGGCTGGGCGGCTCCCAGCTTCTGTCCGGCTCCGCGCGGGCCGGCGGGAGGCGTGGGCATTCTCCGCGGGACTCATCTCGCGTCTGGAGATTGTGTTCCGCCGACAAGTCCTGGTCCCTTCGTCTTTGGGAAGTCACCGTCTCCTCCGTCTGCAATATTAACGCCGCCGAGAGCGATAGCCGCATCTCGGCCACGCCTGGGAAACGGCGCTTCCCCATTTGCGCCGCTTTCGGTCTCTCCCTCGCCGCAGCTGGCGGGTCGGTTCTCCCCCTCCCTGCGAAAAGCGGCCGGCGGGTCGCTGCGGCGGCCGGCCCCGCCTTCTCCCCCCCTGCACACCGGGGGCCGACTCTCCCACTTGAGCTGCAGTTCCCGGCTCAAGATCCCCCCGGCATCGCGGGTGAGGCCGGAGCCGGCTCCGGCGTCGGTGGTCGCCATGACAACACCGGCCACTCCGTCCGCTCCCTCGCCGGCAGCCACGGAGCCTGCGCGGCTGTGCCGGCCACGCCCATCGCCGGTGCCTGCCGGCGAGTGCCCGCTCCAGCCCCCCGCGGCTCCCCCGCGTTTCCACGGCGCATGCGCAGACGGCAGCGATGTGAGCGCCGCTGCAATGCCGTCCCTCCCGACGGTAAATCACACAGCGGGGGCTGTGTCTCCTTTCGTTCCCCCGCCTTGGGTTGCGGAGCAATTGCCTCCTCCTCCTCCCGGCGCGGCGGCTGGCTTGGTTGACTTAATGTCTTTTACACCTTCGCCAGTGCAGCCCGCGGCGGCGGCGGTAATGCTGCCGGCCCCGGCCCTGGCCCCGGCCGCGCCATCCGCGGCCGGCCCCCCTGCGTCTGGGCTTGCAAGTAGCTCTTCGGCCTTGGAACCCCCGCCGTCGGCCTCTTGAGTCCGGAACCTCTGGCCAACCCAACACCCCCTGCTACCCGCTGGCTGTCCTCCCCATCCCTGCGTGGGGACAGCGACAGCGATGGCGGCCGACCGCCAGGCCCCCGGCGGGGGTGTGCTCCGGTGGAATCATCGTCCACGCGTAACCTCTGGCTTTGCCTCCCTGTCGGGTGACCGTACGCCCCAAGAATCCCCGCGGCTTTTGGGATGCAGTTAAGACGCGAGCTTCGGAAGCTGGGGATGGGGATCCGTTGGACGGGGCGGGAAGGTCACGGTGTACAGCTGATGACAACACACTTGTCTCGGGGAGAGGGGCCGCAGGTGTCGGTCAGATGGCTTGTCCGGCATCTGTGGGAGGGACACAGATGGTTCAGGAGGACCATGTTCTGCCTCAGGGCCAGGTGCAAGCTCTCCCTGTGTATAAGCCTGTCCCAAATTCAGGACATGCCGACAGGCATGATGTGACTGCCAGGCGGGTGATCCAGGATCTGCAAGACTAGGCTATGAAACATGGCTCTAAGCAAGTCATGCAGGCTCTCAGAGTGATAAAACCTGCTTGCTCCATTTGATATTAAACATATTGCTCAGGCACTGTTCTGGCCTGTGCAATGTGGGATTTTTTTGAAGTACTGGACGCAGGCTGCTGCAAAGGTTGCAGCAAGCAACAGGCTTCTGCCTCTGGAAGACCCTGGGTATGGCGTGGGGGTGGATGCTCTCCTCGGAGAGCAGGCCTTTTCCAATCCTGATTTTCAGGCTACCTGGGACTCTACTGTTCTTGAGCAGTGTCAAAAGTAGGATTTAATGCATTGTTGAGGACTATTGAGACGGCTTCTCCCAGGCCACAATTTACAACGATAATTCAAGGAGCAGGTGAGCCTTTTTTGCAATTTGCTGAGAAGGTTGCACCTGCCCTGGAGAAACAGGTTGAGGATGATGCTTAAGGCAAGTTTTATGCAAGCAGTTAGCTCGGTTCAACTCAAACAGTGAGTGCCAAGATCACAGATGCTCGTCCAGGCAACCCGTCATGGTGGATGCATGTACCAGGACAGGTGCTGTACATCACAGGGTGTCCGCTCTGGGGTTGCTACACAGCTGAGCCAGGTAGCCTTATGGGGCAGACAACAGAAGAAGAACAAATATAAGAGCAAGAAAAAACAAGGAACACCCAAAGCAACAGGGACAGTGCCTCCTTCTTGTGAGCTAGATGCCTAAGGGCTGGTCACTATGCACACCGATGCAAGGCTAAATTTCATGCTAATGGCCAGCCTTTGGCAGACCCAGGGAACCAGATGATGACAATGAGTGCACAGGGAAATGGCGCCCAGACACAAGTGATTCCTCAGAGCCCGGCAGCAGCTCAGGTTTGCCCAGCCAGCTCGGAGGCATCACCCATGGCTCCGTGGCGTGGATGTATGTGCCGCCAATGCAGTCGTCTTAGAATCCTGTTGTGAACATAAGGTTCCTTTGGGTGTGTCCGGACCTTTGGGACAAGGACTGAGCACACTGCTTGTGTGTCACCCACCAAGGAATGAGCAAGGACAATGACAAGGACTGAGCACACTGCTTGGTGTCACCCACCAAGGAATCTTTGTTCACCCAGGAGTCATTGACTCTGACTTTTGAGGTCAGATTTGTGCCATGGTTTTCATGCCCTCCCCCCCCCCCCATCACTATTCCAGCAGGGACTCAGATTGTTCAACTTGTGCCTTTTCAGTCATGTGTCCCCAGGACTGGCCAGCAGATTCATGGGAGTGGTGGCTTTGGATCCACGGGACCGCCACAAGCCCTCTGGTCTGCAGACATTTCTGCTCAGCCACCCCAGATGGTGTGTGCTCAGCCCACCCGCCAATGATCGAGCTTCAAGGTTTGATCGACACAGGGGCGGATGTGACAATCGTCTTCCTCTCTGTGTGGCCTCCTACATGGCCTTTGGCTCCCATGGAGTCAACTCTCTTAGAGATGGGGGATGTGGCACGTGCCTTGGTGAGCCAGCGGTTCGTGCTGGTCACTAACGGGCAGATGGCTGCTGTGTAGCCCTATGTCATCCCATCTCCCATCAGTGTCTGGGGGCGGGATGTGTTGGCTGTCTGGGGAGTGCAAATTGGAACAGGTTGTAACTGAGGCCACTGCACTGAAAAAAAAAAGGGCGGATGCCTGGAGAAATTCAATCAATCACCTCACAGTGCCACAGAATTCAGAGAATCCTGTCATTCTAAATTATTTTCTCTCATTGCATTCTTGAGGTGAGATGCACGTTCCTCAAGCGAAGGTCCGGACACATGACCTGTCCACTAATGGGTGGGAGGACCTGTGTGACCCTATCACTTGGGGCCACAGATATGCATGTGCTTCCACGCGCTGGAGTGTGATGGGTACCTTCGGGCTGTGTTTGCCCTGATTTGCAACACCAAAGACAGAATGTGGCCAGCGGGCAACCTCTGAATGATGATCATGATGACGACCATCAATCAGATGGCCCCTCCCTGAGTGGGGAGTGAACATTCCATCCTTTCTTTGCTTTCGAAAATGGACTGTTTACAGGCTAAGACTGTCAGTTCTTTGAACAAATTAATGATAAGTTGTCATTATGTTGTTAGAATTTGTATTGAGATTGTATTAGAATAAGTAAATGATTTAGGATTTATAGATAATTTCTTGTAAGAGGGAATCACAAGATCCGATCTCTCTCAATTAAAAACAGCGTCCAATTGAGGAACCTCTGGAACCGTGTTTGTTCTCCTTCCTGCAAGGGGCCCCGAAGAGGATTACAAACTCCGCCTCCTTCTTTAAACAAAAAGGGGGACGTGTGGATTGACAGCCTGGTCAGAGAGCGACAAAAGGAGATTGGTTTTCTCAGAGTGGACTTGTGAGACTTTTTAGTGAGTTGTAGAGAAACGATAACTTGTTATAATAAACAACCTGCAGGTGCTGTTTTCCTACTCTGTTTTTCTGTTCATCTCAAGGACTATTTGTGAGAATGATTTAGGATTTATAGATAATTTCTTGTAAGAGGGAAACACAAGATCCGATCTCTCTCAATTAAAAACAGCGTCCAATTGAGGAACCACTGGAACTGTGTTTGTTCTCCTTCCTGCAAGGGGCCCCGAAGAGGATTACAAACTCCGCCTCCTTCTTTAAACAAAAAGGGGGACGTGTGGATTGACAGCCTGGTCAGAGAGCGACAAAAGGAGATTGGTTTTCTCAGAGTGGACTTGTGAGACTTTTTAGTGAGTTGTAGAGAAACGATAACTTGTTATAATAAACAACCTGCAGGTGCTGTTTTCCTACTCTGTTTTTCTGTTCATCTCAAGGACTATTTGTGAGAAAAGTGTTTTTGTTAATTAGCCAATCAAGTGGAACGTTTTGGAACTATATGAAAAGAGAAGAGTTTTTAGCATTAAAGCGCTGTTGTGCCAATCAGCCTTCTTGGAGTCCGTGCAGCTTCCTTACTCAATAGTGACAGAGGGTTACAATAGTGACAGAGGGTTTTTCTCCTCTGCCTGTGTAGACGTAAGAGAGGCAAAACCAGCAGCACACCGGAGCTTGTGAAAGGGTGACTATTCCTACACGGTGAAATCTGGTTTTGCTCTGTTCCTGCAGCGGCTGGAAGGGGAAGGTCCGTGTCCGTGTGTTTGTATGAGCGCTGTGCCGCTGCCGCTCAGACACAAGCGCTCCTTTCCAGGGTGAGGAGCCGCAGGGCTGATGGCAGCCCGGGCACGCGGTTCTTTCCCCGCAGGCGCAGCCCCGGCTCCCCGGCAGGGAGCAGCGCTGCTCCACGGCGAGCGGGGCCGGCGCCATCCCGGCCGCTGGAAGCGGCTCCCGCAGCGCCGCGCGGGGCTCGGACAGGCCGGGGCCGGCTGCGGGGCGATGGCCGCACGGAGCGAGCAGCGATTTTCCCTGCGCGGCCCGGGAGCACAAGGGGCTACCGAATCACTGCATTGAGAGTATTTAACGGGGAGGAAAACAACCTTGAATTAAAAGCTCCTGGTCTGTGGAGGTCGGAGCTTCTCTTATTCTGGGGCGCTCGTAAGCGTGAGAAAAATTCGAGTTCTTTAGATCAGAAGCTTTCCATGAGAAGTTTTAAAACTTCTGGTCCTGCAAGCTGTGAGAGGTGCCAGGGTCAGTGCCATCAGAGGGGAAGGTCACCCACAAATGGAACTGAGCCCAGCTGGGGTCTGGCCCACAGACACTGGCATCGTCTGCCGTCTCCAGCTTGGTCTCTGCCAGCCTTTGGAAGCTTCTGAGACCATGTGGTTTGTCGGGAATGAGTCTGAGCTGGACCTGCTTGAAGCCAGCTGCTGATCCCACAAGCTGTGAGCTGGCAAAATTCCTTTCCCCAAGGGCCCAGTGAGCTATGTTGAGTGTGCACTCAGTGTTTCCTTAGAGGCCATGATTCCCTCTCCTCCAGGGACTGAACTGTCTGGCAGAGTTCTGGTTTGGCTGTGGAGAGCAGAGCGAGAGCTGCGTGCTGGGGCTGCGCTGGTCCTTTGGAGCAGCCCAGCAGCACCAGAGGGGCTCAGCCCCAAGGCCGTGTGCGCTTGGTGCTGGAGGTGCCTCTCCACCCTTAGCTACCTCGCAGTGCCAGTTCATTTCTCATGGACACTCACTTCAGGCTTATTCTTCATTTGGGCTGGCTTTGAAATGGCATCTGGGAGCAAAGAAACCCAGCGTCCTTGTCCCTCTGCCCCACTGAGCTCTCCTTGGTAGGCCCAGGAGTGTTCTTCCTCCTGACGCTTTCCATCACCTCTGACCTCTAATTCCTTTAAGAAGCCGTGCTATTTCAGTCTGTTTTCCATACGTATTTAGTTATGTTAGGAAAAATACTTTTGCCAGCAGGAGGATTCCACAGTCCAACACAGAAAAGGCAGTAATGTAATTACTTGGGGTGATATTTTCATAGTAATGAAAAAAGAATTCCGGAGAAGGATTATTTCTACATCAGCACAGACTAAGTGCAGAGTATGTCATTTGTCTTGGTGTATTTTACGGCTGTGGAGGGCAGTGGATGATCAGGCTTACAGAGATGCTCTGGGCCTGTTTCAGTGCAGGGAGAGCTGTGTCACAGCAAAGCCTTCCCCAGCACTTCAGAGACCTTTCTGGCTCCTGTGCTGCCAGTCCCAGGCTCTTTTCCAGTTTCTCTTTGGAGTGATTGGTGCGTGGCGAGTATGAGACTTCCCAGGGCACTTTAGGCACTTGTCATTACTCACTCACATTACTCCATCTGTCCTCGTGTTGTGCAGGGCTTGACTTCAAGGGCTTTTTCAATGCTCTAAGAAACCCAGAAGTACGACACAAACAGCCCTGCTAGAGGAAAATGCCATGGCCTTGGTTCTCCTGCAGGGCTGAGACAGGGAGAGAAGAACAGGCTTTAGCTGTGCTGCCCAGTAGTGCATTAGAGGATGTGTAGATACCTTTGATTTTTTGCACCAGTGTAGGGTGAATAAAATCAGGCAGATGAAGAAACATGCCCTTGTTCTGAAGATGAGTGGATGAAAGGTGGCAACCCATGTCCAAGGCCAAGCCTGAGAGAAAAATGAAATTTCCCCCTGTGTTGAAATGTGGACACTGCAGAACTCGTCTCACACCCACGCAGAGCTACTGGGCTGGCTGGGAACACAGTGAGAGGTGAATTGGTCCTGCATTTGCTGTGCACACAAGGGGAGGAGTTCTCTGGGGCCAGAGCACTGCAGGGAATGCCCAGTGTCCTCTGAGCTTGTGCTTCTGCCGCTGTTTGCTGTCTGAGCAGATGTAAAACGTGCTTGGATGTTTTCCCAGTCATTGGTAATGGCTGTATCCCATGGAGAAGTCTACCTTCTAATGGAGAAAGGGCTTCTGCTATATCTTAATAGGGACAACAGGGAAGGAGGATTAAGAAAATTTTCCTTCTCAGCTGACATAGGTATGATATGATCCCAAATGACTCTTAGTCTTAAAAGGCACTTCCAGGGTTTTTTCCTCAGCAGACACGTGTAAATGTAATTTGTTTGTTGTACAGCAGCCTTGAGGGAAATAACAAAGACTGTGTACGTAGTGACTGAGCCTGTACCACGTAAGCTACTGCACTCTTTAAAATCTTATTGAGATAATAGCTCTAGTGCCATGACAGTGATAATTTCTCTGCTGACAAGCTGAACACTCCAGCAGTAGCTCAGCTGTAACTGCTGGAGTTAGGAATTCCTGCTGAGATCCAGTGGCCATAGCCCAGGCTGTGTCCCTACATCTTCCTGCCATTTGGCTGATGTGCTGTCCTCCTCCTGCCAACGCTCTGACTGTAAGAACGGAGCACGATTACTCCTGAAATAGCTGAGACCTGTTGCACAGCCCAGTAAAGTTGCTGAAGCATTTATTTTGGATTTCAATAGGTTTGGCTCGAGGCAGCATTGCTCTTGCTCAACATGAAACTGGAAGAAACCTTTGGTAAATCAGCCAAACTAATATTCTGCAGGGTAGTCATAGCTGCTCGAAAACAAGATTAGGTGGTGTGAAACAGAAAGTATGTAAAAGATTACCTATCATTATTTTTAAAAGCTTTATCTGAAATTATCCAAGCTACCTCCAAGCTTGCTTTAACTTGGTGAAATAGATGTCTCTGTCTTTCTATGTGTATATGGGCTTTACACTAAAATTCAGGAAGCATCAAATTTCAGCTTACATCTAGTGGCATCTAAGCTTGGTGCACAGGCAAGGTAGCTGCCAAGAGCAAAAGCTGCCTTAGGCCTTCCTTTGCTGATTTCAAACTCCTGGAGAGCTGAGCCTGGTGCTCAGGCAGAGATGGAAGTGACGATAGGGTAGCAGTGCTTGCCTGAGACACAAAGATCTTTCACAGCAGCACATCTTGCCCTTGCTCCTGCCAGTCCCTCTGACTTTCCATGCAGCTGTTCCTTTGCTCCTTGCTGTGTTCCTTGCTGCTGTGTGCCACCTGCCTGGCCCCATCCTTGTGCTGATGGATTCTGTTGCTGCCTACCTTTCTGAAAGGTCCAGAGCTGCTGCAGCTGGGCCCAGGCTCAGCTTTGATGGCTTCATCAGTTCTGCCAGGCTGTGCTCTTCTCAGAGGTCACTGACACATAGACATCCAAATTAGCTTGAAACTTGTGCTGAATGTCCTTAAAATAAAGCAAAGCTACTGGAAGCTGTGTGCCATTTCCTGAAAGCCACTGGTCCTTGTTTCTTTCAGGGAAAGGATGCTGAAGCAGCACTGAGGCTTTGCATGGCTATTCATGCATGGGTGCTGTTCTGAAAACTAACGTGAGCACATTAGAGTGGAGCTAACCTGCCAAAATCTTGGTAAAGGGGGACCACCCTGCATTTCAGTCATAACTTGGAATAAAATCTTGGCTTTCTACAGGTTTCTTGACTGCTGTCTAATGTTGTGCTGTTCTTTCCATAAAAAAAGTGCTCCTACTCTCTTGCACTCATGACATTTATGTGATATTTTGTACAAAGAGTTCTTAAAAAACCTGCAGTGTGCTAAATGGGAGAGATTGACAGTCAGGAAAGGGTATGGAGCATAAAACCTCGGGAAATTAATTAATTAGTATGCAAGTGAATGATGTAATTTTGCTGATATTAATTGATTAAAAGGCCCAGAAGTTTTCTGAGTCATTGCAGTGTGATTTAGTTTAGGGATTTTTTTTGGAGGGTGGTGGTGGAATAATTCTCGTGTTTGTGGAGGTCAGTCATGCTTGTAGCACTTACTGCCTGTTTTCCAAATTGGATTGGCTGTCACCACGACTTTTGTCAATTCAACTACCGCAGTATTGTACGGCCTTGGATCCAGCCCTCATCAAACAAACTGATCCTTTGCAGAAGGCAGCAAAGTTGTGCTGAGTCTGATGTTGCTTCTCTGTCCATAGAGCAAATTGTTTTGGAGGCTGCTGTGCTGCTGGGCCAGAGAAATGTAGGAGAAACATTCCTTCTCCTCTGCACATGTACTAGATCTGGAGTAGTGGATCAGTAGGAGATCTGCCACAGGAGACAGAGCTCTTGGCATTTAACCTTTGAAGGGTAAAACATTCTGAAATGTGATAAAGAAAAATCTGATCATGCTCCCTCTCCTGGTGCTTGCAAGAAATTGAACTCAGGGAAGCAGCTTTAAGAGAGGTGGGAGATGGAGGGAGAGATGCATGAGATATGAAAGACTGGCACCGATGTGGTCTAACTGGATGCAGCTTTAGGGGGAAGTGTCTTTACTAGAAATTACTTCTTTTCTCCAGGGTTTGATTAGACATTGGTATGTAGTCTGTGTGTAAAAGAGCACTTGCTTGGTCAGAACCATTCCACTTCCTGGGACCAAGATGTTCCGTGCAAGCAAGGGCTGGAGAATCTCTCTCTCTGTCCATTAAATTAGAGCGCCCATGAAACAGATGCGCAAACTCTCTAAAAGGCTGAACAGGACCCTTTTCTATAGCCCATGGAAGACAATTGTAGCAGTGTCACTGACTTCTCTGACCTCTGGCTCTTACTCCAATTCTAAAAGTGCTAAAAGTGTAAACGCCAAGTTCTGTGCTAAAGCTGGTGTATTTTTTCTTCTATTTACTTGTGGTTTTGTTGTACTGTTTCTGTTGAAAGCAACAGTTAGATTTCTGAAAAAGACCACCTGCACAATTAGAAGGGGTGAGCCTCTGCTGGGAATAAATTGCCAGTACAAACAGTGCTTATGGCACCCAGGAAATGTGGATTAGTAGGCAGTAATTAATGGGCCTAATTTGGTGTCACAAAGGGAACACCACAGCTCTTTGTGCTCTGACACAAGCTGAATGTTAATGAGTCCCCAGAGGTGCTTGCCTTTGGGTTCCAATTACTGTAACTACATGCATGGCTCAGCCATGTGCATTTACCCAAGCAATGCCCAGGCTCTCTGAATCCTCCTGCCTTTCTGTGTCTTTGCAGTGCTCTGTTGGCACTTCTTCAGTGCTGTTGGCAGGACCTTCTGAGCTCCCTGGAGGTCTCTCCGTTCAAGCACTGCGTCAACACCCGTGTTCTCCTGACTGGTATGACAGAGTGACTCCCACAATCTGGCTCAACTTGAAGGAATCCAGCTGTGCAGTGAAAACAAAGCACCCAAAATCTGGTACGTGGCATGGGTCTGCCCAAGCCACGAGAAATGGAACCTCCTTGGTTCCTCTGTGGACATCAGGTGTGTGAGATCTCAGACAAGCACATGTGGTGTGAAGTTTGGCATTGCAGATAGTCCAGTGTCAGCCAGATTTTCCTGCTGTAGTGTGATGTTGCCAGAGCTGGAGCTCAGGGGAAGGAAGAGAGAGCTGGAATGAAACCAAACCTTAAAATCTTCTCTCAGCTATGTGGTGTGAAGTTTGGCACTGCAGATAGTCAGTCCAGTGGCAGTCAGATTTTCCTGCTGTAGTGTGATGTTGCCAGAGCTGGAGCTCAGGGGAAGGAAGAGAGAGCTGGAATGAAACCAAACCTTAAAATCTTCTCTCAGCTTTTGTTTGCAGGCACATAACTCAGCAATTGCCTCTTTCCTCCTTACAGATTCTCTTTACTTTGAGAGTGGCTGATCTGCTAGTTCCTGCTGGTACCTCTGCTAATCATCTCTTGGTTTTGGAAAGACAAATTTGAGCTATGGGGTACCTCAAAAGGAAGGGAAGGAGCACTGATGAGCGTTTGTTTTTCATCTGTGTTGTTCAGTGTTCACAGGTTTGGGAATAGGTACAGGCCTGAGTGATAGACCCCAACTTCCGTGGCGGCCAAGATTAGGAAGACTTCAATATTTTTATACTTCCTTGAGATGTTGCTCAGTTAATCAGCCACAGTCATATTTGATTCTTTCCCTGTCTATTAGAAATACCATAGCCACAATAAAGTCATACCTTTTCTTTCAAATTCTTTTCCCACTTTCCAGGCAATATGTAAGGGTTTTCAAGCAGCAGCTTTTTAGCTGCACCTAGAATGTAACTGTAGGACTTCTTTCTTCACCCCGTTTTTGGATCCATGCATGTTCCCTTGTTGGCAAGGCTTGAGAAGAAAAGAAAAGAAAAGAAAAGAAAAGAAAAGAAAAGAAAAGAAAAGAAAAGAAAAGAAAAGAAAAGAAAAGAAGAAAAAGAAAATAAAGACTTTCAAAAATAATTGTCCTGTTGGTTGCTGCAGGGGCCCTATTTCAAAGCTCGTAATTCCCATCTATGTCTTCCCTTTGTTTCTTGTTTTGAAATGGATCCCCTCAAGTTGCCGGACTGGAAGGCTGCCCAAACGGCTGTTGGCATACATGGAATTGATCTTTTCATTTTCAGTGCGTGTATCTTTGGAGTCTTGTGCATGAGGACTGTGTCTTTCCTGAAGCTGGGCACTGGGCAAGCAAATAGGTGTCAGTACATTCAACTTGTTCAGATCTCTAGACTGGTCTTTCTGCAGAGAAACTGCAGGCAGAAGTTACTGTGATGTTGGTCATCTGCAAGCACAAATGGAATGAAAGAAAATCTGAGAAGCCCTTTCAAAGGCATCATTGACATAGGAAGCGTTTGTTATTCGCATGGTTTTAATATACACCTTCAGCATTAAAAGAAAGCTTACTAGATAACAGATTTTTGAAAATACCAACCTGCAGGACCTTCAATTTAAGAACTGCCTGCATTCATTTTTACTTTTCAGTAAGATACAGTGAAAGCAGTGCCCTGGTTGGAGCAGGAGAAAGATAGATTGTGCTTACATGTTTCTGAGATTGCATAACTTAAAAGCCAAACCCAACATGGGACACAAGCAGAGTCAAATTTTGAGTAAGGTGGTGACACTGTCATCCCTGGAGATACTCATCTCTAGGGTCTGGTCTGAGTTTGACATGGATAAACTTGCTTGTCCTGCAAGGACATAGAATAAAGAACTGCAGAGACATTTCCTTCCAGCTCTAGCACTTCTCTGGAAGGCCTTCTGGAAAGTGGATTAAATGACAAACAACCCCATACGCTTCTGTTGTCACTGAAATTAGAAGGCAATATTTGGTTTCACTGAAAAGTTATGAGGAAAGTTGTATATGCTGGAATTGCATGGTCGTGGATGACAGCAATCATTCACCCCTCTGAGTCTTGCTGAAAAAAGTTCCTTCCACCACTGTCAACGTGACATCTACTAGCTGGCTGTCTCTCCCATCAGAAGACCAAGTTGTCCATCCATAGACATTTTCCGACAAAGGAAGGCAAAAGCTTGGGATATCTGACCCACAGCAGTCTCCTCAGATGACAAATAAAGTGCAATTCCTGTGGATCTGGTGAAACTCGGATTAATACTGTGTACAGAAACGGGACTTCAACATCTAGCAAGCTGTTCTACATAATTATCCATAAAAAATAGGTATGACATTTGAATGATTTTCATTGGTATTCTATTTAAATTATCCAACTGTTATTAATACACTTAAAAAGAAAAGTAAGATGAGGTGACTTCCTTGGTGAGTGGCCCTGTTTGGTTTTGGAAGGTATCCATTGCAGAAAGAAGAAAGGGAATCTTGCCCTGCTTCTCACAAACTTATAGTACATATATAATGCCACCTATATAAAAGGACTTCTGTCAAGAAATATTTTCTTTAAGGGGGGCAGACCAAGCAAGAACAAGTAGGCTGTTGAAGGATGCCATTATTTTTATGGCAGAACTCTAAACCAGCCTTGGCAGTGCAGCCTGAACAGCCAAATTACAGGCCAAAATGTGTCCCAGCAAGCGAGCCTGAGCTGATATGAGTGGCCTGGGACATGTTTCAGTAAGCCTTGTGCAGCTTCAGTTACTAGGGTGACTTTTTCTTCTGGACAAGGCTGACCTTTTTGTGATGGTGCCCTGCTGTCCAAATCTTCAAATGTTTTGAATATGCATCACATTGCAAAACATGGAGCCAAATAACATATATTTGGAACTTCCTTGCTGAAACTGCAGCTGCTCCTGTGTGGAAAAGTGATATACACTCTTAAGCCATGCTAAATTTGGTGTAACAAGGGGAAATTCTACTCAGACCGGCAGCAGCAGTAACTGACACGATCTGAGGAACACAAGGAAATACACCAAAACCAGGAATACATCTTCTGGTAGCCAAAACCAAATTCCTGGAAGAATCCCTCTCCTTCTTCAGTGGCTTCCCCTTTCATCAAGGATGTGATTCAAAACTGCACTGTAAGAGATGGAAAGGTTACTGATGTCAGTAGATCTTGCCACTTAGCCATGTAACTACCAACTACTTCCCAGATAATTACTCTGGAATTACCTAAAAAGCATAA
The DNA here is from genome assembly GCF_017590055.1 of Onychostruthus taczanowskii. Taxonomy (NCBI): domain Eukaryota; kingdom Metazoa; phylum Chordata; class Aves; order Passeriformes; family Passeridae; genus Onychostruthus; species Onychostruthus taczanowskii. Next base: position 2,613,871 of record NW_024507546.1, read on the forward strand.
TTTTATGGAACTACAATGTCGGCCTTCTCATGGAATCTGGAGCCTCACGATTGTTCTTAAGTTCCAAACCAGAGCATCAAGCTTTCCAGGTCCTTTACCCAGCCCCCAAATAATGCTGCCAGATGTCTGAGGTAAAGACAAGAAATATTTATGAGACCAGGAGCTCTTATTCCTGTGGACAGAAACACTGTTAAGATGCATCCCTCAAGCTGCGGGCACATCACCGGTTTGAGGACACAGAGGGAGTGGGTGGGCTTCATCAGCTCTTAGGCACATGAACATGGCACTGGGATGTAAAAAAGGCACTTGAAAATATCAGCAACCAGATTGTTGTCAATTCCTTTTGGACACTCCTTGAAACCTACAAAAAGATGGAATTATGGCTTTGGTCTCAAGGAATGAAATGTCTTTATAAAAGTTGCTCTACTTAGAAATTAACATCCTCTAAAAGAAAAGACAGGGCTGGTGAATTGGTGAAATCACAGTGGTGCCAGCCTGGAGGATGAATGAAATGCTCTCCTGTGCTGGTAGAGGCAGCAGACAGAGACATCCTGGGTCTTCTCCCTGTAGCCCGGGACTAGAGGTTTCAATGGCTTTGTCTCCTTGGAGTGTGCTGTGCATCCTTAGGGCTACAAGAGAAGTGAACAGACAGAGGGGAGCTGTACTGAAGAAATAACAGTGTGGCAGGCTGGACGGTGTGCATACTCCTAGGTTTCTGTGTAGGGAATGAACCTGGGCTCTCACAAGGATGGAGCAGTGCTAGGCTGGCTCCACTCACAGGGATGGCATGTTTATCTTTCTGTGTTTCAAGGATTCTGTAATTTGAATGCTAATAGACCATTCCTGTGGTTTGCTTTGTTCCATGGAATCTGAACAGTGTTTTCTAAGTCACTTTGGCATCTCTTCCAGTTGGATGAGAGAAGCTGTTCCAGTTGGATGAGAGACTTGGTGGAGGGCTGAAAAATAAAACATACCAGAGAAAATGCCAGTCAGGGAACACGATGGGGATCATGGAAAAGCTAATATGCTACAGCTACAGGGTTAATGCTATTACCAGGGGTAAGAATCCTCCAGGCTGCTCATTTTGAATGTCTTTCTTCTCTGTGAAACAAAAGGCTTGGATCCAAGTCATGACATGTAGGCATAAAGGAGAAGGAGCTTGAAACACAGACTCCTGAACTGATCCATTCATGTCAATGTAGGAAAACAAGATAATATATATTTACTTGGTGCAAGTATTTGCATACTTGCATGTAGGGCTGTATTCAGTGTTTCCAGGGGAGACCTGTTGGATGCTAACCTCAGGAACTGGCAAGAGATGGAGCACTCTGGCCCCAGTTCAGGACAGCAGAGCATTCAGCACTCAGGAGGATTTACTCACATGCTTAAAGCCAAGCACATGTTTAAGTGTCCTGTTGGCCCAGCGCCCACTTGTGTAGCACCTTGCAGAACCAACTTGAAAACGGTGGAGTGGGCAGAGCATCGTCAGCTCATGTTGTTACTCCCAGTGCCTGGAAATAACCGCAGTGCTGTAGCCTTAAGCCCTCTCCTCTTGTTTGCTGCTGTTGTTCTTCTTTTTCTTCTCCTCCTTCTTTTCTTTTCTTTTTCTTCTTCTTTTCCTCCCCTGGTACCTCTCCAAACTGATTTGGGAAAAGTCCTTGTAGGACCAAACCAGGCAGAGCCCTGGGCCATCTTCCTCATCCTCTCTGCCTCCCCCAGGCAGTGCCACCCCACCCCTCCTCAGGCAGATGTGGCAGGGCTTGGACTCTGGTGTGCTGTGGCAGATCTCTTACATGGAATCTAAGAACATTAGATTCAAAGACAGCCAATTATACCTTGGGTCCTGTGATCTTGTGAATCTGATGCCAAAAATTCACCCTTCCTCTTCTGGTGGAGCAGGCACGAGCTGCAGTAGGATCGTTGTTCTTTCAGTCTAGTGGGAGTTTTCTTGCTTTGGTACGACACAAGTGCTCTCTGCCCGGCTGCGTGTTATGCCTGGCGGGAGTGCAAATGATGGAACTGAGGCTTGGAGCACCTTCTTTCTTCACTGTGAGGGTGCTGAATTACTGCTAAGGGGACGCCCTGTGTTCATATATTAGTGAGATTCCGTCAGCTGTAGCCAACCACAACCTGTTTTCCGAGACACTTCCATTTGGAAATACTCTATCTTCTGGATACACTTTCACATAACATGAGTGTAACCCTGCAAAGAGCTGATAACCCAAGGAGGAACTGACTCCTACTTGCCAGAGGTGTCTTTAGAATGCCATTTGCTGATGTCTGTTTTGATGCAATTTTCCCATTTTTCAAGAATTTAGAAAGAAAAATAATGTAGTCTAGCACTGACAAGCCCAAACTTTGCTATTTATGATCACTGGGCTTTGAGAGACAGAACCTGCTTCAGCTGGTTTCTCCTCTGAGTTGAGAGAGCTCCCTGGCTTCTCATTCTCTGTGTGTATGCACTGCATGTCATCACTTGGTGAAGGTTTTGATCCCACAGCATTTGAGAACAATTCTTGTCTTTGAGTTGATTTACATGGGAAAGAAAACTGTGCTCTTGCTACAGAAGCCATAACTTATCTTTAATAATATTATCTAATTATTAAGTCTGCTGACTCAAAGTCCTGTGATGTGCCCTGAAGGCTGCAGGTAAAGATCAGTGTGGTGTAAGGTAGCTCATGACTGGCCCAACCACTTGAGAAATGAGCAGCAAAATGACCACATTGGTGATGGATGAGTCCTGGGATCATTGTTCCTCCTTCAGTGAAGACATCCCATTACCTCTACCAACTGCTGTTTGTGTTTTACAACCCTCATGGTGAAAAACTTCTTCCCTGTTTCTAATCTAAATCTACCTTTGTTTAGTTTAAAACTGTTCTGCCTTGTTTATGCCAGGACCTGCAAAATAGTCTGTCCGCATCTTTCCTACTGGCTCTCTTCAAGGACTGAAATGCCACAAAACATTCTCTTCTATGGGCTGACCAATCCCAAAAATCTTTCCTCATTGGAAAGGTGTTTCAGACCTTGGATCATCTTGGTGGCCATCTCCTGAACAGCTCCAGCAGGTCAACCTCCTTCCCATGCATGATGATGGGAAGGAATACTTTGATGGTCACTGTCTTAGGTTACTGTGTGTTTGAAAAATGCTACTGGAGCCAATTTTAGAAATGAAGCTTTTAATCATCCTTCTCCACTCTGTTTCCCTGTGATTAATCAAAGGAAACTCAGGCTTTCTCTTTACCGCTGCCATAGTTCCAGACAAAAGACTTGGAAATTTCCATCCATCTGCGCTCAGAAAGAGTGGAAACTGCCATTTTTGAAAGGGGTTAACAAAGTCTCAAGCCGACAGTCCAGCAGAACATTGGAAATCTTTGCCAAATCCTTGCAGAATGGCTGAAACACAAGCTGTCCCAGGGAAGCATTTTTACTGCATCTCCTCACGTCAAATAAAACACACCTCTGGCTAGGCTTGTGTTTTGGTATTTTTAATAAGAGAAGATATTCTACCCCTGCTGAGGAAATCAGGATTGTGCATTTTGGAACAGACTGCCAGCAAAAGGATGGGAGATATTAACGGAATCCTCTTCAGGACAGAAATGGGGAAAACTTCATCAGAGGGAGAATTCTGGCAAATCTGGGAAAGCGAACGGGAGTCAGTAACTTGGGTGGTAAAAGTGGCAGTCTTAGCCTAGTGATTCCCATGGGATTAGATTGGAATGAAACATCAGACAAACCTATTTAACTGAGTCTGAGAGATTATTTTTTTCCCCCTGATTTACTCATTCAGTTCTTGAAATGATTCTTGTCCCCTTACTCAAAAGTGGAGAAGGGAGTGCCAGGAAAGCAGGAGCTGTGCCTTGTGATCTTGACATCCAGAAAACCCTGAAAATCTTACATCAGCCATCTTTTCTTTGTCCTCCTGAGATCTTCTGGGAACTTCAAGTAGGCTAATTGAACTGGCCTTATTCCCAAACCAAAACTGACTCCCTGAACTGATCTTGCATTAGTTCTCCTATTTCTCTCCCAGCCATGTCTCATTTCCATCAGTAAATTCCTGAACTGATCTTAAAGATAAACCTCCATTTAGTAATTATTTTCTGAGCTCACCAGGTTTTGAGATTTTACAGCAGAAATGATCTGGTGTCAGTAGTACAAAGGAGATTAAAGAGCTACTGGATCCAGACATGCTTCAGGTTCTGATTTAGCAAAGCCATTGTAAGAACCTGATAACCAGCAGAACATGGAAGAGCACTGGCTGTGGCCCCATTCCCCCAGGAATTCCTCCTGCTACAGCCACTCTAGCATAGGCACAGTGCCACTGGGTCCTTGGCAAGTTGAACGAGCTTTGCCATGAACAGAGCTTGTAAAATAAGCAAAAACATTCCCAGTTGTGTCAATCCCTTTGCAACAGATTTTAAGTATTCCCTTTTTTTTTTTTTTTTTTTTTTTTTTTTTTTTTTTTTTACAGTATTTTAACAGCATTGGAAAGACTGCAAAATTCCCTTTCAAAAGCATTTTTCATGATTGTGTGAAAAACCCACAGTTACTGTGGTCTTCATATTTTCATAGTAATGAGGGTGCTATTAAAGCCTGCCTGTCCCAAAGGAGCACAGTGATCACCAGGCTCATTATTCAGAGAAAGACAATAGCAATATTAATGAGGCCCAGACATCTGTCAAGTTAATCTGTAGTTTCAAGTTTAGGGAAGAAAGGCAGGATTTAGATTTTCTAGCTGTGATTTCCCATTTCTGTCAAAATCGGAGTGGCTGTGAGTGGCTGTAAAGAGATTAATTTCTATTTTCAGCTGCAGTAATAACGAGGGGCCTCGGAAAGCTGATATAGCAGGTCTTTAGAGAACACTCTCCTTTATCTTGCCAGCAAGGACTGGGAAACTGGGAGCAGCTCAAGAAGTTACAGCAGAAATGAGGGAAGTTGATTCCATGGACATTCCATGGACATGCACCAGTATGAAGTAAAATCTCACGTGTTTTCAAATGCTAGGGATATCCCCTCTTCCTTTCCCAGAAGCAGGGAGTGTCTCTTGCCATGGTATCAGGGCTGTCACTCTGTCCCCTTGCCAGCACTCAGGTCACAAGAAGAGGCTGCGACTCATTGCACAGTATTTGAGGCAAAATCAGAATGCTGAGGAGGAAACAAGGCACGCTGAGGTGGTTTTTGCCTCCCTCTCTCTCTGAGGTCCTCTTCTCTTCCCCATGTTTATGGAAGGCTCCATCCTGAAGGAAGGGAGGATAAAGTCATCCCCAGGGCAAGGAGAGGCTGCTGCAGTGCACATTAGCACTGGCCAGAGTAGCCCAGGGCACTTGGAGCCAAGGGGATGCTCCTGTGATCCCCCAGCAGTTTGCTCACAGCCTCCTGGTGCCCAGGCTGCCTGTGCAGTGGAGGGATGTAGGAATCCCGGCCCACTTGAGAATTTAGGGGAGATGGGCTGTAAATGGGTTGTGTGCATGGAGCAGGTCCCATGCCTTGCAGGGAAGATTTGTGGCTGCCCTTTGCTCTTTCCTGGGCAGGGTCTGCCGGGCGTAGGGAGCAGTAGGGGCTGGGCACCCCCTGGGAGAGGGAAAGTTACCGTGGCTGGGTTCTGGGCAGCACTCGTGGTGTGAGCCATGCCCTGCTTTACCCAGTACACACTGAGCTGAAGCTGCAATCCCTGTGGGCTTTGGAAAGCTCCCTCTTCTGCCTGGGTTAAAACAAAGGGTTACCTTAAGCTTCAGATGTTTAGAAAAGACAATGCCTTGGACAGTCACTGGGATCAGGGAAGATAAGAAAGCAATGGGCAGCTTCTCACTGTGCAAAAGATGCTTCCCTCTCCAACTCTTCTCTCCAGTTCTGAGTACCTGAAACAGAAATGTGTAAAAAATCCATAAAGTTTTGAAAACTCTCCTGTTGCTGAGAGAAGTCTTTCCAGCAGACTAGCCACCTCATTTACCTCCACTGAAATGCTGTATGTTTGAGTTTTGTATCCTTTTAGTCTGTTCAGTCTACTTACAGATATGGTTTGGTTCATGAAGAACTTCAGTGAAATCAGGTTTGCAGTACTGCTCCTAGTTCTGATGTTCTGCCTTCTGGAAGGAAAGATAGTCCTGCTACTTCTCTTGGAATGGGGGAGCTGCTGTGATTGACGAGATTGTATAGAAATACTCTCAGAGGTTCAGGTCCTGCATCAAGTGATCATGTAGGGTTACTTGATAGTCCTGGTAGTGAGCATCTTATTCTGTTGTCTGGCATAAGTTCAGTGGTGTGAGTTGAAAGTGCTCTGAGATCCCCCTTAATCTTTATTTTGAACAGCAGTAAGGGAGCTGTCAGAAAGGGGTCCCTGCTGCTGTCAGCTCAGCACTGATCACCTAGGGAGGGCATGTCTGAGTTCCACTACTCATCAGCTCATTCTCTTGGCCTCTTGTGGGGTTTTTAATCCGTTGTGCAAGTGAAGGAATAATAAAAAGTTTTGCCTAGCACTCACAATGCAGAAGTTGGCAGCCAAGACTTCTTGAGCTCCAGTCCCTCATCTCACACCAAGGGCATCTCTGGTTGAGCAAGTCAATCCCTTTCTTTGTGGAATGATTTCCCCTTCTCAGCAGATCTGTGTACACACCTCCTATGGATGTTGGAGGATTAGAATAAATTAGAGAATAAATAGCTGAGTAGGGGAAATTGCTTTCTACTGCTAAACTAGAGTAAAACTTTATTATTCTATACGTTTTTTTGCCATTAGATCTGTACGATTAAAAAATAGGTAAATTCTTCTTTCTCCAGTCTTTCTAAATTCTGCAGGGAACAGTGCAGTAGAAGCCCCTTTCCTTGCTAAGCTGAAAAAGAAAGTGCATCTGCCACAGCACACCAGAGTCCAAG
>NW_024507547.1:0-5974 GCF_017590055.1 Onychostruthus taczanowskii
CCCAAAATTCAACAAAATAAACACCAAATCCCACAAAACCCCCCCAAAATTCTAAAAAACCCCTCAAAAATCCCACAAAAAACCCCAAAATCCGACAGAAAATCCCCAAAATTCCACAAAAAACCCCCAAAATGCTACCAAAAACCGCCAAAATTCTACAAAAAAACCCCAAAATTCAACAAAATAAACCCAAAATCCCACAAAAAATCCCCAAAATCCTACAGAAAAAGCCCCAAATCTCACAAAAATCTCCCAAAATCCCACCAAAAAACCCAAAAATCCCACAAAAAACCCCAAAATTCTACAAAAAAACCCCAAAAATCCCACCAAAAAACCCAAAAATCTCACAAAAATCTCCCAAAATCCCACAAAAAACCCCCCAAAAATCTAAAAAAAACCTCAAAAATCCCACAAAAAGCCCCAAAATCCGACAGAAAATCCCCAAAATCCCACAAAAATCTCCCAAAATCCCACCAAAAAACCCCAAAAATCCCACCAAAAAACCCCCAAAATTCTACAGAATAAACCCAAAATCCCACAAAAAACATCCCCAATATTCTACAAAAACCCCCAAAATTCCACAAAAAAAACCCAAAAATCCCACAAAAACCCCAGAATCCGACAGAAAAACCCCAAATCTCACAAAAAACCCCCAAAATCCCACAAAAAAATCCCAAATTCTATAAATAATCCCAAAATTCTACTAAAAACCGCCAAAATTCTACCAAAAACCGCCAAAATTCAACAAAATAAACCCAAAATCCCACAAAAAAACCCCAAAAATCTAAAAAAAAACCTCAAAAACCCCACAAAAAGCCCCAAAATCCGACAGAAAATCCCCAAAATGCCACAAAAAACCCCAAAATGCTACCAAAAACCGCCAAAATTCTACAAAAAAAACCCAAAATTCAACAAAATAAACCCAAAATCCCACAAAAAAACCCCAAAAATCTAAAAAAACCCTCAAAACCCCCAAAATGCTACCAAAAACCGCCAAAATTCTACAAAAAAACCCCAAAATTCTACCAAAAACCGCCAAAATTCTACCAAAAAACCGCCAAAATTCAACAAAATAAACCCAAAATCCCACAAAAACCCCCAAAAATCTAAAAAAACCCTCAAAAATCCCACAAAAAGCCCCAAAATCCGACAGAAAATCCCCAAAATTCCACAAAAAACCCCAAAATGCTACCAAAAACCGCCAAAATTCTACAAAAAAACCCCAAAATTCTACCAAAAACCGCCAAAATTCTACCAAAAAAACCCCAAAATTCAACAAAATAAACCCAAAATCCCACAAAAAACCCCAAAATCCCACAAAAAATCCTTCGGGGTTTGGGTTTTTTGTGGGATTTTGGGGATTTTTTGGTAGGATTTTGGGGTTTTTCTGGGAGTTTGTGTTATTTTTTTGGAGGATTTTGGGGATTTTTTTGGTGGGATTTGGGGTTTTTTGTGGGATTTTGGGGATTTTTTGGTAGGATTTTGGGGTTTTTCTGGGAGTTTGGGTTATTTTTTTGGAGGATTTGGGGTTTTTTGTGGAATTTTGGGGTTTCTTGCAGGTTTTTGGGGATTTTTTGGGTGGCATTTGGGGGTTTTTTGTGGGATTTTGGGGGTTGTTTTGTAGGATTTGGGATTTTTGTGGGATTTTGGGGGGTTTTTCTTGGGATTTTGGGATTTTTTTGTGGGATTTTGGGATTTTTTGGGGATATTTGGGGTTTCCTTTATGAAATTTGGGGTTTATTGCTGGGATTTGTGAATTTTTATGGGATTTTGGGGATTTTTGTGGGATTTGGGGCTCTTTTATGGGATTTTTTGGGGTTTTTTTGGTGGGATTTTTGGGGTTTTTTTCAGGATTTTGGGGGTTTTTGTGGGTTTTTTTGGCGGGGTTTTTAATGGGATTTTTGTGGGGTTTTTTGGGTTTTTTTTGGTGGGAATTTGGGGTTTTTTGGGGGCATTTGGGGTTTCTGGTAGAATTGGTGAATTTGTATGGGATTTTTGGGGATTTTTTGTGGGATTTTGGGGCTCTTTCATGGGATTTTTTGGGGTTTTTTTGTGGCATTTTTGGGGTTTTTAATGGGATTTTGGGGTTTTTTTTGTGGGATTTTGGGTTTTTTTTTGGTGGGATTTGGGGCTCTCTTATGGAAATTTTTGGGGTGTTTTTGTGGCATTTTTGGGGTTTTTGTGGGGTTTTTTGGCGGGGTTTAAATGGGATTTTTGTGGGATATTTTGGGGTTTCTTTTTGTGGGATTTGGAGTTTTTTAAACGGGATTTTGGGGTTTCTTTTGCGAGATTTGGGGTTTTTTGGGTGGGATTTTGTGGGGTTTTTCTCTGGGGTTTTTGATGGGATTTGCGGTTTTTGGGTGGGATTTTTTTGGGTTTTTTGTGGGATTTTAGGATTCTTTGTAGGATTTTGGGGGGTTTTAATGGGATTTGGGAATTTTTTGTGGGATTTTGGGGTTTTTTGGGGGCATTAGGGGTTTCCTTTATGAAATTTGGGGTTTTTGCTGGGATTTGTGAATTTTTATGGGATTTTTGGGGATTTTTGTGGGATTTGGGGCTCTTTTATGGGATTTTTTGGGGTTTTTTTGGTGGGATTTTTGGGGTTTTTTTCAGGATTTTGGGGGTTTTGGTGGGTTTTTTTGGCGGGGTTTTTAATGGGATTTTTGTGGGATTTTTGGGGTTTTTTGCAGGATTTTGGGGTTTTTTTCCTGTGGTGTTTGGGGTTTCCTTTATGAAATTTGGGGTTTTTGGTAGAATTGGAGAATTTTTATGGGATTTTTTGGGGTCTTTTTGGTGAGATTTTTGGGGTTTTTTGCAGGATTTTGGGGCTCTTTTATGGGATTTTTTGGGGTTTTTTTGTGGCATTTTTGGGGTTTTTGTCGTTTTTTTTTGGCGGGGTTTTAAATGGGATTTTTGTGGGATTTTTTGGGGTTTCTTTTTGTGGGATTTGGGGTTTTTTTAACGGGATTTTGGGGTTTCTTTTGCGGGATTTGGGGTTTTTTGGGTGGGATTTTGTGGGGTTTTTCTCTGGGGTTTTTTACGGGATTTGGGCTTTTTTGGGTGGGATTTTTTTTGGGTTTTTTCTGGGATTTTGGGGTTTTGTGTGGGATTTGTGTGGGATTTTTTTGTTTTCTTGTGGGATTTGGACTTTTTTTTTTGGATGTTGGATTTTTTTGGGGGCTTTGGACTTCTTTTGTGGGATTTTGTGGCACAGAGGGGATTTTTTGGGATTTTTTGGGATGTTTCTGGGATTTTTTGGGATTTGTTTGGAATTTTTGGAGGGGTTTTTTTCTCTCTGCAATTTTTTGGGGATTTGTTTGGGATTTGTTTGGGATTTTTTGGGGAATTTTTTTGGGGATTTCTTTACGATTTTTGGGGGGATTTTTTTGGGAATTTTGGGGGAAGTTTTATGGGGTTTTTTTTCTGGGATTTTTTTGGGGATTTTTTGGGATTTCTTTAGGATTTTTGGGGGATTTTTTGGGATTTCTTTGCGATTTTTTTGGGGAATTTTTTTGTGTATTTTTTAGGGATTTTTCCAGGATTTTTTTGTGGGATTTTTGGGGGATTCTGAGATTTCTTTTGGGATTTCTTTGGGATTTTTGGTGTTTTTTTTGTGATTCTGGGATCCATTTTGGGATTTCTTTGGGATTTTTTTACATTCTTGGATTTCTTTCGGGATTCTGGGATTGGTTCCAGGACTTTTTTGGGATTCATTTTTGGATTGGTTCCGGGATTGATTTCAGGATTCCAAGCTTCATTCTGGGATTTGTTTTGGGATTCTGGCATTAATTTTGGAATTTTTCCCCGGGTTTCTTTGCGATTCTGGGATTTGTTTGAGATTCTGGGATTGGTTCCAGCCTTTTTTGGGATTCGTTCTGGGATTGGTTCCAGCCTTTTTTGGGATTCGTTCTGGGATTGGTTCCAGCCTTTTTTGGGATTCGTTCTGGGATTGGTTCCAGCCTTTTTTGGGATTCGTTCTGGGATTGGTTCCAGCCTTTTTTGGGATTCGTTCTGGGATTGGTTCCAGCCTTTTTTGGGATTCGTTCTGGGATTGGTTCCAGCCTTTTTTGGGATTCGTTCTGGGATTGGTTCCAGCCTTTTTTGGGATTCGTTCTGGGATTGGTTCCAGCCTTTTTTGGGATTCGTTCTGGGATTGGTTCCAGCCTTTTTTGGGATTCGTTCTGGGATTGGTTTTGGGATTCTGGGATTCATTCCAGGATTCCAGGTTTGGGAACTCTGGGATTAATTTTGGGAATTTTTTTTTGGGGGGTTTCTTTGGGATTCTGGGATTTGTTTGAGATTCTGGGATTGGTTCCAGGACTTTTTTGGGATTCGTTCTGGGATTGGTTTTGGGATTCTGGGATTGGTTCAGGATTCTGGGATTTTTTTGGGATTTGTTTTGGGATTCGTTTTGGGATTCTGGGATTAATTTTGGGATTTTTTTTTCCTGGGTTTCTTTGGGATTCTGGGATTGGTTTTGGGATCCATTTGGGATTCTGGGATTGATTTTAGGATTCCAGGGTTCGTTCTGGGATTGGTTCTGGGATTCTGGGATTGGTTTGGGATTGGTTTGGGAATCTGGGATTGGTTTGGGATTGGTTTGGGATTCTGGGATGGGTTTGGGATTCTGGGATTCCTTTGGGATTCCTTTCAGGATTCTGGGATGGGTTTGGGATCCATTCAGGATTCCTTTGGGACTCCAGGATTCCTTTGGGGATTTCTTCTGGGATTTGGGGACAGAGGGACAGAGGGACAGGGACAGAGGGACAGAGGGACAGGGACAGGGACAGAGGGACAGAGGGACAAGGGTGGGGACAGAGGGACAGGGACAGAGGGACAGAGGGACAGGGATGGGGACGGGGATGGGCCAGAGGGACAGGGACAGAGAGGGGGATGGGGACAGAGATGGGACAGAAGGACAGAGGGACACGGAGAGGGACAGAGGGACAGGGACAGGGACGGGGACAGAGGGACAGAGGGACAGGGATGGGGACAGGGACAATGACAGGGATGGGGACAGAGGGACAAAGACGGGGACGGGGACAGGGACAGAGGGACAAGGACAGAGGGACAAGGACAGGGATGGGGACAGGGACAGGGACAGAGGGACAGAGGGACAGGGACAGGGACAGGGATGGGGACACAGGACACGTGACAAGGACAGTGACACAGGACACGTGACAGTGATGATGACACGTGACCACCCCCCCCCTTAGCGCCCCCTGGCGGATCCTGCTCCCCCTCCCGCCGCCCAAATCTCGCCGGCTCTCTCCCCGCACGCCCCTCAAGTCTCGCGAGAACTCGCGCGGCGCGGCCGGGCTGAGGCGGAAGCGCGGCTCCGCCGCCATTGCTGCCTCCCTTCGGCCTCTGCCGCTCCCACCGGCACCGGCACCGGCACCGGCACCGGCACCGGCACCGGGCCGGGCCCGCCGCGCCGTCGCCCCGCCATGGAGGCGAACGCGGCGAAGCGGAAGGAGCCGCGCAAGGCGCTGCGGGTTAAAGTCATCTCCATGGGCAACGCCGAGGTGGGCAAGGTGAGGCACTGCCATTGGCTGGCGGGCGGTGAGGGGCAGGTGAACTGACCAATCAGCAGCGCGGGAGGGTGGGTGCTTTGCGCTGATTGGCGCGTTTGCTGCGCGATGCAACCAATCAGCTGCCGGCATGGCGTTGTTGTCGCTGCGGTTGATTGATAGGCGGGTGGGCGGTGCCTCAAGCGAACGCGTGGTTCTGATTGGGCGGTGGCGAAGGGGGCGGGGCTCGGCCCCGCTATGGGTCTTGGCGCCATTCCCAAAGTCTGGAATTTTCGGGAATCGGCGGGAAAGGCGTGGCGGGCGGGGATTTGGCGGGAACGCGGGTGGTTTTCCCGGGCTGCAGAGCTGCATCATCAAGCGTTACTGCGAGAAGAGGTTCGTGCCCAAGTACCTGGCCACCATCGGCATCGACTACGGCGTCACCAAGTGAGGGCGGGAATGGC
>NW_024507548.1:0-247 GCF_017590055.1 Onychostruthus taczanowskii
CGGGGGGATCGGGGACCCTGGGGGGCACGGGGGGATCGGGGAGACCAGGGACCCTGGGGGTCACGGGGGACCGGGGGGCACAGGGACCCTGGGGGGCACGGGGGCACCGGGGACCCTGGGGTCTCTGAGCGTCACCGCTCGCTCCCCCCAGGACCTGAAGAAATACTTTGACAGCTGCAACGGGGACCTGGACCCCGAGATCGTGAAGGTGGGTGTGGCGGGGCCGGGCGCGGGCCCTGCGCCGCCC
>NW_024507549.1:0-247 GCF_017590055.1 Onychostruthus taczanowskii
TCCAGCCAGTCAAAGGCACTTAGCAGGAATGGAATTCCAGCCTTTCCAGGCTGCCCCATCCCGGTGCTCCAGAGCTGGAGGGTGCCAGGGGAGCTGTGGGATTCCCCAGGAGCACCCTGGAGCTTACTTGCTTTATTTTGATATTTTTTCCCTTAAAGCTGATAGCAAACTTTGTGTATTTTGATTTTTTTGTGCTTTAAATGCAGCAGGAGGCAGCTCCTCCCTGAGAGCCAGAGCTGCTTCCCAC
>NW_024507550.1:0-247 GCF_017590055.1 Onychostruthus taczanowskii
CACCACAACCTTCCCTGAAACCACTGGCCCCAAGACCACCACCACCTTCTCTGAGACCACCACCACCTTCCCTGGGACCACAACCACAACAACTGCCTCAAACACCAGCCAGGAGACATCAGCATTCACTGAGACCACGATGACCCCTGACACCACCATGACCTTCCCTGGGACCACCAGTCCTGAGATCAGCACCTTCCCTGAGACCGCCAGCACCACACCAGAGTCAACAATGTTCCCCAAGACC
>NW_024507551.1:0-246 GCF_017590055.1 Onychostruthus taczanowskii
TTGGGGGTGACACTTTTGGGGGTGACAATTCTGGAGGGGCTTCTTGAGGAGTTTTGGGGGTGTGACCCCCCCCAAACACGCCCAAATTTGACCCCCCCCATTTTCCTCCCCCTCCCCCCCCAGTTTGCCAACCTCACGAGCTCCCTGAACTCGCAGGACCCTGACAAAGGTGGGTGACCCCCCCAAAAAAAGGGGGAGACCCCCCCCAAAATAAGGGGGAGACCCCTCCCAAACCATTGAGGGGGG
>NW_024507552.1:0-246 GCF_017590055.1 Onychostruthus taczanowskii
GGCGCGCGCGGGGGGGGCCGGGCCGTGACCGCCTCCGGTACCGGCACCGCCTCGGGCCGGCACCGCCTCCGGGCACTCCCGGGGCCTCCCGCTATCCCTCCGGGCCGGCGGCACCGCCTCTCGCACCGCCCGCACCGAGCCATTCTCCCCCCCTCCACCACGGCTGGGACCGCCTCCCGCCGCCTCTGACACCGCCCGAGCACCCCCCGGGCCCCCTCGATCCCCCCGGGCCGTGACCGCCGCCCG
>NW_024507553.1:0-246 GCF_017590055.1 Onychostruthus taczanowskii
CAGGTGGGCGGGGCCAAACAGGGCAGGCGGGCGGGGCCACGCCAAATATGGCAAATGGGCGGGGCTGGGGCAAATACGGGGGGAAAGGGGTTGTGCTATGACCAAATAAGGCGGGTGGGTGTGGCCAATCCAAATATGGGAAGGGCGGGGCAGTGACCATATAAGGACAAAAGGGTGGGGATTGGCACATAAAGCATGTGGGGGCGGGGCTTTGGGGTCTCCATTTTTTGGGTCTGGGGGGGATTT
>NW_024507554.1:0-246 GCF_017590055.1 Onychostruthus taczanowskii
GGCTGCAGTTGCAGCTCTCAGGGTTCCCGGGGGTCTCCTGGGGGTCTGACGGGTTCCCGGGGATTCCAGGGGTCTCCTGGGGGGTCTGATGGGAGTCCCAGGGCTCTGACGGGTTCCCGGGGGTCTCCCGGGGGTCTGATGGGGGTTCCGGGGGTCTCAGAGGTCTGACGGGGGTCGCGGGGGTCCCGACGGTCTCCCGGGTGGTCTGACGGGTTCCCGGGGGTCTCTTGGGGGTCTGACGGGTTC
>NW_024507555.1:0-246 GCF_017590055.1 Onychostruthus taczanowskii
TCTGTGTCCCCTGTTACCAGGGTTCCCCTCCATTTACTAATGGACCCACATTATCCTTTTGTTTTACTTCTGTTATTGATGTATTTTAACACCCTTCTTGTCCTTGACATCCTGGCCAGATTTAATTTCAGATGGGCTTTGGCCTTCCTGATCCCATTTCTACTTTGACAATCTCTGTATTCATCCCATGTGGCCTGATGCTTCTTCTAACTCATGTGCATTTCCTGCTTATGCTTGAGCAATGAC
>NW_024507556.1:0-246 GCF_017590055.1 Onychostruthus taczanowskii
AATGGGGCACCAAAAATGGGGGAAAATTGCGAAGAATGGGCAAAAAATCCAAAAAAATGCAGAAAAAAATAGGAAAAATGCCCAAATCATGGGTAAAATCCCCAAAATTTGGGAGGGTAGGAATTTGGGGAGGGGTCTCGGGGCAGGTGGGACCCCCAGGTGTGCCCAGGTGTGGGTGGGGGTGAAATGGGGCAATGGGCAAAATACCCGAAAAAATGGAGAAATCTTGGGGAAAATCCCCAAAAA
>NW_024507557.1:0-246 GCF_017590055.1 Onychostruthus taczanowskii
ACCTACAAGCAGTAGGTACCATTGTCTTCTTCTAGTCAGAGAACAGGAGGAAGCGAGGACTCGTGAGGGAAAACAACAAGGCAGCACCAAGATCAGTGGTAAAGGAAGAGGGGGAAGAAGTGTTCCAAGTATGAGAGCCAAGATTCCTCTGCAAGCTGTAGTGAGGACTGTAGTTAAACAAACTCTCCCCTTGAATGGACATGTCCATGGGGGATGAAGAAAGCCACTTGCAGCCCATGGGAAAAG
>NW_024507558.1:0-5914 GCF_017590055.1 Onychostruthus taczanowskii
GCGGGAGCCTGTCCCGCAGCGCCGGTGTCCCTGCCGCGCTTGCGGAACGTGGAAAAGCCCTCCCTGCGCCGCCTTCCGCGTTTCGCGTCGGTGCTGCGCGGCCGCCGCCGCTTATTCGGGCCCCGCGACCCCGCGTCTGGCCCCGGCTGGCCCGGCCCCGGCTGGCACAGCCCTCGCCGCCGGTGCGCTTTCCCCGGACAGCTGCCGTGCGAGCTTCGGTACCGTGCGCGTCACCGGGCCCGCGGTGCGCGTGCCCGCCGCCGCAGCCCCGTGCTCGGTTCCGCCCGACCTGGCCCCGCTGTCCCCGCTCCTGCAGCCCCGAGCATCCCCCGGACGGCCGCTGGCCGCCCGCCACTGCCGCCGCCGTCACACGCGTCACCGCCGCCGCCGCCGCGGCTGCCCCGGCCGCCCCCGCAGCCCTCACGCAGCTCTCACGGTCACCCCCGCTGCCTCTGCTGCCGCCCCTGGCTGCTGTGTGCTGCCCGGTGCCGCTGCGAGAGGCTGCCCCCCCTCAGCTCTTGGTCCTGCAATCCCGGCACCCTCCCCCATCAGTCTCTCCGCTGCCGCCGTTCCCCCTCAGTCTGGGACTACAAGCCTGTTCATAGACGAGACCCCTCTTTTCCTCCTCACCGAGGGAACTGGCTCGTTTCAGCTTTCCTGGCACTGGGTGAGGAATGTCTGCATCAGAGGACCCTGGAGATTCTGGGGCTTCTGGGGATTCTGAGGACTCAAGGGACCCCAGGGAACCCTGCACGCGATATTAAATCGTCGACTGGGTGAGGAATGTCTGCAACAGAGGACCCTGGAGATTCTGGGGATTCTGAGGGCTCAAGGGACCCCAGGGAACCCTGCACGCGATGTTAAATCGTCCTGCTCCTTTTCAGTGGGAGGAATTCTCTCCCTGGGCAGCTGCTGCCTGCCCATCACTGCCTGGGCGTGCTCGAAAGGCAGCTCCCCCTCAGGGCCCGCTCCTCCTCCGCCCCCGGCCCGATAGCTTTCCTGGGACCGGTAGAGGCGCCCGTGGAGACCCTAAGGGTGATAACGACCCCCCCCCACCTTTTTGGTGGAAGTCGTTTGTGCTCTTCCTAACTTGCCAAGAGTAACCCCTGCAGGTAGCAAGGCGGTACCCCTCCCCCCGACTGGTGGGAGTCATTCCTGTTCCATGCTGATGGCAGGTAGCCCCACGGCATTCTGTGGAATTGTTCCTGCCTGAGCCAAAAGCCTCAAGGCCGTTTTATCTTTCCCTGTTGCTAATGATAAAGGTGTCCGTTAATCTCCCTGAGCTGTTCCTGGGAATAAGCTTCCCCTGTGTTCTCAGTGTTCTTAATTTTGACCTGTCTCACCAAAAGCTGAAGCACCATGAGGTCGGTCCGCAGGTTGTCCTGGCCTCTGGCCAGGAGATCACAGGCGAGGATTCCCAGGCGCCTTGGTCCTCCTCTCATCCAGGCTGTGCTTGAGGTGATTTGTTTTGGCAAGAGTCAGGTCGTTCTTCCCTGGATTTTTCTGTCATGGTGTGCCTCTTCTTGGGTTGGAATTCAGCGTCTGGTGGCTTGGCTGCTTGCCAACAGCTCACCTCTCGGGTTGCCCCTTCGTGCCACCTGGGTTAGCAGTTCTCAGGATTTTCTCCTGCTGGGGTGCCCACCCAGGAACTCCAGTTCTCGGGACCTCCTCTGGTCTGGTCTGGTTGGGAAGATCCCGAGGTGTGTCTCTCTTAAAAGTCTCTTTTCCCCTCCCCAGCAGCTGAAGAAGGAGTCGAGAAGTCTTCGGCTGTCGTTCTCAAGGTTGTTTATTATTTTTTATCTAAAACATTTTCTGTCTGGCCTGCCAAGGTCTGTTCTGCAGGTCTGTCCGAGGTACACTCCCCGCCTGTCGGGCTGGTGCTATCTTTTATACTAAAATCTACGTATACTATGTTTACAGTTATTTTCCAATACCTATCACCTATGTTAGACAGTGACTTTCTACTCTAAACCAATCTGTGAGTGCCAACATCTTCCTGAACATGGCTGCCAGGGAGAAGAAAGAAGGAGGACAGGGCACAGCCAAATGCCTCCATCTTGGAACCCCTGACCCCCATGTACAGAGTTCCAACAATTAGGAGCAAATAAAATTTCATGCTTTTTAAACCCGTACACCACATGTGCTAATAGTGGTTGAAGAAAACAGATTCTGTGGAACTGGCCTGTGGCACAGTTGGGGATGTGAAGTGCCCCATATAACATCTGCTGCATTTTCTGTGGAGTTGCCCTGTTAAAAAACCGGATAAAGCACTGTGAGAATTCCCAGAAGTTTTCCATCCTGCTCTTGAAGAACTTTCCTGCCCTGTTTTTTCTCAGACGCCGGTTTGGATGGCTGCGATGGGCTGGCTGCTGTGGCTGCCCGGCCGCTGTGACGGCGGTGCCTTGAGGAATGTCTGAGCGCGCCCCGTGTCCGCCTGCTCCGGCACAGCCTCAGCTTGTGCCATCTCGGGCTGTGGGGAGGAGCGCCCCGCCCGCGGCGGCTCTGGAGCAGCCGCGCCCTCGGGAACGTCCCGCTCCTCCCCGGGATCGCCATCCGCGCTGCCCGGGTCCCACTGGGGATCCGCCCCGCGCGGCCCCCATCTCGTTTGGGGTCCGCTCCGCCTGGATCTCCACTCGGGCTGGTTCCCCCTGGCTCTGCGCCAGCACCCGCAGCCGGCGGGAGCCTGTCCCGCAGCGCCGGTGTCCCTGCCGCGCTTGCGGAACGTGGAAAAGCCCTCCCTGCGCCGCCTTCCGCGTTTCGCGTCGGTGCTGCGCGGCCGCCGCCGCTTATTCGGGCCCCGCGACCCCGCGTCTGGCCCCGGCTGGCCCGGCCCCGGCTGGCACAGCCCTCGCCGCCGGTGCGCTTTCCCCGGACAGCTGCCGTGCGAGCTTCGGTACCGTGCGCGTCACCGGGCCCGCGGTGCGCGTGCCCGCCGCCGCAGCCCCGTGCTCGGTTCCGCCCGACCTGGCCCCGCTGTCCCCGCTCCTGCAGCCCCGAGCATCCCCCGGACGGCCGCTGGCCGCCCGCCACTGCCGCCGCCGTCACACGCGTCACCGCCGCCGCCGCCGCGGCTGCCCCGGCCGCCCCCGCAGCCCTCACGCAGCTCTCACGGTCACCCCCGCTGCCTCTGCTGCCGCCCCTGGCTGCTGTGTGCTGCCCGGTGCCGCTGCGAGAGGCTGCCCCCCCTCAGCTCTTGGTCCTGCAATCCCGGCACCCTCCCCCATCAGTCTCTCCGCTGCCGCCGTTCCCCCTCAGTCTGGGACTACAAGCCTGTTCATAGACGAGACCCCTCTTTTCCTCCTCACCGAGGGAACTGGCTCGTTTCAGCTTTCCTGGCACTGGGTGAGGAATGTCTGCATCAGAGGACCCTGGAGATTCTGGGGCTTCTGGGGATTCTGAGGACTCAAGGGACCCCAGGGAACCCTGCACGCGATATTAAATCGTCCTGCTCCTTTTCAGTGGGAGGAATTCTCTCCCTGGGCAGCTGCTGCCTGCCCATCACTGCCTGGGCGTGCTCGAAAGGCAGCTCCCCCTCAGGGCCCGCTCCTCCTCCGCCCCCGGCCCGATAGCTTTCCTGGGACCGGTAGAGGCGCCCGTGGAGACCCTAAGGGTGATAACGACCCCCCCCCACCTTTTTGGTGGAAGTCGTTTGTGCTCTTCCTCTTCCTAACTTGCCAAGCCTGCAGGTAGCAAGGCGGTACCCCTCCCCCCGACTGGTGGGAGACACACCTTTTTGGTGGAAGTCGGGAAGTCGTTTGTGTTCTTCCTAACTTGCCAGGAGTAACCCCTGCAGGTAGCAAGGCGGTACCCCTCCCCCCGACTGGTGGGAGTCATTATCGTTCCTGCTGATGGCAGGTAGCCCCACGGCATTCTGTGGAATCCTCTCCAGCATTGTTCCTGCCTGAGCCAAAAGCCTCAAGGCCGTATTATCTTTCCCCGTTGCTAATGATAAAGGTGTCCGTTAATCTCCCTGAGCTGTTCCTGGGAATAAGCTTCCCCTGTGTTCTCAGTGTTCTTAATTTTGACCTGTCTCACCAAAAGCTGAAGCACCACGAGGTCGGTCCGCAGGTTGTCCTGGCCTCTGGCCAGGAGATCACAGGCGAGGATTCCCAGGCGCCTTTGTCCTCCTCTCGTGCAGGCTGTGCTTGAGGTGATTTGTTTTGGCAAGAGTCAGGTCGTTCTTCCCTGGATTTTTCTGTCATGGTGTGCCTCTTCTTGGGTTGGAATTCAGCGTCTGGTGGCTTGGCTGCTTGCCAACAGCTCACCTCTCGGGTTGCCCCTTCGTGCCACCTGGGTTAGCAGTTCTCAGGATTTTCTCCTGCTGGGGTGCCCACCCAGGGACTCCAGTTCTCGGGACCTCCTCTGGTCTGGTCTGGTTGGGAAGATCCCGAGGTGTGTCTCTCTTAAAAGTCTCTTTTCCCCTCCCCAGCAGCTGAAGAAGGAGTCGAGAAGTCTTCGGCTGTCGTTCTCAAGGTTGTTTATTATTTTTTATCTAAAACATTTTCTGTCTGGCCTGCCAAGGTCTGTTCTGCAGGTCTGTCCGAGGTACACTCCCCGCCTGTCGGGCTGGTGCTATCTTTTATACTAAAATCTACGTATACTATGTTTACAGTTATTTTCCAATACCTATCACCTATGTTAGACAGTGACTTTCTACTCTAAACCAATCTGTGAGTGCCAACATCTTCCTGAACATGGCTGCCAGGGAGAAGAAAGAAGGAGGACAGGGCACAGCCAAATGCCTCCATCTTGGAACCCCTGACCCCCATGTACAGAGTTCCAAACCCCCTGTACAAGGTCCAAAACCCGCCTGTACCATGCTCCAAAATTTTTCCCTTCACCCTCTGATTGCTACTACTATGCAACTTAAACTTTTGTCACCTGTAATTCTTCATATAACATTGGTAATTTGCTCCAGGAGTTGAGATCGAATTCCCAGGTGTCTTTGGCTTCCTGCTGGGTTCTTCAAGCCCCTGCCAGGATCTTGAGCCATCCAGGGCATCCAGAGGGATGTCCTGGGTTCCGACAAAAACACAGCTGCTCATTTTTCCCACTTACCCTCTGAATAATCAAAGAGCTTCCTGTCAATTTCCCCCCCTTACATCTGTGATTCAGTGTGGATGGAGAGGCCCCTGTGTCCATCAGGAGAGGCCTCCTCTGGATGCAGAGCCACCCTGAGTGTTCTCAAGGGCTGCAGTGTGGTGGGTCCCTGGTGTGCTGGGAGCTGTGACCCCCCTGGCAATCCATGTCCATCAAGGGGTGCACTTGCTCCTGCTGCGGGTGCTGCTGTGTGTGCTTGCAGTGTCCTTGTGCCCTGCAGCTGGAAGGCTGATTCCTTGCCAGGGGCTGTTTGGGTGGGCTCTCCCCTGCCCAGGAGGGCAGTGCCTGTGCCAGGTGCTTGTGGCCGAGCGCGTCCCCTGGGTGCTGGGGCCCCCTTGGGCCCTGGGCTTGATCCCTCGGGGGCTGTAGGAAGTGTGCCATGGCCTTTGCCTTCAGCTTGGCCTTTTTCTGCTCCCTTCTTGCATTCACCTGCTGTGCCTTTGTGCCCAAGTTTTCGCCGCTGCTGTGGTCCAGGGCATTGGCTGCTGGGGCTCGGCGATCCGCACGGCCCCGCTGTGCGGCCCTGCTCCCCCTGGCACCTCCGGGCAGGGGGCGGCGGGCTTGGCCCTGCCACAGCTGCGGCGGCTCCCGGCGGGCGGCTCCGAGCGGCCGCGTGGTGACCGCATGGCAGCGGAGCCGCGAGCGGCGGGACGGCAGCGGCGGCACGGGGCGTCTGCGCGGCGGTGGAGGGGCCGCCCAGGGCCGCGGCTGTGGCCCCACGGTGCCGAAGGCGGCGGGGAAGCGGTGTTCTGCGGGGTTCTGCGCTGTGCTGGCACGGTCCATTTCTGTCTCGGGGCTGTCGGTGCTCTTGCCG
>NW_024507559.1:0-246 GCF_017590055.1 Onychostruthus taczanowskii
GAGAACCCGGGGAGAGGGGTAAGGTGTGGCCGGGATGAGGGAAAAGGGGTGCTCGATATGAGGGGAAAAGGAGCCCGGGATGAGGGATAAAGGGGTACCTGGGATGAAGGAAAGAGTGGGAAGGGGCTGAGGGGAAAGGAGGGCCTGAAATGAGGGGAAAGGGCGTGTGAGGATGAGGGGCCAGGGATGAGGTGCTGAGGGGAAGAGAAGTGCCTGGAGCTGAGGAGGTTGATGTAGCAGGGGTGA
>NW_024507560.1:0-246 GCF_017590055.1 Onychostruthus taczanowskii
ACTGAGGGAATCCCAGTGGGGAGATGCAGAGTGAGCACTGTAACTGTGCTGGGAACCAGTTAGGAATGTTTGTGGTTTTACTGAAATTAGACTGATTTAAATTAAACTTTCCATTTCTCCACTTATTCCCCTCTGATCTTTTTTTCTGTACCCAAACAACCCCAAAAAGACCAAAGCCTTGATGTGGCTGCCCTAAACGCACCTGCCTCGGGCCTCCCTTCACACAAAACTCCCACAGCTCCTCTT
>NW_024507561.1:0-246 GCF_017590055.1 Onychostruthus taczanowskii
AGTCTGCTTTGATTAATCTGTAATGTTTTAAATCAATCTAAAATTGAAAAATTTATTTTTTTAAATTATTTACTCCATATTTCATTACCAGGGAAAAATAAAAAGGTTGGTTTCCCTTACCTATATTTTTTCTCAAACATGGAAAATATTAGTGGCATCCCTAATCTGTTGCTCTTTGAGATGTTTAAATAATTAGCAGGACACAATGAAACAGTAACGCGCTGGTGAGACACTAGAGCAGGTTGC
>NW_024507562.1:0-246 GCF_017590055.1 Onychostruthus taczanowskii
TCTCTAGGGGATTTGGGGGAGGGGTTGGGTCCTACGTGGGATATATAGAGGAATTTTGGGGGGGGGTTGGGCCCTATATGGGACCTATTGGGGGGATTTGAGGGGTCTGTAGGGGACTTGGAGGGATTGTTGGGACCTATGGGGGCTATAGGGGACATTTGGGGAGTCTATAGGGGATTTAGGGGGGCTTTGGGTCCCATAGGGGATGTTTGGGGGGGTTGGGGTCCTTATGGGGTCTGTAGTGGA
>NW_024507563.1:0-246 GCF_017590055.1 Onychostruthus taczanowskii
TAACTTTTATCACTAGTGGTCCCACCTAACAGAACTCTAGAGTGAATGTTACAAATTCCAGACTACATAGGATACATCACCGACTAAAAGGAGGCCTGAGCCTGTTAAATGGAGTTGAAGGCGTCAATCAAGGCCTAGGTCAAGGTTTTACACAAAGCTGCGTCTGTCATCGGCTTGCAGAGGATGACAGACACTGCTTCTGTATTTAAAAACAAAAAAGGGGAACTGTGGTGGCCTACAGCTGGC
>NW_024507564.1:0-246 GCF_017590055.1 Onychostruthus taczanowskii
CGGGGGCCCCTGGTGGGCGCCGTGCTGCGCGCCGCTCGCCAGGCCGGGGCGCGCGTGCGGCTCTACGCCGTGGAGAAGAACCCCAACGCCGTGGTCACGTGAGTCCCGCCCATACCCGATCAATACCTGATCAATAGCGATCAATAGCGATCGATACGGATGGATATCCATGGGTACTGATCAATAACCATCAACTCCTGATCTATACCGATCAATACTCATTGATAGGGATGGATATCCATGGAT
>NW_024507565.1:0-246 GCF_017590055.1 Onychostruthus taczanowskii
AAAAACGGGTCCAGAACCCCTGGGGAGAGAGACTGGGGGTACTGGGAGGGACTGGGAGGGACTGGGAGGGACTGGGGGCACTGGGAATGGGATAATGGGGGTAGGGGAATGGGGTACTGGGGATAATGGGGGGTCACTGGGAGCACTGGGGGTTATTGGGGGGTCCCACCTCCATGAGGAAGACCCCCTTGTCCCGCGCTGTTCCCACCAGCTGGAAATGGGGTACTGGGAGCACTGGGAGCACTG
>NW_024507566.1:0-246 GCF_017590055.1 Onychostruthus taczanowskii
CCCTTGTGCCGGCGGGCGCCGCGGGGGAGCCGCCGCGGCCCCGCGCCTCGACAAGTTTCGGAGCCGCCCGGTCCTTTATGAGCACGGGTAGGCGCCGAGCGCCGCCCGCGGGGACTCGTTCCTGCCCGCGGTCCGCGGCCCGGAGATCCCGCACGCCCGCCCCGCCACCCGCACGGCCGGCCCCGGCTGCCGCCCCTCGGGTTCCCCAGCGGAGCCTCCGCCTCCCCCGCGGTCTCCCCGCCGCCG
>NW_024507567.1:0-246 GCF_017590055.1 Onychostruthus taczanowskii
AAGGGGGGATTGGTTAAGGGGATTGATAATGGAGGATTGATAAGGGGGATTGGTACGGGGGGATTGGTACGGGAGGATTGTTAAGGGGGATTTGATAAGGGGGATAGGTAAGAGGGATTGGTAAGGGGGGATTGATAAGGGACCCCCAGTGTGCCCCGCCCCACGGGCTCAGAGGGGTGGTGCTGGTGTGGGGCTCACCTGGTGACATGGGTGGGACCTCACCTGGTGCCCGTGGGGTTGGTGCCC
>NW_024507568.1:0-246 GCF_017590055.1 Onychostruthus taczanowskii
CAACAGAAGGCAGCAAGAGAGACTGAACACCAAATAAAGATTAACAACACTGTCTATTTGTTAATTAAAAATTCCACGTGTTCCTCTGCATTAGGTCAGCTAAAGCTGCATTTTAAAAAAAGCTTTTCTTAAGGATTTGTTATTTTACCAAGTATAAGGGTCTGATACATGTGAAGTATAAAGTACTAAACAGAATTTAAATGTTAACACATTATCTATTTCATACAAGAATTGTTTAGATGAACT
>NW_024507569.1:0-804 GCF_017590055.1 Onychostruthus taczanowskii
GGACTGGGAGGGACTGGGAGGACTGGGGGGACTGGGAAAGAGTGGGAGGGGGATTGGGGGGACTGAAGGGGACTGGGGAGCCCCTGGAGCCAACTGGGAGGGACTGGGGAGTTCTTGCCCGGTGCTTGTGGGCGTGGGGCCGCACTGGGCTGTACTGGTCAGTACTGGTCGGTACCGGGAGGCCCCGGCCCACGCTGCCCCTCGCAGCTGGACCCCGGCCGGCCGTACCGCTACGTGCCGCCCCCCGCGCCCCCCATCGCCCCCCCCTACGCCCGGGCCTGCCGCCTGCGCCGGGGGGGAGACCCAGGCCCGGAGAGCCCCCCGGAGGGGACGGGCGGGCACGGAGAGCCCCGGGAGCAACGGGAAGGAGCCGCGTGCAAGGGGATGGGCGTGCAAGGACCCCCCCAGGAGGGGGTGGGCGTGCAAGGACCCCCGTGTGAGGGGGAAGGAGCCGCGTGCGAGGAGCTGCGCCGGCTCAGTCTTTTGGACTGAAACTTCTGCAAGGACCCCCTGGGTGTGCAAAGCCCCCCGGGGTGTGTGTGACCCCCGTGGGTGTGCAAGGACCCCCCGTGGTGCACCCCCCCAGGACCCCCCCCAATAAACCCCCCTGCTCCGCTCCCGGGGCTGCCGCGCCTTTATTAAAATGAGGGGGGGCTGCTGGGTGTGCAAAGCCCCCCGGGGTGTGTGTGACCCCCGTGGGTGTGCAAGGACCCCCCGTGGTGCACCCCCCCAGGACCCCCCCCAATAAACCCCCCTGCTCCGCTCCCGGGGCTGCCGCGCCTTTATTAAAATGAGGGGGGGCTG
>NW_024507569.1:5149-5914 GCF_017590055.1 Onychostruthus taczanowskii
GGCCTATAGAGCCTGGGGGGGCCTGTGGAGCCATGGGGGGGGCCTATGGAACCTATAGAACACTATAGAACCTATGGAGCCATGGGGAGGGCCTATAGAGCCTGGGGGGGCCTGTGGAGCCATGGGGGGGGCCTATGGAACCTATAGAACACTATAGAACCTATGGAGCCATGGGGAGGGACAAGGGGCTGTGAGACCTATAGCCATGGGGGGCCTATGGAACCCTGGTGGTGCCCTATAGACCCTATAGAGCTGGGGGGGGGGGGGGGGGCAATAGAGCCACAGGGGGCCTATGGAGCCTATAGAACCCTATGGACCCTACAGAGCCCTGGTGGGGGCCATATGGGCCCTACAGGACACAGGGAACGGCCCTATGGATCCTACAGAGCCATGGGAGGTCCTATGGAACCTACAGAGACTGGGGAGGTATGGATCCTATGGAGCTCTGGGGGGGGCCTAAAGAGCCATGGGGGGCCTGTGGATCCTATAGAGCCTAGGGAATGGCCCTATGGATCCTATAGAGCCATGGGGGACCTTATGGATCCTATAGAGCCATGGGAGGCCCTACAGACCCTGTAGAGCCCTGGGGGGGTTCTACGGACCCTGTAGAGCTCTATGGATCCTGTAGAGCCATGAGGGTCCCTATAGAGCCATGGGGGGCCCTATAGAGCCAATAGAGCCCCATGGACCCCCCAGAGCCCTGCAGGGCCCTGTGGGCCCCTCAGACCCTATAGCCCCGGGGGGGGAGGGTCTCACTAGGCGGGG
>NW_024507570.1:0-246 GCF_017590055.1 Onychostruthus taczanowskii
AGGTACCAAGCTGGACAGCTCGGGGGTCGCCTTTGCCGTGGTCGGGGCCTGCCAGGTGCTGGGGCTGCCCGACGTGCACCTGGCCCTGAGCGAGGACCACGCCTGGGTGGCCTTCGGGGCCGGGGGGGCCCAGACTGCCGAGGTCACCTGGCACGGCAAGGGCAACGAGGACAGGAGGGGACAGCCCGTGCAGGCCGGGGTGGCCGAGAGGGTACGGGGGACACGGGGGGGCCAAGGGACATTGGG
>NW_024507571.1:0-246 GCF_017590055.1 Onychostruthus taczanowskii
GGGTTCACCTGTTGAGGAACTCGATGACGGTGAAGGGGGAGGCGTCGCCCTCCAGGGTGGCCCCGAAGAAGAGCCCCCCGTGCCTGACGTGGGCAAAGTGGAGCCCCCCGAGGGTCTGGGGGGCACAGGACGGCTCAGGAACCCCAAAAAACCCAAAATCCACCCCGAAAAACCCAAATCCCCAAAATTCCCGTGGGATTCCGTGAAAACAGACATGAAAACACAGAAAATCCACACAAAATTCAC
>NW_024507572.1:0-246 GCF_017590055.1 Onychostruthus taczanowskii
GGAGGAGGAGGAGGAGGAGGAGCTGGGCACGGCCTCGGCCCCCCGGGGAGGCAGGAGGCGAGCCCCGCTGCCGGAGCCCACCTCGCCATCGCTCCACCAGGCGAAGCACAGCGTCCCCGTCACCAGCAGCACGGCCCCCGTGATGGTCAGGCCGTAGCGGAAAGACGCGGCTGCCATCCTTCAGCAGGAGGGTTTAGGAGGGGACAAGAGTGAGGCAAGGCATGAGAGAGCCTGTAAGACAAGAAA
>NW_024507573.1:0-246 GCF_017590055.1 Onychostruthus taczanowskii
TGTGCCGTGGGCACCAGGGCGTGCCCAGGGTGCCCTTGGCTCGGCAGGGAGAGCACGGCCCCTCCCGGCTTGGCAAGGTCACCTCCTCAGCGGGAGCATCGTCTGCAGCGTTCCAACTTCATCCTCCAGCTGGGAGAGCACAGGGAGGTGAAGCACTGCCAGCAGCACCCAGGAATATCCTGCTGGGAAGGTGGAAGGATCAGCAGGGCATGGGCAGGTCCATCCCAAACCAGTCTGTAATTCCAT
>NW_024507574.1:0-246 GCF_017590055.1 Onychostruthus taczanowskii
CAGGTGAGACAGGTAACACAGGTAAAACGGGTAAAACAGGTGAGGTACAGGTGAGACAAGCGAGACAGGTAACACAGGTGAGATGCAGGTAAGAGAAATGAGGTACAGGTGGGACAGGTGGGGCTGAAGAGCTCCTCCACCGTGTTCTGCAGAGGTGTGCCCGTCAGCAGCACCTTGTGCTCCTGCAGATTTAACAGGTGAGACAGGTGAGGAGAAAACCAGGTAAAATGGGTGAGACAGGTGAGG
>NW_024507575.1:0-246 GCF_017590055.1 Onychostruthus taczanowskii
CTCTGCGGCCCTCACGGCTGAGGCAGCGTCCCGGGCACAGCTGGCCGGGGACGCACGGCCGGCCCGGGGCCGCCCGCAGGGGGACCCTGCTCTGGGGCCAGCCCAGGCCGCAGCAGGGAGCAGCCCATGGGGCCGTGCCCGGCCAGGGAATGGCTCTGCCCGGACACAGGGCTCCGGGAGCAGGGCAGCAGGGCCGCCAGTGCTGGGCACAGTGAGAGCGGGGGACACAAGGCTGTAGTCACAGCC
>NW_024507576.1:0-246 GCF_017590055.1 Onychostruthus taczanowskii
AAAAAAAAAACCCAACAAAATAAAATTTTTCCCTAAAAACTCAAATTTTAATGAACAAACTCAAATTTGGGGTTAAAAAGCCCCAAATTTTGGTTTTAAAACCAAAACACTGAAATTTTACATCAAAAATCCCCAAAAATTCAAATTTTGGGTTTAAAACATCAAATTTCAGTAAAAACACTCAAACCCTTAAATTTTCATTTAAAAAAAAACCCCAAAAATCAAATTTTGGGTCCAAAAAATTCA
>NW_024507577.1:0-246 GCF_017590055.1 Onychostruthus taczanowskii
GACCCTCGGCCCCACGCCCCCTCCCCACCCCCGGGGCTGGCCTTGCGGTGAGAGACCTCCACCCCTGTCCCGCCTCCGGCCCCGGCTGTCCCTGGGGGTGTGGGACCCCGGCCCCGGCTGTCCCTGGGGGTGTGGGACCCCGGCCCCCACCCGCTCCTCTCCCTGTGGGTGAGGGACCCCCGCCCCCGGAGCCCCGCTGGCCATGGGGCAGAGGGACCCTCATCCCCACGCCCCCTCCCCTCCCCT
>NW_024507578.1:0-246 GCF_017590055.1 Onychostruthus taczanowskii
TCCCGTTAATGACCCAATAACTCCTTAATTAGCCCTTCCCCGCTAACGAGCCTCGCCCCCCCGCGGCAGGCGGCGCCCGGGGGGGGCCGCCCCCCCCTGCCCAGTTTGGGGGTGACCCTGGGCCGCCTCCTGGGGGCGCTCGAGGCGCTCGTGGCCCCCCCGGAGCGGGCCCGGACCCGGCGCCTCGTGCGCGATTTTGGGGCGCCGGGGGGGGCGGGGCCGCGGCTGCAGGAGCGCCTGCGCAGG
>NW_024507579.1:0-246 GCF_017590055.1 Onychostruthus taczanowskii
CCGCTCCGCGCTCTCCAGCCGCCCCTCACAGCTGGCCCGCTCCGGGCCCGCCCAAGCGGCCGCCCCCGGAAGCGCTCGCGGGACCTTGGCGGAAGCGGGGCGGGGCGCGGCCTCTTTGGTGCTGGCGGCCGGCGAAGATGGTGAGTTCTGGGCTCGCTCTTGGGACATCCGCCGCAATCCGCCGCCATCCGCCGCCGCGCCGGGCCAGCGGCGCCGCGGGCGCAGGCCGGGCCGCGGGAGAGGCTC
>NW_024507580.1:0-2166 GCF_017590055.1 Onychostruthus taczanowskii
GGGGACACCAAGGGACACCAAGGGACAGCTGGGGACAACAAGCGACACCAAGGGACACCGGGGGACACAAAGGGACACCAGGGGATACCAAGGGACACCAGGGGACACTGGAGGACACCAAGGGACACCAGGGAACAGCGGGGGACACCAAGGGACACCAAGGGACACCGGGGGACACAAAGGGACACCAGGGGACACCAAGAGACACTGGAGGACACCAAGGGACACGAGGGGACACCGGGGGACACCAAGGGACACCAGGGGACACCAAGGGACACCAGGGGACACCGGGGCACACCAGGGGACACCTGGGGACACCAGGGGACACCAGGGGACACCTGGGGGACATCAAGAGACACCGGGGGACACCAAGGGACACCGGGGAACAGCGGGGGACACCAAGGGACACCGGGGGACACCCCCAGCCCGCTCCAGGATCCGGGATTTTGTCAATAGCGGAAAAATGACCCCAAAATTCCCATTTCCGGCCCCAAAATCGGCAGCAAACGGAAGGGGACGCTCCCAGATCCCACCAGGATTTTTGGGGACGCCCAAATTTTGGGGGATTTGGGGGAAGAACAACCCCAATTTTGGGGGATCTGGGGAGGAGAGATCTTAATTTTGGAGGAATTTAGGGAAGGAAACCCCAATTTTGGGGGGAAAACCCGAATTTTAGGGGGGAATTTAGGGTGGGGGACGCCAATTTTGGGGGATTTGGGGCGGGGAAAACCCAATTTTGAGGGATTTGGGGTGGGGGACCCCAATTTTGGGGGATTTGGGGAGAGGAAACCCCAATTTTGGGGGATTAAGGGGAAAAACAAACCAAATTTTGAGGGATTTGGGGAGAGAAAACCCCAATTTTAGGGGGATTTTGGGGGGGAAACCCCAATTTTGGGGGATTTAGGGGAAGAACAACCCCAATTTTAGGGGGATTTAGGGTGGGGGACCCCAATTTTGGGGGATCTGGGGAGGAGGGATCCTAATTTGGGGGGAATTTAGGGAAAGGGAAACCCCAATTTTGGGGGAAAAACCCGAATTTTAGGGGGGATTTAGGGTGGGGAAACCCCAATTTTTGGGGATTTAGGGAGATGAAAACCCCAATTTTGGGGAATCTGGGGTGGGGAAACCCCAATTTTGGGGGGGAAAACCCAAATTTTGGGGGATTTGGGGAGATGAAAACCCCAATTTTGGGGGGGGTTTAGGGGGGGGGACCCAATTTTTGGGGGGAAAGCCCCAATTTTGGGGGGTTTAGGGAGAGACACCCCAATTTTAGGGGATTTGGGGAGAGACACCCCAATTTTGGGGGGGAAAACCCAAATTTTGGGGGATTTGGGGAGATGAAAACCCCAATTTTGGGGGGGATTTAGGGTGGGGGACCCAATTTTTGGGGGGAAAGCCCCAATTTTGGGGGGTTTAGGGAGAGACACCCCAATTTTAGGGGATTTGGGGAGAGACACCCCAATTTTGGGGGGGAAAACCCAAATTTTGGGGAGCTTAGGGAGATGAAAACCCCAATTTTGAGGGGAAAGCCCCAATTTTGGAGGATTTTTGGGGGGAAAGCCCCAATTTTGGGGGATTTTTGGGGGGAAAGCCCCAATTTTGGGGGATTTTTGGGGGGAAAGCCCCAATTTTGGGGGATTTTTGGGGGGAAAGCCCCAATTTTGGGGGATTTTTGGGGGTCCTCACTTGGTCTCTTCCACGCTCAGGGAGGATTCGCCCGCTGCGGATTTGGGAGCAGCTGTGGGGGTAATTAACGAACCATTAGTAATTAATTAAGGCTGGGGAGCTCCTCTGGTACTCCCTGAGGTGCTGCCCAAAACCCCAACACCCCAAATTTCTCTCTGATTCCAAAATTCTTGTTAAAACCCCCAAAATTCCCGTTTAACCCCCCAAAATCCACCCTAATCTCCCCAAAATCCACTTTCCTCCCCTCAAAATCCCCTTTAACCCCCCAAATTAAATTTAACCCCCTAAAATCCCCTTTAAATCCCCCCCAAATTAAATTTAACCCCTTAAAATCCCCTTTAAATCCCCCCAAATTAAATTTAACCCCTTAAAATCCCCTTTAAATCCCCCCAAATTAAATTTAACCCCTTAAAATCCCCTTTAAATCCCCCCCAAATTAAATTTAACCCCTTAAAATCCCCTTTAAATCCCCCCAAATTA
>NW_024507580.1:5485-5909 GCF_017590055.1 Onychostruthus taczanowskii
TTGGGGGGAAAGCCCCAATTTTGGGGGATTTTTGGGGGGAAAGCCCCAATTTTGGGGGGAAAGCCCCAATTTTGGGGGGAAAGCCCCAATTTTGGGGGGAAAGCCCCAATTTTGGGGGATTTTTGGGGGTCCTCACTTGGTCTCTTCCACGCTCAGGGAGGATTCGCCCGCTGCGGATTTGGGAGCAGCTGTGGGGGTAATTAACGAACCATTAGTAATTAATTAAGGCTGGGGAGCTCCTCTGGTACTCCCTGAGGTGCTGCCCAAAACCCCAACACCCCAAATTTCTCTCTGATTCCAAAATTCTTGTTAAAACCCCCAAAATTCCCGTTTAACCCCCCAAAATCCACCCTAATCTCCCCAAAATCCACTTTCCTCCCCTCAAGATCCCCTTTAACCCCCCAAATTAAATTTAACCCCCTAA
>NW_024507581.1:0-246 GCF_017590055.1 Onychostruthus taczanowskii
CTGTCCCCAGGGGTCTCCGCGTCCGGCTGGGCGAGGATGACCTGACGCGGCGCGAGGGGACGGAGCAGGAGCGCCGGGTGACGATGGCCGTGACGCACCCGCGCTTCGACCCCGCCACGCTGGACTCGGACCTGGCCCTGCTGCGCCTGGACCGGCCGGCGGCCATCACCCGCAGCGTGCGGCCGCTGGCCCTGCCCCGCGCCTGCGGGGCCCCGGGGACCGCCTGCCTGCTGTCCGGCTGGGGCA
>NW_024507582.1:0-246 GCF_017590055.1 Onychostruthus taczanowskii
CTACCAGACGTACCAGCGGATGTGGAACTACATGCACTCCAAGCAGCCCAGCGTCTTCGTCAAGAGCACGGAGGAAGGCATCGCGCGCGTCCTCAACTCCAAGTACGCCTTCCTGCTGGAGTCCACCATGAACGAGTACCACCGGCGCCACAACTGCAACCTGACGCAGATCGGGGGGCTGCTGGACACCAAGGGCTACGGCATCGGCATGCCGCTGGGTACCGCGGGGCCGGGGGGGCGGGGCCG
>NW_024507583.1:0-245 GCF_017590055.1 Onychostruthus taczanowskii
GAACCCACATGGACTCAATGAACTCTACAGATATCTTGGAGGGAAGGCCATTGATGGAAATTATAACTGTTTGTGTATATGTACTATATGTGTATTCATGGAAGGTGTAGGATTTGGGCATAAATTATATGGTGTATAATAAGGGGTAGATAATATGCTGGTTCTTTTCAGGACAGTTATTTTTAGCAGCGGCCAGGATGGGTCATGGCTAGCACCTGGAGGTTATTCTCTACCACCTCACATCA
>NW_024507584.1:0-245 GCF_017590055.1 Onychostruthus taczanowskii
ATGGGCTCCAGTTCTGTCCTGCCCTTCAAGATCCCAATATAAACCCTGGCTTTCTCTGCCTGAGTGGCTTTTTGTCCCTGGAGCCTTCTGAGGATGAAACTCAATAATTAAGTTTCTCCTTGGAACCCCACATGAAGACCTCCTCTCTCCTTTTGTATTGCTCAGATCACAGCAGATCTGAAATCACTTGGAATGAGCACAGACATGCCTGTGTCCCTGAGGTGTCTTCTTCAAGAGAAAAACTG
>NW_024507585.1:0-245 GCF_017590055.1 Onychostruthus taczanowskii
CCCGCTCACCCTCGGCAGGAGCCGTGGCGGGCGCAGCGGCTCAGGGGCAGCCGCAGCAGGCACCCGGCGAAGGCCACGAGCAGCTCCCGGCCCGGCAGGTGCAGCTCCAGCCCCAGCACCCGGCTGGCGACCCCAGACCCCCGGGGGCTGCGGCACCTGCACCCGACAGCACCCGGGGTCAGCACAGCCCCCCTGACACCCCCAAAACCCCACAGTGCCCGAGAGCCCCCCAGCACCACCAGCTC
>NW_024507586.1:0-245 GCF_017590055.1 Onychostruthus taczanowskii
CTGACACCCCCTGCACAAGGGCAGAGGCTCCGGCCCAGGGGGTGTCCCAGACTCTGGGGGGGCTCTCTGGGGGTGCCAGGCAGCGCTCCTGACCCGCCGTGCCCCCCCAGCCAAGCCGGTGCGGCCGGGGCAGGTGCCGTCCCCCACCGGGCTGAGCTACACCAACAGCCTGTTCCAGGGGTACCCCGGGGGGGGCCCCCTGCCCGGCCCCCACGGCCTGTGAGTGCAGGGGGGCAACGGGGGTC
>NW_024507587.1:0-245 GCF_017590055.1 Onychostruthus taczanowskii
TGGTTTGGGGTTTTTCCTTACTGGGAGGGACTGGGAGGGGAGGTGGGCGTGTCCTCACGGCGGCCCCGCCCCTCCTCCCCCCCCAGCGTGACGTCATCGGTGACGCCTCGGAGTCGGCGCTGCTGAAATTCGCGGAAGTGACGTCAGGGTCGGTGGCGGCCGCCAGGGGGCGCTACCCGAAGGTGGCGGAGCTGCCGTTCAACTCCACCAACAAATTCCAGGTGAGACACCTGGGACAGGTGAGA
>NW_024507588.1:0-245 GCF_017590055.1 Onychostruthus taczanowskii
GTGACGGGGGACTCGGGAACCGGGATCGTGTGAGGAGGAATTGGGACCGTGTGAGAGGGATCCGACGGCCGGCAACCGGGAGAGTGTATGGGGGACCCGGCGGCCAGAAACCAGGAGCGTGTGAGGGGGAACTGCGGGCGTGTGAGGGGGATCCGGCGGTCGGGAGGAGGGAGCGTGTGAGGGGGACATGGCGGGCTCGAGCCGGGAGCGCGTGAGGGGAACCGAGGGCGTGTGAGGGGGGACCT
>NW_024507589.1:0-245 GCF_017590055.1 Onychostruthus taczanowskii
ACTGTGGAGAAGAGAAAGAAAAAAAAAAAGCAAGACCAAAGGCTTTTAACCTGGATTTCTACTCCCAGCAAAGCAGAGGCAATTCCACTCCATTTTACACTGACACTTGTTTAATTTTCTTATTCCATGTTTAAAAAATAATTTCTGCCACCAGAATTTTTACATAATGTATTCTTCATAACTTGTGCGCAGCAAAGTTTTATGGGAAGAGAAGAAGAACAAAACACCTCAGAAGTGATAAAAAC
>NW_024507590.1:0-245 GCF_017590055.1 Onychostruthus taczanowskii
TTTGGGGTGTCCCCGGGGGGTTCAAAAGGTGTGACACCTGCAGGGACAGGTGTGACACCTGCAGGGACACATGTGACACCTGCAGGGACAGGTGTGACCCTCAGGGACAGCTGTGGCCTCTGCAGAGCGCCCCGTGCAGGTGGGGGTCCCACTCCCCCTCCCCAGACCCCGTGTCCTCCCTGCTCCCCGGGGTGACCCCATCTCTGCAATGAGCGTGCCCCAAAACCCCCGTGTGACCCCAGTGC
>NW_024507591.1:0-909 GCF_017590055.1 Onychostruthus taczanowskii
TTTTGGGGTTTTTTGGGGGTCTCACCTTTCTGTAACTGCTGATATTTCTCCAGCTCCCCCTGGAGCTTCTTCTGCAGCGGCTCCGCCATGGGGGGGCTTTTTTTGGGGGGGAATTTGGGGAAAATTTTGGAATTTTGGAAAAATTTGGGAGAATTTGGGAGAATTAAAAAACCTGGGGGAATTTTAAAAGAATTTTGGGGGAATTAGGGAGAATTTGCAGAATTTTGGGGGGATTTGGAAGGAATTTGGGGGGAATTACAGGAGAATTTGGAAGGATTTTGGGGGAATTTGTGATGGAATTTGGGGGAAATTGAAAGAACGTGGGGAAAAATTTGGGAAAATCTTGAAATAATTTTGGGGAGAATTTTGGGGGAATTTTGAGGGGAATTTTGGAAGATTTTGGGGGAGAATTTTGGGGGAAATTGAAAGAATGTGGG
Source organism: Onychostruthus taczanowskii (assembly GCF_017590055.1). NCBI lineage: Eukaryota > Metazoa > Chordata > Aves > Passeriformes > Passeridae > Onychostruthus > Onychostruthus taczanowskii. The sequence continues at coordinate 438 of NW_024507591.1, forward strand.
GGAAAAAATTGGTGGAATTTGGGAAAATCTTGAAATAATTTGGGGGGAATTTGGGGAGAGTTTTGGAATGGGTGGGGGGGATTTGGGGGAGAGTTTGGGGGGAATTTTGGGGGAATTTGAGGGGAATTTTAGAAGAATTTGGGGGAAATTTTGAAATAATTTGGGGGAGAATTTGGGGGGAATTTGTTGGGAATTTTGGAAGAATTTGGGGGAATTTGGGGTCCCTTATAGGGACCCCCAACCCCACAGGGTGCCCCCACCCCATAGGGACCCCCCAGCCCCATAGGGACCCCCACCCTTAACAGGAACCCCATAGGGACCCCTCAGCCCCATAGGGACCCCCACCCTTAACAGGAACCCCATAGGGACCCCTCAGCCCCATAGGGACCCCCCTGCCCTATAGGGACCCTTTATAGGGACCCCCACCCTTAACAGGAACCCCATAGGGACCCCTCAGCCCCATAGGGACCCC
>NW_024507591.1:2115-2739 GCF_017590055.1 Onychostruthus taczanowskii
TGCTCGCCCCCCGCCCCGTTCCTGCTGCTGCTCGTGCCCAGCGCCCCCCAGCACCGCCAGCGCCGCCTCGCCGTCCGCCGCACCTGGGGGGGCTCCTGGCCGGGACCCCCGGACGCTCCCCCCGCCCGCACCGTCTTCGTGCTGGGCACCCCGCAGGACCCCCAGAGCCAGCGGGAGCTGCTGGCCGAGTGGCGACAGCACGGCGACATCCTGCAGGGCGACTTCGGCGACAGCTACGGCAACCTGAGCCGCAAGACGCTGCTGCTGCTGCGCTGGGGCCGCGCCTGCTGCGGGGGGGCCCCGTTCCTGCTCAAAGCCGACGACGACGCCTTCGTCAACGTGCCCGCTGTCGCGACATACCTGGCGGCGTGGCGCGGCGCCCCGGCCCGCCTCTACCTGGGCCGCGTCCACTGGCGCGTGGCGCCCAACCGCGACCCCCGCAGCCGCCATTACGTGGCCGAGTCGGCCTTCCCCATGTCGCGATACCCGCCCTACTGCAGCGGCACGGCCTACGTGCTGTCGCGACAGGCGGCGGGCGCGGTGCTGGGCGCGGCGCGGGCGGTGCCGCTGGCGCTGCCCGAGGACGTGTGGGTGGGGGTCTCGGCGCGGCGGGCGGGGGTCGCG
>NW_024507591.1:4143-4320 GCF_017590055.1 Onychostruthus taczanowskii
CCCTCCCCCATCACCCGTGGCGGCTCTAGTGGTGGGGGTGACGTCATAGGGAGTGACGTCATGGAGCGGAGCGCCCTCCTCCAACTGCGGGGGTTGGGGGGGTGGGTGACGTCATGAGTGGGGAAGACCACCTTCCCCCCCCCCCCAACCCGCTTGGGGGCCCGGACGGGGGGGGCA
>NW_024507591.1:4456-5906 GCF_017590055.1 Onychostruthus taczanowskii
CCCCCCCGCTTCTTTCCCCCCCTCCCCGTCACTCTAGTGGTGGGGGTGACGTCATAGGGAGTGACGTCATGGGGGGGGAAAAGAGCCTCTTTCCCTCCTCTGACCGTGGAGACAGAGGGGTTGGGGGATGATGTAACCGAGTGACGTCATGGGGAGTGATGTAATGACTGGGGAAGACCCCCCCGCCCCATCAGCCGTGCGGACGCGAGTGGTGGGGATGACGTCATAGGGAGTGACGTCATGGAGGGGGGCGCCCTCCTCCAACTGCGGGGGTTGTGAGGGTGACGTCATGACTGGGGAAGACCATCCCCACCACCTCTTTCCCCCCCCCCCGTCACTCTAGTGGTGGGGGTGACGTCATAGGGAGTGACGTCATGGGGGGGGGAAAAAGAGCCTCTTTCCCTCCTTTGACCGTGGAGAGAGAGGGGTTGGGGGATGACGTCATGGGGGATGACGTCACGAGTGGCGGTCGCAGCGGTTGGGGATGACGTCATGCCTGGGGGAAGCCCCTCCCTTTTCTTCCCTACCCACGGGAAGGGGGTTGGGGGTGACGTCATGGGGGGTGACGTCACGAGCGGGGGAAGCCCCTCCTTCCTTGCGGGGACACGGTGGATGGGGGGGTGACGTCGCGGGTGATGACGTCACGGGGAGTGACGTCACGAGCGGGGACCCCCCCCCCGATGGGGCAAACCCCCCACCCCAGTTGGGTCAAGGACCCCCCAAAATGGGGGCAGGGGACCGGGGGGGGTGTGACGTCACAGGGCGGTGACGTCACAGGGAGTGACGTCACGGGTTGGGGGATCCCCCCAGTGGGGACAACGAGTGCGGTTACATCATGGGTCGGGAGTGACGTCACAGGGTGATGACGTCACGGACAGGGCCCCTCCCCCCACAGGGGGCCACGGGGCTTTGGTGGCTCCGGGAGGGGGGACACGGGGACAGTGACGTCACCCGGGTGTGACACGGTGACACCGATGTCACCTGGCTGTGACACGGGGACAGTGACGTCACCCGGGTGTGACACAGTGACACCGATGTCACCCGGGTGTGACACAGGGACACGGCTGTCACCTGGAAGTGACACAGGGAAACGGAGCTGGGACAGTGACACCGATGTCACCCGGGTGTGACACAGTGACACGGCTGTCACCTGGGTGTGACACGGGGACAGCGACGTCACTTGGGTGTGACACGGGTGTGACACAGCTGGGACAGTGACACGGCTGTCACCTGCGTGTGACACAGGGACACAGAGCTGGGACAGTGACACGGATGTCACCTGGGTGTCACACGGAGCTGGCACAGTGACACCGATGTCACCTGGGTGTCACACGGAGCTGGCTCGGGGACACCGATGTCACCTGGAAGTGACCTGGGTGTGACACAAGGACACGGATGTGACACCGTGGGGACAGTGACAGGGCTGGGTGTCACACAAGGACACGGAGCT
>NW_024507592.1:0-245 GCF_017590055.1 Onychostruthus taczanowskii
GAGGGCCCCGCGGCTCCCGGGGCGAGGCCGGCGAGCGCCGCTCCCGCCGGCAAGGCCGGCCCCGGCTGCGCTGCGGGCCCCGTTATCCCCGTCGACGATGACTGGGATGACATCGACGACTTCGACCTGTCGGCAGTCGAGAAGAAGTTCTCCCGGCCGGCCGTGGTGTTCCCCGGGGGGCTGCGAGCGGCCGGCGGGGAGCCCCCGCGGCCCAGCCCCCGGGCGGCCCCGCGCGGCTCTCCCGG
>NW_024507593.1:0-245 GCF_017590055.1 Onychostruthus taczanowskii
CCCGGGACCTCCCCCGCCCCCCGAACGGCTCCGCCCCGGGACCCCGCGGACCCCCCCACGCAGAGTGACGGCGGCGCGGCCCCCTCCCCCCGTTAACCGGGGATCCCTCCCCCGGTGATCCCGGATCTTCCCCCTCGCGGGGGGATTCCCCCCGCACAGACAGCTCCGCACGGCGGGGACGCCCCCAGACCCCGCTGTGTGGGGATCCCCCCCTCTCGGGGTACCCCCGAGCTACGCTGCCCCCC
>NW_024507594.1:0-245 GCF_017590055.1 Onychostruthus taczanowskii
CTCTCCGTTACCATGGCGACCCTCATGACCCCACCCTCGTTGCCATGGTGACGCGACCCCGCCCCGCCCGTTGCCGCGGTAACCCCCGTTCCCCCCTCCCGCCGCGTTGCCACGGTAACCCCCGTTCCCCCACCCCTCCGTTGCCATGGTGACCCCGCCCGCGCCCCCCGTGTCCCCTCAGCCGGTACCGGCGGGAAGCGCGCGTTGTATTTCTTCTTCTTGCTCGGCATGGCCGCCTCGCTGGC
>NW_024507595.1:0-245 GCF_017590055.1 Onychostruthus taczanowskii
CAGTAGAGTTCCTGCAGGTTGTCCATCAGCCTGTCCAAATGAGGGAGGGAAGACAACGTGTCTCCACTAGGCTGACCTGGGGATATATGGGGAGCAAAGTAAAGAAAGAGAAAAGTAAAACAACAGAGCAATGCCATGAAACTGAAAAGAAAATATCCCAAAGCTCTGGGTCCTGGCAGAGCCAGGTCCTGAGGGCTTAGAGATTCTTTCCCAGTGAAGTTGCCAGCAGCTTTAGCAGGGACGGC
>NW_024507596.1:0-245 GCF_017590055.1 Onychostruthus taczanowskii
CCCCCCCTTCCCCCCCTAACCCTTTCGGTCCCCCGCAGTTCTCCTCGGCGGTGCAGCTGGGGCTCTTCCTGTTCGAGCACTTCCCGGCCTTCCTGGTGGCCACGGGGCTCTTCAGCAACCTGGTGTACGTGGGGCTGCTGCAGAGCTTCCCCTGCATCGTCCTCAGCTCCTCCAACTTCCTCCTCTCCTGCGGTCAGGCGCACACCCTCGTGCCTCGGGGCCTTTGGGGGGATTGGGGAATTTTT
>NW_024507597.1:0-245 GCF_017590055.1 Onychostruthus taczanowskii
CCCGAGGACATGGCAGGCTCAGGTTCAGCCCAGCTGCCACCCTGGGAGAATGAAATGCTGTTCCCACCTGAGCTGCAGGGTCAGCTGTCACTCCTCAGGCTGGGGACAGCCCCAGGGACAGAGGCTGTGATGCCTCTGCACCCCCAGTGACGGCAGAGCACCCAGACATTCCCAGACATTGCTGCCTCTGCAAGCACCTGGGCACCCCAGGGAAGTGGGGCTCCCGTCCCTGTTTCTGACCTGAC
>NW_024507598.1:0-245 GCF_017590055.1 Onychostruthus taczanowskii
CACTGTTCACTTTTTTCCTTTTATTTTAATCCTATATATTTTCTCATGGAATTAACCCCCTTTCTTGTGTTGTCTTTCTGCTGAGCAGACAAGCAGAATCAAATCCTATATTTGAGAAATGCAGTCATCTTGGTTAAAAACAGGAGAGGATGACAAATTTTCTTGATATCATGCTTTTGCTACAGGTGCCAATCAATACGTTACTACGCTTCAAATGATACTTTTATATCACAGACTGCTTTTAT
>NW_024507599.1:0-245 GCF_017590055.1 Onychostruthus taczanowskii
CCCCTCCCTGACCCCCTTCACTTGCCCCAACCCCCTTTCTTGGCCCTGGACCCCATTCCCTGACCCTGATCCCCCCTTTCTTTACCCCTGACCCTCTTCCCTCCCTTTCCCTGTCCCCTGACCCCATTCCCACACCAGGATCCCCTTTTTTGGCCCCTGGCCCTTTTCCCTCGCCCCCAGTCTCTTCACCCCCTCATGCCCATTTTTTCTCCAGGACCAGCCCCCCCCCCCGACCCCCTTTTTCC
>NW_024507600.1:0-245 GCF_017590055.1 Onychostruthus taczanowskii
TAAATTTTATTCCTTTATCAATTAAAAATATTAAAATTTTATTAAATAGAATTATTTAATATTATTGTATAATTATTTATTATTATATTATTTATTCTATTATTATTTATAATAGAATTATTTATTATTAAATGTACTATTAATTATTATTAGTTACTATTATCAAATATTATTAATAACTATTATTTACTGTTAGTATAATAATTATTATTAATTACTATTATTAATAACTATTATTAATAACT
>NW_024507601.1:0-245 GCF_017590055.1 Onychostruthus taczanowskii
AAAAAAATTTGGATTAAAATATTAAAATTGAAATAAAAATCCAAATGTAAAATCGAACATAAAATTAAAATTTCAATGAAAAATTAGCATTAAAATTCAAATTAAACTCCAGATCGCTCTGCAATTCCGAATTCCCCATTCCCCATTCCCAATTCCCCATTCCCCATTCCCCACTCCCAATTCCCAATTCCCCCTTCCCAATCCCCCATTCCCCATTACCCATTCCCAATTCCCATTCCCATTCC
>NW_024507602.1:0-5894 GCF_017590055.1 Onychostruthus taczanowskii
TGGATTGGGATTGGGGCTGGGATCAGGGCTGGGATCGGGATCAGATCAGGGCTGGCATTGGGATTGGGATTGGGACCAGGGCTGGGATTGGGATCAGGATTGGAATCGGGATCAGGATGATTGGGATTGGGAATGGGATCTGGATTGGGATTGGGGCTGGGATCAGGATTGGGATTGGGATTGGGATTGGGATGGGGATCAGGGCTGGGATTGGGATTGGGGCCAGGGTGAGGATGAGGGCTGGCATTGGGGGGATTGGGGTTGGGATCAGGTATGGGGTTGGGATCAGGATTGGGATCCAGGATCAGGGATTGGGATTGGGGTTGGGATCAGGATTGGGATGAGCATTGGGGCTGGGATTGGGGTCCAGAATTGGGATCAAGATCGGGATCAGAGCTGGGAGTGGGATCGGGATCGTGGCTGGGATTGGGATCAGGATTGGAATCGGGATCTGGATTAGGATTGGGGCTGGGATCAGGGCTGGGGCTGGGATCAGGATTGGGATCAGGGCTGGGGTCAGGATTGGGATTGGGATCAGGGCTGGGATGAGGATTGGGGCTTGGATTGGGATCCAGGATCAGGGATTGGGATTGGGATCAGGGCTGGGATGAGGATTGGGGCTGGGATTGGGATCAGGGATTGGGATTGGGGGTGGGATCAGGATTGGGATTGGGATTGGGGCTGGGATTGGGATCCAGGATCAGGGATTGAGATCAGGATCAGGGATTGGGGCTGGAATTGGGATCCAGGATCAGGGATTGGGATCGGGATCAGGGATTGGGGCTGGGATTGGGATCGGGGCTGGGATTGGGATCCAGGATCAGGACTGGGATCGGGATCAGGGATCAGGATCAGGGCCAGGATCCATGGATCATGGCACCAGCTCCGCCCCATTCCGGGATTTTCCTCTCCGGGATCATTTCTGGGAACGTTTGGGATGAGCAGGGGCTGGGTTTGGGATTCCTTTAAAACCCAAAAACCTCGGAATCATTCCCGGAATTCCGGCAGATCCAGGATCTCCTCTCGAACCAGGAGCAGCAGAAACCGACGGAGACCGAGCCCGGCGCGGGGGACTCCGGTATCCCGAAGGGAATTTTGGGGGATTTTTGGGAATTTTGGGATGTTTGGGAATGGGGGACTTTGGTATCCCATGGGAACTTTGGGATTTTTTTTTTCTGGGACATTCCCTGCTGTCCCCTGCACGGTGCAGCCGCTGTTCCTGGTGGATTATCCCAATCCCACATTCCCAATCCTGCATTCCCAATCCCACAATCCCAATCCCACAATCCCACATTCCCAATCCCACAATCCCACATTCCCAATCCCACAATCCCAAATTCCCAATCCCACATTCCCAATCCCACAATCCCAATCCCACATTCCCAATCCCACAATCCCAATCCCACATTCCCAATCCTGCATTCCCAATCCCACAATCCCAATCCCACAATCCCACATTCCCAATCCCACAATCCCACATTCCCAATCCCACAATCCCAAATTCCCAATCCCACATTCCCAATCCCACAATCCCAATCCCACATTCCCAATTCCTCATTCCCAATCCCTCATTCCCACATTCCCGTTTTCCAGGGAAGCAGCTGGTGCCCTGCACAGTGCATGATCCCGATCCCACATTCCCAATCCCACAATCCCAATCCCACAATCCCAATCCCACATTCCCAATCCCACAATCCCAAACTCCCAATCCCACATTCCCAATCCCAATCCCACATTCCCAATCCCAAATTCCTGTTTTCCAGGGAAGCAGCTGGTGCCCTGCACGGTGCAGCCGCTGTTCCTGGTGGATTATCCTAATCCCACATTCCCAATCTCACAATCCCAATCCCACATTCCCAATCCCAAATTCCCGTTTTCCAGGGAAGCAGCTGGTGCCCTGCACGGTGCAGCCTCTGTTCCTGGTGGATTATCCTAATCCCACATTCCCAATCTCACAATCCCAATCCCACATTCCCAATCCCAAATTCCCGTTTTCCAGGGAAGCAGCTGGTGCCCTGCACGGTGCAGCCTCTGTTCCTGGTGGATTATCCTAATCCCACATTCCCAATCTCACAATCCCAATCCCACATTCCCAATCCCAAATTCCCGTTTTCCAGGGAAGCAGCTGGTGCCCTGCACGGTGCAGCCTCTGTTCCTGGTGGATTATCCTAATCCCACATTCCCAATCTCACAATCCCAATCCCACATTCCCAATCCCAAATTCCCGTTTTCCAGGGAAGCAGCTGGTGCCCTGCACGGTGCAGCCTCTGTTCCTGGTGGATTATCCTAATCCCACATTCCCAATCTCACAATCCCAATCCCACATTCCCAATCCCAAATTCCCGTTTTCCAGGGAAGCAGCTGGTGCCCTGCACGGTGCAGCCTCTGTTCCTGGTGGATTATCCTAATCCCACATTCCCAATCTCACAATCCCAATCCCACATTCCCAATCCCAAATTCCCGTTTTCCAGGGAAGCAGCTGGTGCCCTGCACGGTGCAGCCTCTGTTCCTGGTGGATTATCCTAATCCCACATTCCCAATCTCACAATCCCAATCCCACATTCCCAATCCCAAATTCCCGTTTTCCAGGGAAGCAGCTGGTGCCCTGCACGGTGCAGCCTCTGTTCCTGGTGGATTATCCTAATCCCACATTCCCAATCTCACAATCCCAATCCCACATTCCCAATCCCAAATTCCCGTTTTCCAGGGAAGCAGCTGGTGCCCTGCACGGTGCAGCCTCTGTTCCTGGTGGATTATCCTAATCCCACATTCCCAATCTCACAATCCCAATCCCACATTCCCAATCCCAAATTCCTGTTTTCCAGGGAAGCAGCTGGTGCCCTGCACGGTGCAGCCTCTGTTCCTGGTGGATTATCCTAATCCCACATTCCCAATCTCACAATCCCAATCCCACATTCCCAATCCCAAATTCCTGTTTTCCAGGGAAGCAGCTGGTGCCCTGCACGGTGCAGCCTCTGTTCCTGGTGGATTATCCTAATCCCACATTCCCAATCTCACAATCCCAATCCCACATTCCCAATCCCAAATTCCTGTTTTCCAGGGAAGCAGCTGGTGCCCTGCACGGTGCAGCCTCTGTTCCTGGTGGATTATCCTAATCCCACATTCCCAATCTCACAATCCCAATCCCACATTCCCAATCCCAAATTCCTGTTTTCCAGGGAAGCAGCTGGTGCCCTGCACGGTGCAGCCTCTGTTCCTGGTGGATTATCCTAATCCCACATTCCCAATCTCACAATCCCAATCCCACATTCCCAATCCCAAATTCCTGTTTTCCAGGGAAGCAGCTGGTGCCCTGCACGGTGCAGCCTCTGTTCCTGGTGGATTATCCTAATCCCACATTCCCAATCTCACAATCCCAATCCCACATTCCCAATCCCAAATTCCTGTTTTCCAGGGAAGCAGCTGGTGCCCTGCACGGTGCAGCCTCTGTTCCTGGTGGATTATCCTAATCCCACATTCCCAATCTCACAATCCCAATCCCACATTCCCAATCCCAAATTCCTGTTTTCCAGGGAAGCAGCTGGTGCCCTGCACGGTGCAGCCTCTGTTCCTGGTGGATTATCCTAATCCCACATTCCCAATCTCACAATCCCAATCCCACATTCCCAATCCCAAATTCCTGTTTTCCAGGGAAGCAGCTGGTGCCCTGCACGGTGCAGCCTCTGTTCCTGGTGGATTATCCTAATCCCACATTCCCAATCTCACAATCCCAATCCCACATTCCCAATCCCAAATTCCTGTTTTCCAGGGAATCCCACATTCCCAATCCCACATTCCCACATTCCCAATCCCAAATTCCCGTTTTCCAGGGAAGCAGCTGGTGCCCTGCACGGTGCAGCCGCTGTTCCTGGTGGATTCCAGCGCCGTGGACGTGGGATCCGGGGATCTTCCCATCTTCTTCGAGCTGGGGGAGGGGCCGTGCTTCCCGGACGGGGACGAGTATCCCGAGGAGTATCCCGAGGAGTATCCCGAGGAGTATCCCGAGGATCCCGCGCTGCTCCCGCGGCCGCCGCCCGCGCCCAAGGACCCGGCCGTGTCCTAAAGCCGGGATCGGGGACAGGGACAGGGACAGGATCCCAAAGGGATCCCCAGCAAGGATCCCAGGCCGGGATCGGGAAAAGGGAAGGAAGCCCCGAGTGACTCGTCCTGCTTTTCGCACAGACCCCGGAGCCGCCGCTCCCTCGGAGCATCCCGGGGAATCCCGGGGAGTCCCGGAGCATCCCGGGGAATCCTGGAGGATCCCGGGGAGTCCTGGAGGATCCTAAATCATCCTGGAGCATCCCGGGGAATTCCGGGGAGTCCTGGAGCATCCCGGGGAATCCCAGAGCATCCCGGGGAATTCTGGAGGATTCTAAATCATCCCAGAGGATCCTGGAGCATCCCAGGGAATCCTGCAGGATCCTAAATCATTCTGGGGAATCTCGGAGCATTCCGGGGAGTCCCGGAGCATCCCGGGGAATCCCGGAGCATCCCGGGGAGTCCTGGAGGATCCCGGGGAATCCCGGAGCATCCCGGGGAGTCCTGGAGGATCCCGGGGAATCCTGGAGGATCCTGGAGCATCCCGGGGAATCCCGGAGCATCCCGGGGAATCCCAGAGCATCTCGGGGAATCCCGGGGAATCCTGGGGAGTCCTGGAGCATCCCGGGGAATCCCGGAGCATCCCGGGGAATCCTGGAGCATCCCGGGGAATCCCGGAGCATCCCGGGGAGTCCTGGAGGATCCTAAATCATCCTGGAGCATCCCGGGGAATTCCGGGGAGTCCTGGAGCATCCCGGGGAATCCCAGAGCATCCCGGGGAATTCTGGAGGATTCTAAATCATCCCAGAGGATCCTGGAGCATCCCAGGGAATCCTGCAGGATCCTAAATCATTCTGGGGAATCTCGGAGCATTCCGGGGAGTCCTGGAGCATCCCGGGGAATCCCGGAGCATCCCGGGGAGTCCTGGAGGATCCTAAATCATCCTGGAGCATCCCGGGGAATCCCGGGGAATTCTGGAGCATCCCGGGGAATCCCGGAGGATCCCGGGGAATCCCGGGGAGTCCTGGAGCATCCCGGGGAATGCTGGAGGATCCCAGGGAATCCTGGAGCATCCCAGGGAATCCCGGGGAGTCCTGGAGGATCCTAAATCATCCCGGAGCATCCCGGGGAGTCACGGAGCATCCCGGGGAATCCCAGAGCATCCCGGGGAATCCTGGAGCATCCCGGGGAATCCCGGAGCATCCCGGGGAATTCTGGAGGATTCTAGATCATCCCGGAGCATCCCAGGGAATCTCAGGGAGTCCCAGAACATCACAGGGAATCCTGGAGGATCCTAAATCATCCCGGAGCATCCCAGGGAATCCTGGAGCATCCCGGGGAATTCTGGAGGATTGTAAATCATCCCAGAGGATCCCGGAGCATCCCGAGGAATCCCAGGAGGATCCCAGAGCATCTTGGGGGATCCTGGAGGATCCCGGAGGATCCTGGGGAGTCTTGGAGTATCCAAAATCATCCCAGGGAATCCTGGAGGATCCCGAATCATCCCGGGAAATCGCAGAGGATCCCAGAAAATCGTGGAGCGTCCCAGAGCGTCAGAAGGGATCCCAGGAGATCCCAGAAAATCGTGGAGCGTCCCGGAAGATCCTGGGGAGTTTTGGAGGATCCAAGATCATCCCAGAGCATCCTGGAGGATCCCAAATCATCCTGAGGAATCCTGGAGCGTCCCAGGAGATCCCAGAGGATCCCAGGGATCCGCAGGATCCGGAGAGCCACGGGATCTGGGGGAGCAGAAATCCAGGGGTCCTCAAATCGTGGAATATCCCAGAAAAAAACTGTGCCCAAAATCCACGGGATCCTGAAATACCCCAAAAATCCAGCGGATCCCAAAATCCCGG
>NW_024507603.1:0-245 GCF_017590055.1 Onychostruthus taczanowskii
CGGGCCGCGCCGGCCCCGCCCGCCATGGCGCCGCGCCGCGCCGTCACGTGCCCGCGCCTTCCGCGCACGTGACCGCCGCCCCTCCCCGGCCGGGCGGAAGTGACGTCAGGGCGGTCGGTGCGCAGTTGTGCGGTGCGGCCGGCGCGGAGCGGCCGCCCCCTCCCGTCCCGTCCCGTGCCGTGCCCGCGGGGCCGCGCACGCACCCACGCACGCAGGCGCGGGCACCCGCACGCACGGCTCAGCCA
>NW_024507604.1:0-245 GCF_017590055.1 Onychostruthus taczanowskii
GGGGATTCCGGAGGGGATTTTTTGGGGAGGTTTTGGGGGGGTCTCGGGGGGTTTTTTTGGGGTCCCCCTGACCTGGTAGCGCCGCACCAGCGCCTCGTTCTTCCTGCGCAGCGCCGCGATTCGCCGATCCAGCTCCGCGTCCTTCTCCAGCGCCGCCGCCTTTTGGGGAGGGGGACGGGAGGGGAGGGGAGGGGGCTTGGGTCACCAGAACCCTACAAACTCTAAAAAAACATCCCCCAAAAAAT
>NW_024507605.1:0-245 GCF_017590055.1 Onychostruthus taczanowskii
CATGGAGCTCCTGGAGTGAGTCCAGTGCAGGGTGACAAAGTTGACTGAGGGACTGGAGCATCTCTCCAATGAGAAAAGGCTGATGGAGCTGGGCCTCTTCAGCTTAAAAAAAAATCAACTGAGAAGGAACCTCATCAATATCTTTAAGTACCTGGAGGGTGGGTGCAAAAAGAATGGACCCAGGCTCTTCTCAGTGCTACCAAGCAATAGGATAAGGTACAACAGGCAGAAACTGATGCACAGGA
>NW_024507606.1:0-245 GCF_017590055.1 Onychostruthus taczanowskii
TAAAAGAACCTGCATATAATCATTCTGCGATTGTGTTTCTGAACTCCGACGGGGCACTGCCACAGCACAGGCCTGAGGATGGTGACCACAGCACCCACAGGCTCTGTGTCCTCCCAGCAGCAAAGCCACCAAAACCCTGCCTGCAGAGCAGATTCCTGTAAGAGACAGTCTGGAGTTTCCCTCATTTGCCTCGTGATTGTCACAAGGGCCCTGAAGTCCCCCGACAGGAGCTCTGGCCTGGCTGA
>NW_024507607.1:0-245 GCF_017590055.1 Onychostruthus taczanowskii
CGAGTCCCTGAGACCCCCAAAGGAGGGTGACAAACTCGGGACCCCCAGACTCCTGAGACCCCCAAGTGCTGGTGACAATCCGGGGACCTCCCCCCGTGTCCTCGAGACCCCCGAGTGTTGGTGACAAGCTGGGGACCCCCAAGGTGCCCCCCCAGGTCCCCGAGACCCCCAAACACGGGTAACAAACTGAGCCCCCCATGTGCTGGTGACAAGTCCCCCCGAAGAGGAGCGACAAACTGCCAGCT
>NW_024507608.1:0-245 GCF_017590055.1 Onychostruthus taczanowskii
CCCGCCCCCAGCGCCACCAACAGCCAGCCTGGAAAGGGTTAAAGCATCCCACATTAGCATAAATTAGCATAATTTACCCCAAAATGTCCTGGGAATTACCCAAAATGATCCTCAAAATATCCCAAAATGTCCCAAATCCATCCCAAATTTATCTCCAAAATACCCCAAATCGATCCCAAAAATGTCTCCGAAGTGTCCCCAAAATAACCCCAAATTATCCCAAAATATTCCAAATTTATCCCAAA
>NW_024507609.1:0-245 GCF_017590055.1 Onychostruthus taczanowskii
GTGGGAGGAGTTGGTGCCTGTGACAGTGCACGGGGAGCACCTCACAGCTGCCACCCGGACAACAGGACACCCCAAAACCCCCATACCAAAAACTCCCACAGCTCCTCCCAGGCTAGGGGTCACGACTGTCCCGTCTTTTCCCTCCCTGAGCTCTTCCCCATGCTGGTGCTGGAGGGGCCCCCAAGCCCACCGAGGGATCCCCTCTGACTCTCAGCTGCCTCAGCACCCCAAGGCCCCTGCGGCGC
>NW_024507610.1:0-245 GCF_017590055.1 Onychostruthus taczanowskii
GGGGGGCTCGGGGCTTTTGGGGCGGGGGTCTCTCCCCTCCCCCACCTCCCGCAGCCATTTTTGGGGCGGGACCCCCAGCACGAGCCAGGCGTGGATGAGGGAGGGGACGAATCCTCGGACCAGGAGCCCCAAAAACTGCGGGTTTTGCACCAAAAGGCGCAGCAGGCGGGGGGCGCGGGGGGAGGGGCGCGGGACCCCCGCCAGGTAACCCAAAAGGGCCGAGACCACGGTGGGGGAGGGGAGGG
>NW_024507611.1:0-245 GCF_017590055.1 Onychostruthus taczanowskii
GTAGTAGGAAAAGGTAAGGAATGAGAATAATGTAATTTACAGCTCATTGATGAACATTGGGGGAATGAAATGGTTTTTTTTATGTTTTATAAATCTTATTTTTACACTAAAGAGCAGAAACATATGCTCATTAAATTATTTCTGTCAAATTTAGAGTTTGAAAGATATCAGCTGTAAATAAAAACATTTCTTCCCAGTGCCATGGCATTTCTTGCATGTTCCTGGTCTGTGACACTCTTGAGATC
>NW_024507612.1:0-245 GCF_017590055.1 Onychostruthus taczanowskii
TGGGGGATTTGAGAGGTTCTGAGGGAGTTTTGGGGCGATTCGAGGTGTTTTGAGGATTCCGAGGGGGTTTTGGGAAGCCTGAGGGGACACGGGGGACATCCGAGGGGACACAAATTTTTGGGGATTGAGAGGATCTGAAGCGACAAAATTTCGGGGGGAGGACTTTTGAGGGGGGCGATTTTGGGGACACGGTTTTGGGGGGTCTCTGAGGGTTTTGTGGGGACACGAGGGGACACGAGGGGACA
>NW_024507613.1:0-5260 GCF_017590055.1 Onychostruthus taczanowskii
TTAATCAAAAATTCAGCCCAAAAATCCACTTCAAATTCCGTCAAAATTCCACTGAAATATGTCAAAAAATCACCAGAAATTCATTTTAAAATTGCCACAAAAAATTGGCCACAAATTCAGTCAAAATTCGGCTGAAATATGTTAAAAAATCACTACTAATTAATCAAAAATTCAGCCCAAAAATCCGCTTCAAATTCGGTCAAAATACGGCTGAAATACGTTAAAAAATCACTGTTAATTAATCAAAATTTCAGCCCCAAAATCCACTTCAAATTCAGTCAAAATATGGCTGAAATACGTTAAAAAAATCACTGTTAATTCACCAAAATTTCAGCCCAAAAATCCGCTTCAAATTCAGTCAAAATATGGCTGAAATACGTTAAAAAAATCACTGTTAATTCACCAAAATTTCAGCCCAAAAATCCGCTTCAAATTCAGTCAAAATATGGCTGAAATACGTTAAAAAAATCACTGTTAATTCACCAAAATTTCAGCCCAAAAATCCGCTTCAAATTCAGTCAAAATATGGCTGAAATACGTTAAAAAAATCACTGTTAATTCACCAAAATTTCAGCCCAAAAATCCGCTTCAAATTCAGTCAAAATATGGCTGAAATACGTTAAAAAAATCACTGTTAATTCACCAAAATTTCAGCCCAAAAATCCGCTTCAAATTCAGTCAAAATATGGCTGAAACACGTCAAAAAATCACTGTTAGTTAATCAAAATTTCAGCCCAAAAATCCGCTTCAAATTCCATCAAAATACGGCTGAAATACGTCAAAAAATCACTACTAATTAATCAAAAATTCAGCCCAAAAATCCGCTTCAAATTCAGTCAAAATATGGCTGAAATACGTCAAAAAATCACTGTTAATTAATCAAAATTTCAGCCCCAAAATCCACTTCAAATTCCATCACAATTCGGCTGAAATATGTCAAAAAAATCACCAGAAATTCATTTAAAAAATTGCCACAAAAAATTGGCCACAAATTCGGTCAAAATTCCGCTGAAATACATTAAAAAATTTTGGTAATTTTGCCAAAAAATCACCCCAAAAATCCGCTTCAAATTCAGACAAAATTTGGCTGAAATACATTTAAAAAATCACTGTTAATTAATCAAAAATTCAGCCCAAAAATCCGCTTCAAATTCAGTCAAAATTCGGCTGAAATACATTTAAAAAATCACCAGAAATTCATTTTTAAATTGTCACAAAAATCGGCCTCAGAATCGGTCAAAATTCAGCTGAAATACATTAAAAAATTTTGGTCATTTTGCCAAAAAATCACCCCAAAAATCAGCTTCGAATTTGGCCAAAATTCAGCCCAAAAAATTCCTCGAAAAATGCCACAAAATTCCTAAAAAAATTCCTAAAAAATTTCCTTTAAAAATCCCAAAATCCCTCAAAAAACTTCCTCAAATCCCTCAAAAAATTCCTCCAAATTCCTAAAAAAATGTCTTTTAAAAATCCTCCAAAAATTCCCCAAAATCCCCTCCAAAAATCTCTGGAAAAATTCCAAAAAATCAATCAAAATTCCCTGAAAAATGCCTCCAAAAATCCCCAAAGAATCCCTCAAAATTCCCTCCAAAATTCCCTTCCAAATTCCTAAAACAATTCCCAAAAATTCCCAAATAATCCCCCAAAAATTCCCAAATATTCCCCCCAAAAATCCCCCAAATCCCTCAAAAAATGATTTAAAAAAAACCCAAAAATCCCTGAAAAATTCCTCAAAATTCCCTCCAAAATTCCCTTCCAAATTCCTAAAACAATTCCCAAAAATTCCCAAATAATCCCCCCAAAATCCCCCAAATCCCTCCAAAAATTCCTCCAAGATTCCTAAAAAAAATCTTCAGAAATTCCCAAAATCCCTGAAAAATGAATCCAAAAATTCCTCAAAAAACCTCAAATAATTCCCAAAAATCCCCAAAATTCCCTCCAAAAATCCCCTCAAAAATTGATTTTAAAAAACCCCAAAAATCCCTCCAAAAAGAATCCAAAAATTCCTCAAAAAACCCTGAAAAATTCCCAAAAATCCCCAAAATTCCCTCCAAAAATCCCCTCAAAAATTGATTTTAAAAAACCCCAAAAATCCCTGAAAAATTCCTTAAAAAGAAATTCCCAAAATCCCTGAAAAATGAATCCAAAAATTCCTCAAAAAACCTCAAATAATTCCCAAAAATCCCCAAAATTCCCTCCAAAAATTGATTTAAAAAAAACCCCAAAAATCCCTGAAAAATTCCTTAAAATTCCCTCCAAAAATCTCCTCAATCCCTCAAAAATTCATTCAAAATCCTGGAAAAAATTCCAAAAAATTCCTCAAAAAATTCCCAAAAATCTCTGACGAAATTTCCTCCAAATTCCCTCAAATTTTCCTCTAAAAAATCCCCCAAAAATAAAAAAATCCTAAAAAATTTCCCAAAAAATAACGCAAAAATCTCTTAAAATTCCAAAAATCCCTCCAAAAATTCCCAAAAAAATCCCTCCAGGTTCCCTTAAATTTTACTCAAAAAATTCCCAAAAAATTTCCTAAAAAAATTCCCAAAAATTTCCTTTAAAAATCCCAAAAATACCTCAAAAAGTCATTTAAAATCCCTCAAAAAATTAAAAAAAAAAAAAACAAAAACCAAAAATCCCTTGAAAAAATCCCTCCAAGTTCAGCCAAATTTTACTCAAAAAATTCCCAAAAATCCCCAAAATTTCCTAAAAAAATTCCCAAAAATTTCCTAAAAATAAAATCCCAAAAATCCCTCAAAAAGTCATTAAAAATCCTCAAAAAAATTTTAAAAATACCCCAAAATTCCCTTGAAAATTTTCCTCAAATTTTACTCCAAAAATCCC
Organism: Onychostruthus taczanowskii; assembly: GCF_017590055.1. NCBI lineage: Eukaryota > Metazoa > Chordata > Aves > Passeriformes > Passeridae > Onychostruthus > Onychostruthus taczanowskii. Next base: position 2,842 of record NW_024507613.1, read on the forward strand.
AAAAATGACCTAAAAAAATCCCAAAAACTCCCTCAAAAAGCAATTAAAAATCCTCCAAAAATTAAAAAAATACCCAAAAATCTCTAGAAAAAATTTCCTCCAAATTCCCTCAAATTTTACTCCAAAAATTCCAAAAAATGACCTAAAAAATTCCCAAAAAGTCCCTCAAAAAGTCATTAAAAATCCTCCAAAAATTGGGAAAAAACTCCCAAAAATTCAAAAAAATTCCCAAAAATCTCTCAAAAAATTTCCTCCAAATTCCCTCAAATTTTACTCCAAAAATTCCAAAAAATGACCTAAAAAATTCCCAAAAAGTCCCTCAAAAAGTCATTAAAAATCCTCCAAAAAGTAAAAGAAAAACCCCAAAAAATTTAAAAAAATCCCAAAAATCTCTCGAAAAATTTCCTCCAAATTCCCTCAAATTTTCCCCCAAAAATTCCCTAAAATCCCAAAAACTGTCCTAAAAAAATCCCAAAAATCTCTCCAAAAGTCATTAAAAATCCTCCAAAAATTAAAAGAAAAACCCCAAAAAATTCAAAAAAATTCCCAAAAAATCTCTCGAAAAATTTCCTCCAAATTCCCTCAAATTTTCCCCCAAAAATTCCCAAAAACTGTCCTAAAAAATCCAAAAAATCTCTCAAAAAGTCACTAAAAATCCTCCAAAAATTGAAAAAAAACCCCCAAAAATTCAAAAAAATTCCCAAAAATTCCCCCAAAATTTTCCTCCAAATTCCCTCAAATTTTCCCCCAAAAATTCCCTAAAATCCCAAAAACTGTCCTAAAAAAATCCCAAAAATCTCTCAAAAAGTCATTAAAAATCCTCCAAAAATTAAAAGAAAAACTCCAAAAAATTAAAAAAAGAAATCCCAAAAATCTCTCAAAAAATTTCCTCCAAATTCCCTCAAATTTTACTCCAAAAATTCCCAAAAACTGTCCTAAAAAAATCCCAAAAATCTCTCAAAAAGTCACTAAAAATCCTCCAAAAATTAAAAGAAAAAACCCAAAAATTCCCAAAATTCCCTAAAAATTTTCCTCCAAATTCCCTCAAATTTTACTCCAAAAATTCCCAAAAACTGTCCTAAAAAAATCCCAAAAATCTCTCAAAAAGTCACTAAAAATCCTCCAAAAATTGAAAAAAAAAAAACCCCAAAAATTCCCAAAAAATCCCCAAAAATTTTCCTCCAAATTCCCTCAAATTTCCCCCCAAAAATCCCCCAAAATTGCCCAAAAACTGTCCTAAAAAATCAAAAAAATCTCTCAAAAAGTCACTAAAAATCCTCCAAAAATTGAAAAAAAAACCCCAAAAATTCAAAAAAATTCCCAAAAATTCCCCCAAAATTTTCCTCCAAATTCCCTCAATTTTCCCCCCAAAATTCCCCAAAATTGCCCAAAATTTCCTTTCCAAGCTCCCGAAATCCGCGGCTCTCACCGGCCAGCAGCGTCAGCGCCGCCAGCGCCAGCCAGAACTTCATGGTGCCACCTGCGGGGGACGGCGCCCATGTCACCAAATGCTCCAAAATGTCCCCAAAATGTCACCAAATGTCACCAAATGTCACCAAATGTCACCGAAATGCTCCAAAATGTCACCAAATGTCCCCAAAATGTCACCAAATGTCACCAAATGTCACCAAATGTCACCGAAATGCTCCAAAATGTCCCCAAAATGTCACCAAATGTCACCAAATGTCACCAAATGTCACCAAAGGGACCCAAAATCCTCCAAAATGTCACCGAAATGCTCCAAAATGTCCCCAAAATCCTCCCAAATGTCACCAAATGTCACCAAAGGGACCCAAAATCCTCCAAAATGTCACCGAAATGCTCCAAAATGTCCCCAAAATCCTCCCAAATGTCACCAAATGTCACCAAAGGGACCCAAAATCCTCCCAAATGACCCCAAAATGTCACCAAATGTCACCGAATGTCACCAAAATCCGCCCAAATGTCTCCAAAGGGACCCAAAATCCTCCCAAATGTCCCCAAAATCCTCCCAAATGTCCCCAAAATCCTCCCAAATGTCACCAAATGTCACCAAAGGGACCCAAAATCCTCCCAAATGTCACTGAAATCCTCCCAAATGTCCCCAAAATCCTCCCAAATGTCCCCAAAGGGACCCAAAATGTCCCCAAAAGGACCCAAAATGTCACCAAATGTCACCTAAGGGACCCAAAATTCTCCGAAATGTCCCCAAAAGGACCCAAAATGTCACCAAGAACCTCCGAAATGTCACCAAAGGGACCCAAAATCCTCTGAAATGGTCCCAAAATGGCCCAAAAACCTCTAAAATGTCCCCAAAAATCCCAAAATTGTCACCAAAACCCTCTAGAATGTCACCAAATGGACCCAAATGTCACCAAAATTCCCTAAAATGGCCCCAAAATGTCACAAAGTCCCCAAAATTGCCTCCAAATTGTCCCCA
>NW_024507614.1:0-245 GCF_017590055.1 Onychostruthus taczanowskii
ACCCCCGCGGGGGCGGTGCTGGCACCACCCGCGCCCCCCCCTGCCCCGGGACCCCACCCGTGCCCACCCGTGCCCACCCGTGCCCACCTGAGCCGATGGGGACGCGCCCCCCCGATCGTCCCCTCGCTGTCCCCGAGCCCGTCCCGCGCCTGTCGCGCCCGAGCCGGGGGGGGCCAAGGGTCACCCCGAGCTGCTCCCAGCCGGCCCCGGTACCGGGAGGGGCCGCGGGGAGGGCCCGGGGGCGG
>NW_024507615.1:0-245 GCF_017590055.1 Onychostruthus taczanowskii
CAGATTACCTCAGTTTACCCCATCAAGTGCATCCTCTCTGCTGCAGATCACCTCAGATTTTACCCCAGAAACTTTTCCTACCTCTCCACCTCTGAGTACCTCATTTTTACCTCAAAATATTCATTTTCTACCATGGAGATTCCCTCAAGTTTTATCCCCAGATCTACCCACCTGTCCACAGCAATTCCCTCAGTTTACCTCAGGATGCTCCTGCTCTCTCCTCCAGATTACCTCACAATTTACTC
>NW_024507616.1:0-245 GCF_017590055.1 Onychostruthus taczanowskii
CATGCAGGACATAAAGTATGTTAAATCCACAAGATTACAAGCAGTGTGCTTTGGTCCCTATTCCACTCTATGCCATAACCTTTTCTCAGCCACCAGCACTCAGTGCAAAGCAAAACCTTCACCCAAGTCTTCACCCACCACAATGGGGGTGCAGAAAACCAAAGGGAAACCAAAATCACCTTCCAAGACTTTGGCAAATTTGGCTTGTGAAATATACACTCAATCACCATTTGGCTTCTTAGACC
>NW_024507617.1:0-245 GCF_017590055.1 Onychostruthus taczanowskii
CCGGCCATCCCCGCTGTCCCAGCCCGCCATCCCCTCCGTCCCATCCCCGCTGTCCCTGCCTGCCATCCCGGCTGTCCCTGCCGGCCATCGCCCTGTCCCAGCTCGCTGTCCCCCTGTCACCACCAGCCATCCCCGCTGTCCCCGCTCGCTGTCCCAGCCTGCCATCCCCGCTGTCCCCACCGGCCATCCCTGCTGTCCCCGCCGGCCATCCCTCCGTCCCATCCCCGCTGTCCCCACCGGCCATC
>NW_024507618.1:0-245 GCF_017590055.1 Onychostruthus taczanowskii
CTCCCCCTCAGGGCTCGTCGTCCTCAGCCGTCAGCGGCCACTGGTGGGAGCAAAGCTGGGGTCACCTGCGGGGGGTCCCCTCACCTGTCTCCCCAAGCCCCGCCCCCTTCCCCGGGCGCTCACCTGCGTCTCGCCGAGCCCCGCCCCCTCCAGGCGTTCCGGATCTTTCCGGAAGGCGGCGTTGCTGAAGCTGATGCTGTTGGTGCTGCGCCGGCGCCACCCCCGCCACAGCGCCCGCCCCGCGA
>NW_024507619.1:0-245 GCF_017590055.1 Onychostruthus taczanowskii
GGACCCTTGAGAAGCCCCGGACCCCCGCCCAGGTGCCCCAGGTGCGGGGTGGCACCACCACTCACGCAGGTTGGTCTCCACGGTGTCGGTGGAGAACTCGCAGCGTGGACCGGCGTAGGACGGGGTGCAGAGACAGCCGCTGCCACCGGGGGTCCCCCCGTTCTCACACAGCCCTGGGGGGGACACGGGGGGACATCAGGGACACGCCCGGGTCACGGGGACACCCCAGGTGAGGGGGAAGGTCA
>NW_024507620.1:0-245 GCF_017590055.1 Onychostruthus taczanowskii
CCCCTGAATCCCTGACCCCCGATCCCCCCTGACCCCCGCAGATCCTGCAGGGCTTCAAGGCTCAGGTGGGCGAGGACAACTGGCAGCACTTCTCGGAGCAGTTCCCGCCGCTGCTCAAGGAGCGCCTGGCCGCCTTCTACGGCGTCTAGCGCGCCGCTCTGCGCCTGCGCGGGTGGGCGGGGCCGCGCCGAGCCACGCCTCCTTCGGGGGAGGGGCGCGCCGCGCTGCCCCGCCCCCAGCGCTGA
>NW_024507621.1:0-245 GCF_017590055.1 Onychostruthus taczanowskii
CCCCATTTTTCACCCTCCGCTCTCCGCGCGCGGCCCCAACGCTCTCAAGCCACGCCCGCTCCTCTCCGCGCATGCGCCACCAGTCCCGAAACCACGCCCATCCCGCTACACCACGCCCACTTTTAATCCATATATGGACATCACCGCCTCCGCCGTGGCCACGCCCCCTCCCGGCGCCCCGGACGCAGCCCGAGCGCCCCCCCCCACCCTCCCCCTGCGGGGATTTTGGGGGGGATTTTGGGGTT
>NW_024507622.1:0-245 GCF_017590055.1 Onychostruthus taczanowskii
GGGCCGGCCCCGCCGCCTCCCGCTGCCCGCCGCTCGCCACCGCGGCCCGTCAGAGCTCCTTTACCCCCTCGGCAGCCGCCGCTCCCGGCCGCGTGTCCAGGCCCCGCCGCCGGCCGGAAAGCGCCGCACGGGAGAAAGGCAAAGGGAGGCGGAGGCGGCCGCGGCGCCGGGCCGAGCGGGCGGGAAGCGGGGCCTTCCCGCCCCTTCTCCCTCCTCCTTTCTCCTCGCCCTCCTCCCGCCGCCCC
>NW_024507623.1:0-245 GCF_017590055.1 Onychostruthus taczanowskii
CCCACCCACACAGACACTTTACGAGGAGGGGAGGGGACCCCCGGTGCAGCGCCCCCCCCTCCCCCATTTTGCCCTCAGACCCCTCCCCACCCGGCTCCAGGGACCAAACTGGGGAGGGCTGAGTGGGGGGTGGGGGGCTCCTGGCATCCCCCCCTCCCCATTTCCCTGCCTCCGCTTCTCAGGAAGAGCCCGGCCCCCTCCCCCTCCCCCCGGGGTTGGGGGGGCTTGGGGAGGGGTGGGGGGGG
>NW_024507624.1:0-6696 GCF_017590055.1 Onychostruthus taczanowskii
GGCACAGCTGGGCACACCTGGGCATGCCTGGGGGCAGGGAAAGGGGGGAAACGGCAAAAACTGGGGGGAAATGGGTGAAAATTGGGGGGAAATGGGTGAAAATTTGGCACACCTGGGCACACCCGGGGGTGGGGAATGGGGGAAAACGGCGAAAACTGGGGGAAAATTGGTGAAAATTGGGGGGAAATCCGTGGAAATTTGGCCAAAATGGGTGAAAATTGGGGGGAAAATTAGTGAAAATTGGAGAATTTGGGCACACCTGGGCACGCCTGGGCACACCTGGGGGCAGTGAAATGGGGAAAAAAGGGCGAAAACTGGGGGGAAATTGGTGAAAATTTGGGGAAAATCGGTGAAAATTGGGGAATTTGTGCACAGCTGGGCACACCTGGGCACACCTGGGAACACCTGGGGGAGGGGAAAGGGGGAAAACGGCAAAAACTGGGGGGAAATTGGTGAAAATTGGGGAATTTGGGCACACCTGGGATGGGTGTGACACACCTGGGCACACCTGGGAGTGGGGAATGGGGGAAAAAACGGTGAAAATTGGGGGGAAATCCGTGGAAATTTGACTAAAATGGGTGAAAATTGGGGGAAAATGGGTGAAAATTGGAGAATTTGGGCACACCTGGGCACACCTGGGCACAGCTGGGCACACCTGGGCACACCTGGGCACAGCTGGGGGCAGTGAAATGGGGAAAAACGGCGAAAACTGGGGGAAAATTGGTGAAAATTGGGGAATTTGGGCACACCTGGGACGGGTGTGACACACCTGGGCACACCTGGGCGTGGGGAATGGGGGGAAAAAACAGTGAAAACTGGGGGGAAATCGGTGAAAATTGGGGGGAAATCCGTGGAAATTTGGCCAACATGGGTGAAAAGTGGGGGGGAAATCAGTGAAAATTGGAGAATTTGGGCACACCTGGGCACACCTGGGCACACCTGGGCACACCTGGGCACACCTGGGGGCAGTGAAATGGGGAAAAAACGGCGAAAACTGGGGGGAAGTTGGTGAAAATTTGGGGAAAATCGGTGAAAATTGGGGAATTTGTGCACACCTGTGCACACCTGGGCACACCTGGGCACACCTGGGCACAGCTGGGCACGCGGGTGACACAGGTGTGTCCCTCCCGCAGGAACAGGACGCTGCTGGTGGCCATCGTGTTCCAGGTGTGCATCGGCTGCTTCCTCTGCTACTGCCCCGGCATGCCCAACGTCTTCAACTTCATGCCCATCAGGTGAGCCCGCACCTGGGCACAGCTGGGCACCGCCCCAACACACCTGGGCACAGCTGGGCACACCTGGGCACCGCCCCAACACACCTGGGCACACCTGGGCACACCTGGGCACCGCCCCAACACACCTGGGCACAGCTGGGCACAGCTGGGCACCGCCCCAACACACCTGGGCACAGCTGGGCACACCTGGGCACCGCCCCAACACACCTGGGCACACCTGGGCACCACCCCAACACACCTGGGCACACCTGGGGGCACCTGGGAACCCCCTGGGGGCACCTGGGCACACCTGGGCACAGCTGGGCACTGCCCCAACACACCTGGGCACAGCTGGGGGCACCTGGGGCCTCCTGGGAACCCCCTGAGCACACCTGGGCACAGCTGGGGGCACCTGGGGCCACCTGGGAACCCCCTGAGCGCACCTGGGCACAGCTGGGGGCACCTGGCCACACCTGGGCACACCTGGGAACCCTGTGAACACACCTGGGCACACCTGGGGGCACCTGGGGCACACCTGGGCACCCCTGAGTGCCTCACCTGTCCCACCTGTCCCACCTGGCAGGTTCCAGTGGTGGTTGGGCACCCCTGGGCACACCTGGGGCACACCTGGGGCACACCTGGGCACACCTGAGTGCCTCACCTGTCCCACCTGGCAGGTTCCAGTGCTGGTTTGGCACACCTGGGGCACACCTGGGGCACACCTGGGCACACCTGACACCTGGGGGCACCTGGGCACAGCTGGGCACACCTGGGGGCACCTGGGGGCACCAGGACACACCTGGACACCCCTAAACCTCCCCTGGGCACACCTGGGGGCACCAGGGGGTACCTGGGGAACACCTGGGGGCACCTGGGCACAGCTGGGCACACCTGGGGGCACCTGGGGGCACCAGGACACACCTGGACACCCCTAAACCTCCCCTGGGCACACCTGGGGGCACCAGGGGGTACCTGGGGAACACCTGGGGGCACCTGGGCACAGCTGGGCACACCTGGGGGCACCTGGGGGCACCAGGACACACCTGGACACCCCTAAACCTCCCCTGGGCACACCTGGGGGCACCAGGGGGTACCTGGGGAACACCTGGGGGCACCTGGGCACAGCTGGGCACACCTGGGGGCACCTGGGGGCACCAGGACACACCTGGACACCCCTAAACCTCCCCTGGGCACACCTGGGGGCACCAGGGGGTACCTGGGGAACACCTGGGGGCACCTGGGCACAGCTGGGCACACCTGGGGGCACCTGGGGGCACCAGGACACACCTGGACACCCCTAAACCTCCCCTGGGCACACCTGGGGGCACCAGGGGGTACCTGGGGAACACCTGGGGGCACCTGGGCACAGCTGGGCACACCTGGGGGCACCTGGGGGCACCAGGACACACCTGGACACCCCTAAACCTCCCCTGGGCACACCTGGGGGCACCAGGGGGTACCTGGGGAACACCTGGGGGCACCTGGGCACAGCTGGGCACACCTGGGCACACCTGGGCACACCTGGGCACCCCTAAACCTCCCCTGGGCACACCTGGGGGCACCAGGGGGTACCTGGGGAACACCTGGGGGCACCTGGGCACAGCTGGGCACACCTGGGGAACACCTGGGGGTACCTGGGCACACCTGGGGGCAGCTGGGCACACCTGGGGGCACCTGGGGGCACCAGGACACACCTGGACACCCCTAAACCTCCCCTGGGCACACCTGGGGGCACCAGGGGGTACCTGGGGAACACCTGGGGGCACCTGGGACACGCCCAGCACACCTGGGCACTGCCCCACCCTCACCTGTCCGGGTTCTCTCCCCCCTCCCCAGGTTGGTGGGATCGGGAGCTTTACTACTGAGAGGCACAGCTGGGCACACCTGGGCACAGCTGGGCTCACCTGGGACCCCCCCTTGGACACCTGGGCACACCTGAGACTCACCTGGCACCCTCCCTGAACACCTGGAACTCACCTGGGACCCCTCTGAACACCTGGAGCTCACCTGGGACCCACCTGAGACACACCCGGATCTCACCTGGATACCTGAGACCCACCTGGGACCTTCCTTTGATACCTGGAACCCACCTGAGACCCACTGTGAACACCTGGAACCCACCTGGGACCCTCCTTTGATACCTGGAACCCACCTGAGACCCACCTGGGATACCTGGGACCCCCCTTGGACCCTCCCTGAACACCTGAGACCCACCTGGGATTACCTGGAACCCACCTGGGACCCTCCTTTGACACCTGAGACCCACCTGAGACCCACTGTGAACACCTGGAACCCACCTGGGACCCACCTTGGACACCTGGGACGCCCCTTGGACCCTCCCTGAACACCTGCAACCCACCTGGAACCCTCCTTTGATGCCTGGAACCCACCTAGAACCCACCTGGGATACCTGGAACCCACCTGGAACCCACCTGAGACCCACCTTGGACACCTGGGACCATCCTTGGACCCTCCCTGAACACCTGGAGCCCCCCTTGAACACCTGGATCTCACCTGAGACCCACCTTGGACACCTGGGACCATCCTTGGACCCCCCCTTGATACCTGGGACCCACCTGGGACCCTCCTTTGATGCCTGGAACCCACCTAGAACCCACCTGGGATACCTGGAACCCACCTGGAACCCACCTGAGACCCACCTTGGACACCTGGGACCATCCTTGGACCCTCCCTGAACACCTGGAGCCCCCCTTGAACACCTGGATCTCACCTGAGACCCACCTTGGACACCTGGGACCATCCTTGGACCCCCCCTTGATACCTGGGACCCACCTGGGACCCTCCCTGAACACCTGGAGGCACACCTGGCCACGCCCACCACACACCTGGGAGAGATTCACACGCCCAGGCCACGCCCACTGCACACATGGCCACGCCCACTGCATACCTGGGAGCCATTCACACACCTGGGCCACGCCCACCGCACACCTGGGAGAGATTCACACACCTGGCCACGCCCACTGCACACATGGCCACGCCCACCGCACACCTGGGAGAGATTCACACACCTGGGCCACGCCCACTGCACACCTGGGAGATTCACACACCTGGCCACGCCCACTGTACACCTGGGCCATGCCCACTGCACACCTGGGAGAGACACGCACCTGGCCACGCCCACTGCACACCTGGGAGAGACACACACCTGCGCCACGCCCACTGCACACCTGGGTCACGCCCACTGCACACCTGTGAGAGATTCACACACCTGGGCCACGCCCATTGCACACCTGGGAGAGATTCACACACCTGGCCACGCCCACCACACACCTGGGAGAGACTCACACACCTGGGTCACGCCCAGTGCACACCTGGGAGAGACACACACCTGGGCCACGCCCACTGCACACCTGGGTCACGCCCACTGCACACCTGTGAGAGATTCACACACCTGGGCCACGCCCATTGCACACCTGGGAGAGATTCACACACCTGGCCACGCCCATTGCACACCTGGGCCACGCCCACCGCACACCTGGCGTTCACACACCTGGCCACGCCCACCGCACACCTGGGAGTCACACACCTGGCCACGCCCACTGCACACCTGGGCCACGCCCACTGCACACCTGGGAGAGACACACACCTGGGCCATGCCCACTGCACACCTGGCATTCACACACTTGAGCCACGCCCACTGCACACCTGGGAGAGATTCACACACCCGGGCCACGCCCATTGCACACCTGGGACTCGCACACCTGGGCCACACCCACTGCACACCTGGGAGATACTCATACACCTGGCCACACGCACCTCCCACCTGGCATTCACACACCTGGCCACGCCCACCGCACACGTGGCATTCACACACTTGAGCCACGCCCACTGCACACCTGGGGCACACCCACTGCACACCTGGGAGAGACTTGCACACCTGGCCACGCCCACTAGACACCTGGGCCACGCCCACTGCACACCTGGCAATTGTTCACACCCCTGGCCACGCCCACCGCACACGTGGCATTCACACACTTGAGCCACGCCCACTGCACACCTGGGCCACGCCCACTGCACGCCTGGGAGAGATTCACACACCTGGGCCACGCCCACCGCACACCTGGGAGAGACTCACACACGTGGCCACGCCCACTGCACACCTGGCAATTGTTCACACACCTGGCCACGCCCACCGCACACCTGGGAGAGACTCACACACCTGGCCACGCCCACCGCACACCTGGGAGAGACTCACACACCTGGGCCACGCCCACCGCACACCTGGGAGAGATTCACACACCTGGGCCACACCCACCATGCACCTGTGACTCATTTGCACACCTGGGCCACGCCCACCACACACATGAAGTTCATTTTTCACACCTGGGCCACGCCCACCGCACACCTGAGATCTCCCAGCACCGCACAGGTGACTCCGCCAGGTGAGCCCAGGTGGGGCATGGGCACAGCTGGGCACAGCTGGGCACCCCAAAAACCGCTCCAGGTGTACGCACGCCCATCCAGGTGTGTCCAGGTGTGCCCAGGTGTGCCAGGTGAGCTCAGCTGTATCTCAGGTGTGTCCATGTCCATCCAGGTGTGCCCAGGTGTGCCCAGGTGTATCCATTGTCCATCCAGGTGTGCCCAGGTGTTCTCAGGTGTGCTGAGCTGTATCTCAGGTGTCTCCAGGTGTGTCAATGTCCATCCAGGCGTGCCCAGGTGTGCCCAGGTGTGCCCAGGTGTCTCCAGGTGTGCCCAGGTATATCTCAGGTGTATCAATGTCCATCCAGGTGTTTCCAGGTGTGCCCATGTGTATCTCAGGTATATCCAGGTGTATCTCAGGTGTGTCCATGTCCATCCAGGTGTGCCCAGGTGTGCCCAGGTGTGCCCAGGTGCCTCACGGGGGCGGCAGGAGGGGCACGAGGAGCCGCAGCGCCCCCAGCCCCAGCGCGGCCGCCCCCAGCGCCCGCAGCCCCAGCGCCCCCCAGGGGCCCAGCCCCAGCGCCTGCCCCGCCCACCTGGGGGAGGAGACACACGAAAGGGGCGGGGCTTCAGTCCGCAGCTCATTTGCATTTGCCTCCCCCACCCTTTGTGGCCACGCCCACTTTGGGTTCTGTCCCTTTCTGGCCACGCCCACTCAGGTGTCAATCCGTGTGCCCAGGTGTGCCCAGGTGCCTCACGGGGGCGGCAGGAGGGGCACGAGGAGCCGCAGCGCCCCCAGCCCCAGCGCGGCCGCCCCCAGGTGTGCCCAGGTGTGCTCAGGTATGTCCATTGTCCATCCAGGTGTATCTCAGGTGTGTCCATGTCCATCCAGATGTGCCCAGGTGTCTCCAGGTGTATCTCAGGTGTCTCCAGGTGTCTCCAGGTGTGCCCAGGTGTGCCCAGGTGCCTCACGGGGGCGTCACCCACCCTTTGTGGCCACGCCCACTTTGGGTTCTGTCCCTTTCTGGCCACGCCCACTCAGGTGTCAATCCACCCCAAGCCACATCCACATTCCAAGCCACGCCCACATCTCAAGGCCCCG
>NW_024507625.1:0-245 GCF_017590055.1 Onychostruthus taczanowskii
CCGCAGCCATCAAAGCCGGCGGAGCCGGCCCGGGCGGCGACAGGGCCGCGGGGTCCGCTGCCTCCCGCGGGGCTGGCCGAGGATGGATCGGGTCCGCGCCCTCCCTGAGTGGGGGGAGCGGAGAACGCCGCTGCAAAGCGGGCGGGGCCGGCCCGGAAAGCGGCGGGGCTGGCTCCCCATCCCCCCCAGGAGAAAGAGCGGGGCGGGGGGAAGGCAGATCTGTCTGCTCATGCTCCAACGGAGCG
>NW_024507626.1:0-244 GCF_017590055.1 Onychostruthus taczanowskii
GCGGCAGCAGCCGGGCCCCCCCCATGGCCCTGCCCCACATCTCGGCCCGGCCCCGGTGCCGTGGGGCAGAACCGCCCCATTTATGGGAAACGGGCCAGGGTGGGGCAGGGCGGGGTCCCCTCGGGGCTCCCCGCCCCACAGCGCGGCCCGGAGCACCCCACGGCCCCCCCCGGGCCTCGGCGGCTGTGGGGCGAGGGGGCGCGGAGAGGGATCCCGGAGCTCGGCCCCACAGAAACCCCATAGC
>NW_024507627.1:0-244 GCF_017590055.1 Onychostruthus taczanowskii
AACTGTTCCCCCTTGTCCTATCACTATTTGCTTGTGTAAATAAAGCTCATTCGTGCAAAGAATTCTTCTTTCTCCTACAGTTTGGCTACAGAAAATCAGACTTACATCAGCTTGACAGAGAGAAGAAATTTAACTGCTCTTCTCCACAACATATCTACATAATGTAATATATGCCTGAGATTTCTATAGAGGCTGATACAGTTTTATGTAAACCTCTGATAGTATCAAAAAAAGAGAAATTTTT
>NW_024507628.1:0-244 GCF_017590055.1 Onychostruthus taczanowskii
GGTGTCCCAGGTGTCCCCAGCCAGGTGCCAGGTGTCACAGGTGTCACAGGTGTCCCCAGCTAGGTGTCACAGGTGTCCCTGCCGTCCCCAGGCCTCGGCCAACCAGCGCGCGGGCCGCGCGGGCCGCGTGGCGCCCGGGAAGTGCTTCCGGCTCTACACGGCCTGGGCGTTCCAGCACGAGCTGGAGGAGACGGCGGTGCCCGAGATCCAGAGAGCCGACCTGGGGGCACTGGTGCTGCTGCTC
>NW_024507629.1:0-244 GCF_017590055.1 Onychostruthus taczanowskii
TAGGCTTCAAAAAATTCTAAAATACAACTACTTTTTTTCGAGACCGTTATGCAATATATAAAATTTTTTGGAAATGACATAATACTGTATTCTAACTTGGTATGCATGTAATTTGCATAATGAAATATATTTATAATACAATATCTGAATTTCTCCTACTGCCATGAAATTCAAAAACTCTACAAGAGGATTTAAATCAAGACTACAAACAAGCTCCTAGACTAAAACTGTAACTCATGTATTG
>NW_024507630.1:0-244 GCF_017590055.1 Onychostruthus taczanowskii
AAAGGGACCCCAATAATGGGGAGGGGGCGCCCATTAAACCCCAAATTACGGGCGGGCGACCCCCAATTATGGGGCGGGGGGACCACGAGACCCCAATTTATGGGCCGAGGACCCCAAATTTTGGGGAAGGGGGGCCATGAGACCCCCAAATTGTGGGGTGGGGGGCCTGTGGGACCCCCAATTATGGGCGGGACCCCCAAATTATGGGGTGGGGGGCCATGGGGAACCCCAAATTATTGGGGGG
>NW_024507631.1:0-244 GCF_017590055.1 Onychostruthus taczanowskii
CTCTGCGCACTCCTCTCCCGCTCTCAGCGGCTGCAGGAATCTCACACAGCGCACCATATGCTCCGCAGTAACTTTAAAGGCAGGTATCGCTTAATTAGCATTTCCCACTTTGAAGTAAAAATACACTTGCTACAGAATATCGCGGGGCCCCTCCAGCCCCGGCGCTGGCAGCCAGCGGCGGGTGGGCAGCATGGCTATTCCCAAAGGGATTCCTCTGGCCGCGGCCCGGCCCGGCCCGGCCCGG
>NW_024507632.1:0-244 GCF_017590055.1 Onychostruthus taczanowskii
AATAGAAAAATCCAAAAGTATTCACATGCACTTAAAAAGGAGTGCAATTTGGAAGAAAATTCTCTTTTTGTAGTTGTTTGAATCTTAAGCCCAAAACCTGTAGCATGGAAAATTTTAAAGAAATGTACTGGTATTTTTGACTTTAGAATTAGAAATCCTGTTCCCATATTAAATACACAGGTTCAAGGTCTTGAAGTTCCAAATAATACTGTAATGAATACTTGAAAGGCTTCTAGTAATGAAT
>NW_024507633.1:0-244 GCF_017590055.1 Onychostruthus taczanowskii
TTTGCCCACTCTTCCAGCCTACACAGGTTTTCCTCCAGCATGGCTCTCCCTTCCAAAGTGCTCACTTGATCCCTGAGTGATTTTGAGTGCTCTGCATGACCATATATGAAGACACAAAACAGCGCTGGGCCCAATACCAGTTCCTGGGGGACTCCACCTGTGCCAGTTGGAAAAGGAGCCATTTACCCCCACTCTGGGTGCTGCCTGTGGGTCCGTTCCCCACCCACTGCACGGGCAGCTTGTC
>NW_024507634.1:0-244 GCF_017590055.1 Onychostruthus taczanowskii
CGGCCGCGGCCGCCGCCGCCTCCCCGCAGCCGCTGCCGTTCTCGCTGCCGAAGCCGCCGCCCCTCATGCAGCTGACGCCGGGCGACGCCGTGCGGCCGGTGGGCTCGGGCGCCGACCAATCGCCGAAGAGCGCGCGGCTGGCGGCGCGCCCCGATTGGCCGGCGGGGAAGCCCGTCAGCCTGCTGGCGCCGCTGCTCCCGCCCCGCGGGGAGCCCGAGCCGCTGCTGCCCTTCGGGCCCGCGGC
>NW_024507635.1:0-422 GCF_017590055.1 Onychostruthus taczanowskii
GTCTCACCTGTCCCTCACCTGTCCCCCTGTCCCACCTGCAGAGCCGGAGCCGGTGGCGGCTCAGGTGAGCAAGACGGGCAAGTACGTCCCGCCCAGCCTGAGGGACGGCGCCAGCCGGCGCGGGGAGTCCATGCAGCCCAACCGCCGAGGTGAGCACACCTGGGGGAGAGAAACACACCTGGGGGAGAGAAACACACCTGGGGGGGGTAACAACACACCTGGGGGGGTAACAACACACCTGGGACACACCTGGGGGGGTAAAACAACACCTGAGGGACGGCGCCAGCCGGCGCGGGGAGTCCATGCAGCCCAACCGCCGAGGTGAGCGCACCTGGGCACACCTGGGGGGGTAACAACACACCTGGGGGGGGTAACAACACACCTGGGACACACCTGGGGGTGGGTAACAACACACCTGGGAC
>NW_024507635.1:430-5856 GCF_017590055.1 Onychostruthus taczanowskii
GAGAGAAACACACCTGGGGGGGTAACAACACACCTGGGGGGCGAGAAACACACCTGGGGGAGAGAAACACACCTGGGGGAGAGAGAAACACACCTGGGGGGGTAACAACACACCTGGGGGGGTAAAACCACACCTGAGGGACGGCGCCAGCCGGCGCGGGGAGTCCATGCAGCCCAACCGCAGAGGTGAGCGCACCTGGGGGAGAGAAACACCTGGGGGGGTAGCAACACACCTGGGGGGCTCTGGGGACACCTGGGACACACCTGGGGACAGCTGGGACACACCTGGGGGGCTCTGGGGATACCTGTGACACACCTTGGGACACCGGGGACACACCTGGGGATACCTGGGGACACCTGGGCCACACCTGGGACACACCTGGGGGGCTCTGGGGACACCTGGGACACACCTGGAGGGCTCTGGGGACACCTGGGACACACCTGGAGGGCTCTGGGGACACCTGGGACACACCTGGGGATACCTGGGACACACCTGGGGATACCTGGGGACACCTGGGCCACACCTGGGCCTACCTGGGCTGGTTCCGGGCCCACCTGAGGCCCGGCCCCGCCCTCACCTGCGGCGCGCAGCCGATGACAACGCCACCATCCGCGTCACCAACCTGTCGGAGGACACGCGCGAGACCGACCTGCAGGAGCTCTTCCGCCCCTTCGGCTCCATCTCCCGCATCTACCTGGCCAAGGACAAGACCACGGGGCAGTCCAAGGTCACCTGGGCGCCCGGGCGGGGCTCACCTGGCGCTGCCGGCTGTGCCAGCTGTGCCAGGTGGGCCAGGTGTGCCGGGTGCTGAGGAGCCGCGTGTCTTGCAGGGCTTCGCCTTCATCAGCTTCCACCGGCGCGAGGACGCGGCCCGGGCCATCGCGGGCGTGTCCGGCTTCGGCTACGACCACCTGATCCTCAACGTGGAGTGGGCCAAGTGCGTACCTGGGCACTCACCTGGGCACACCTGGGCACACCTGGGGGGTTACAGTCACCTGGGGGGGGGTTACAGTCACCTGGGAGGGTCACACCCACCTGATCCTCAACGTGGAGTGGGCCAAGTGCGTACCTGGGCACACCTGGGGGGATCACACTCACCTGGGGCGGGGTCACACTCACCTGGGCACACACCTGGCACACCTGGGCACACCTGGGCACACCTGGGGGGTCACACTCACCTGGGGGGGGGTCACACCCACCTGATCCTCAACGTGGAGTTGGCCAAGTGCGTACCTGGCACACCTGGGCACACCTGGGGGGTCACACTCACCTGGGGGGGGTCACACTCACCTGGGGGGGGTCACACCCACCTGGTCACACACCCGGGCACACCCGGGCACACCTGGGGTCCCTCTCACCTGCCCTGACTCCTTTTCTCCTCCCCCCAGGCCCTCCACCAACTGAGCCGCTCCCAGTTTGTCCCAGTGGATCCCAGTTGGGCCCAGTTGGGCCCAGTTTGGTCCCAGTTGGTCCCAGTTGGTCCCAGTTGGTTCCAGTTTGGTTCCAGTGGATCCCAGTTGGGCCCAGTTTGGTTCCAGTTTGGTCCCAGTGGATCCCAGTTTGGTTCCAGTTGGTCCCAGTTTGGTTCCAGTTTGGTCCCAGTTTGGTCCCAGTTGGTTCCAGTTGGTTCCAGTTTGTCCCAGTTGGTCCCAGTTTGGTCCCAGTTTGGTTCCAGTGGATCCCAGTTTGGTCCCAGTTTGGTCCCAGTTGGTTCCAGTTGGTTCCAGTTTGTCCCAGTTGGTCCCAGTTTGGTCCCAGTTTGTCCCAGTTGGTCCCATGGCAATAAAGCTCTGGGTTCTGGCACCGCCCCCATCCCAGGATTTGGGCTCAGCCCAAAATTCCCAGCTGGGAAAAAAACGGGAATTTTGGGTGAAAAAATGGGAATTTTGGATGGGAAAACAGGAATTTTGAGGGGGGAAAGTGGGAATTTGGGGGGGGAAACGGGAATTTGGGGGTGGGAAATTGGGAATTTGGGGGGGGAAATGGGAATTTGGGGGTGGGAAAAAAATGGGAATTTGGGAATGGGGAACCACCTGGACACGAATTTTTGATGGGAAAATGGGAATTTTGGATGGGAAAACAGGAATTTTGAGGGGGGAAAGTGGGAATTTGGGGGGGAAAATAGGAATTTTGGGGAGAAAAATTGGGAATTTGGGGGGGAAAATGGGAATTTGGGGCGGGAAATGGGAATTTTGGATGGGAAAATGGGAATTTTGGGGGGAAAAATGGGAATTTTGGGGGGGAAAAATGGGAATTTAGGTGGGAAAATGGGAATTTGGGGTGGAAAAGTGGGATTTTTGGAGGGGGAAAATGGGAATTTTGAGGGGGAAATGGGAATTTTGGATGGGAAAATGGGAATTTTGGGGGGGGGGAATGGGAATTTGGGGTGGAAAAGTGGGATTTTTGGAGGGGGAAAATGGGAATTTTGAGGGGGAAATGGGAACTTTGGGTAGGAAAAGGGATTTTGTTGAAAAAACCAGAAATTTTGGGTGGGAAAGTGGAATTTTTGCAGTGAAAAAGGGGTTTTGGTGGAAAATTAAAGGATTTTGGCTGCAAAAATGGGAATTTGGGTTGAAAAATGGGATTTTTTTTCTGGGAAAAACGAGATTTTGGGTAGGAAAAATAAATTATGGGAGGGGGGGAAAAAAGGAGATTTGGGGTGGGAAAAGGAGGAGTTTGAAGGGGAAAATTTGGATTTGTGCTGGAAAAAGATTTGGGGTGGGAAAAGTGAGATTTGGGACAGAAAAAAGGAGATTTTGGGGTGGGAAAAACGGGATTTTGGGGTAGAAAAATGGGATTTTTCCTGGAAAAAAAGCACCACACGAGTTCCTGGGTGGATCCAACTTTATTCCAGCACCTGCCCGGGGGGGGGGGAGGGGCCACAATTCCCAAATTTCCAACCTGGAATTCCGGCCAGGAAGTTCCTGAAATTCCCACTGGGTTTTTACCCCATTTTTGGGGTTTTTTTACCCCATTTTGGGGGTTGTTTTACCTCATTTTTTGGGTTTTTTACCCCATTTTTGGGGTTTTTTTCACCATTTTTTGGGTTTTTTTCCCATTTTTTGGGGTTTTTTTCACCATTTTTGGGGTTTTTTTCCCATTTTCTGGGAATTTTCCCCCACATTTTTGAGGTTTTCCCCCTTATTTTTTGTTTTTCCCCATTTTTTTTGGGGTGATCTCTCCTGGATTTGGGGAATCCCAGCAGGGAAAAGGTGGAAGGAAACTCGGGGGCATTTTTGGGGACCCCAAAATTCTTCTGGAAATTCCAAAATCCCCCCTGGAAGATCCCAAATTTCCTCTTGGGGAGCCCAAATCTTTTCTGGAAAATCCCAAAATTCTCTTGGGCCCCAAAATCCGTCCCAGAGACCCCAAATTCCCAACCTCGGGGGTCCCAAATTCCCAAATTTTTTCCCCTCTCAATTTTTCCTTTTCTGGGCCCGTCCCGGCCGAGGGAAATTCGGGATTTTTTGGGGGTTCCCACGGTGGGATTTGGGGTTTTTGGGGTGTCCTGGGTGGGATCTGGAGGTTCCGGGTTGGGATTTTGGGGTTTCCTGTTGGGATTTGGGGGCTCCGGGTTTCCTGTGACGGAATTTGGGGTTTTTAGGATGTCCTGGGTGGGAATTTGGGGTGCCAGGTGTGGATTTTTGGGATCCAGGATGGGATTTTGGGGTTCCCCCTTGGGATTTTGGGGTGCCAGGACGAAATTTGGGAGTTCCAGGGCGGGATTTTGGGGTTCCTGAATGGGAATTTGGGTTTCCTCTGTGGGATTTTTGGGATCGTGGATGGAATTTTGGGGTTCCTGTGTGGGATTTTGGGGTCCCAGGGGTGGATTTTGGGGTCCCAGGGGTGGATTTTGGGGTCCCAGGGGTGGATTTTGGGGTCCCAGGGGTGGATTTTGGGGTCCCAGGGGTGGATTTTGGGGTCCCAGGGGTGGATTTTGGGGTCCCAGGGGTGGATTTTGGGGTCCCAGGGGTGGATTTTGGGGTCCCAGGGGTGGATTTTGGGGTCCCAGGGGTGGATTTTGGGGTCCCAGGGGTGGATTTTGGGGATTTTGGGGTCCCCTTCCGTCGTTTCCGGGCTCGGGGCGCGGCCGAGGGGCTTCGCTTCCTCTTGGAGCTGCCAGGGAACAAATCTGGGGGAAAAAAAGGGAAAAATGGGATTTAGGGTGGGGGAAATTGGGATTTAGGGGAATAAAAATGGGATTTGGGGAAAAAAAATTGGGATTTGGGGGGAAAAATTGGGATTTAGGGGAATAAAAATGGGATTTGGGGAAAAAAAATTGGGATTTGGGGGGAAAAATTGGGATTTAGGGGAATAAAAATGGGATTTGGGGAAAAAAAATTGGGATTTGGGGGGAAAAATTGGGATTTAGGGGAATAAAAATGGGATTTGGGGAAAAAAAATTGGGATTTGGGGGGAAAAATTGGGATTTAGGGGAATAAAAATGGGATTTGGGGAAAAAAAATTGGGATTTGGGGGGAAAAATTGGGATTTAGGGGAATAAAAATGGGATTTGGGGAAAAAAAATTGGGATTTGGGGGGAAAAATTGGGATTTAGGGAGAAAACAATTGGGATTTGGGGAGATAAAGGGGATTTGGGGAGAAAAAAAAGGAATTTAGGGATAAAATTTTGGGATTTGGGGTGGCAGGAGGCCCCGGAAGTGTCAGAGCGTTTACTTCGATCCCAAATCACGGAAATTCAGGAATTTTGGCGTCATCAGCCACTTCCGGGGGGGAGCCTCACCTGGAACACCCCAAAATTGTCCTTGATCCCCCCAAAACTGTCCTTGATCCCTCCTTCATGCCCCCCAAAATCACCTGGAACACCCCAAAATTGTCCTTGATCCTCCCCAAAATTGTCCTTGATCCCCCCCAGAATTATCCTTCATCCCCCCCCAAACTCACCTGGAAACCCCAAACTCACCTGAACCCCCCCCAAATTCCCTTTGATCCCCCCCAAAAGTCACCTGGAAACCCCAAAATTGTCCTTTACCCCCCCCAAAATTGTCCTTCATCCCCCCCAAACTCACCTGGAAACCCCACTCACCTGTGTCAGGCTCCTCCCCCAGCTCCTGTCTGTAATATTCGGCCTCGTCCTCGTCCGACGCCTCGGCCTCACCTGCCTCAGGTGCGCCGGGGTCCTCGGCGCCGCTGTCACCCCCGGGGTCACCTGGGCCACCCCCGGGGTCACCTGGGGCCCGGCCCATCCCGGCCAGGCTGCGCTGCCTGCGGGGACAGGGGAGGGACAGGTGAGGGACAGGTGAGGGACAGGGGAGGGACAGGGGAGGGACAGGTGAGGGACAGGTGAGGGGACACCCGGGGGAGCCTCACCTGGGGAGCGTCACCTGTGTCACCTCTCTGTCCTCACCTGGGAGGCCCCTGCCACCCTCACCTGTGTCCCTGGTACTCCTGTCCCACCTGTCCCA
>NW_024507636.1:0-244 GCF_017590055.1 Onychostruthus taczanowskii
CCACCGCCGCGCCCCCGCCGCAGGCCGGCGCGGGCGGGAAGGCCGAGCAGGGGCGGAAGGAAGGAAGAGGCGAAGCGGCGCCGCTCCGGCCCGCGGCAGCAGCTCCGCCCGCTCTCCCGCGCTGCCCCGGGGCGGTCGCGCCCCCGCCCCAGCCCTGCCCCGGCTCTCGCAGCCCCGCTCGGCCCGGGGGCGTCTCGTCGTCTCCCGCGGGCGGCGAGTGCCGAGCGCCGCGCCAGGCGAGGGG
>NW_024507637.1:0-244 GCF_017590055.1 Onychostruthus taczanowskii
CCCAAATTCGGGGGTCCCGGGGGTCTCAGCCCCCTCACCTGGCCCGTAGGCCCTGAACCTTTTTGGGGTCACCTTTAGGGCTCCCCATTTCCTATCCCCCAAATCCTTTGGTCCCCATCCCCACCTCCCACCCCCCAAATTCGGGGGTCCTGGGGATCTCTGGGGGTCCCGAAGTCCCGGGGGTCTCAGGCCCTCCCCACCTGGCCTGTAGGCCCAGCCCCATTTCCCATCTCCCACCCCCAAA
>NW_024507638.1:0-244 GCF_017590055.1 Onychostruthus taczanowskii
CCCATTTATCGAGACTCCCGGCGTGGGAGGGGTGGGGGTGGAAGTTTTGGGGTTCCTTTAGGGAATGTTGGGGGTTATTTTGGGGGTCCCTGACCTCTGTGTGTGTGTGTGTCCCCCTCCCCAGATATCGACGAGTGTCGGGACCCCCGGGGGGGTCCGCGCTGCCCCCGCGAGCGCTGCGTCAACACCAGCGGCTCCTTCCGCTGCGCCTGCAAAGCCGGGACCACCCGCGCCCGCCCGGGGG
>NW_024507639.1:0-244 GCF_017590055.1 Onychostruthus taczanowskii
TGATCCCGATCCCGCAGTACCCGCTGTACTCGGCGGCGCTGGCCGAGCTGGACGCGGCGCAGGTGAACTATTACCTGGCCGAGGAGCGCTGCTGGGCGCTGGACGTGGCCGAGCTGCGGCGGGCGCTGGCCGAGGGCCGCCGGCGCTGCTGCCCCCGAGCGCTCTGCATCATCAACCCCGGCAACCCCACCGGTAACGGGACAGCCGGGGGCGGGAGCCGTGGGGTGGGAGCCGTGGGGTGGGA
>NW_024507640.1:0-244 GCF_017590055.1 Onychostruthus taczanowskii
AAAAAAACAAAACCAAAAACAAAACAACCAAATTTATCCAAAACTTTATGACTCTGATATGTTGTGACTTAATTTTGCCACCTTTGAGATAAAAGCAGCATTTGTGTGGACACGAACACAGTCAGGTTAAGGAATGATTTCTAAAGCAGGAGCTGGGCAGGGGAGCCCAGATGGGAGACCCAGAAGTAGCTCTGGACTGGCCCCTTCTAATGATCAGGTGAGAAAGGATCCTCACTTCCAAAAA
>NW_024507641.1:0-244 GCF_017590055.1 Onychostruthus taczanowskii
CCCAAAAAATCCCCTAAAAAAAATCCCCAAAATCGCCCCAAAAATTTCCCCAAAAAACCAAAAAAAACCCCAAGCCCCGCCCCTGTTAGCCCCGCCCACTCGATGATGTAATCGGTACTGGCCACGCCCCCAGGTGTTAGACCCCGCCCCCTCGATTACGTCACTGATCTACAAGAACATGGACAGGTGGAAACGGGTCCGGCAGCGGTGAGAGACGGGGGGGAAATCGGGGTAAAACGGGGGG
>NW_024507642.1:0-244 GCF_017590055.1 Onychostruthus taczanowskii
TGCTCATTCCTGCATCCTTAAGGTGAGACTTCCATGAATTTCCTGTGCTTTGGCAGGCAGGCCAAGGGGATGGCTCAAACCCAAAGGGTTTCTGGCACATACTTCTCGTTTTTCCAGAGTTTCTCGATGCGGAAGATGTCGAGCTTGTCGCGGTTGATGTGGGACAGCAGCCGGTAGGATTGCCGCACCGGGTGCCCGTCGGGGGTCCTGCGGCTGTCTCTCATCAGGTACACACAGTCACCTG
>NW_024507643.1:0-244 GCF_017590055.1 Onychostruthus taczanowskii
CCGGGATCCCAAATCCCCCCGGGATCCGGGGCTGCAACGTGGCTCCCCCGGGATCCCAAATCCCCCTAAATGCCCCCAAAATCCCCCCAAATGCCCCCAAAAAGCACCGACCTCGACGGGGGTGAAGGGCACGCTGCAGAGGTTCTGGATGGAGCTCAGCAGCCAGGACTTGTCGTACTTCTTCCCGTACGGGATCTGCGGGAGCGGGAGCGGGAACGGAATGGGATGGGAATGGGAATGGGAT
>NW_024507644.1:0-244 GCF_017590055.1 Onychostruthus taczanowskii
CCTCCACCATGGTCCAGTCCCCGACGTCCTGGGCCTGGGGTGGCAGCTGCAGGGCAGAGATGTGGTACACACCCCCCACGGGCACCAGCTGCTCCAAATCCACAATTTGTGGTGCCTCTTCTTTGCCTCCTGGCTCCTCCTGCAGCAGGGCATCCTCTTCTGGAAAATTCAGCAGACAGCAGGAGTTAACTGGGTGCTCAAACTCACCGACATTCCCCCTCTCCTGATGTTCACTCTGTGCTGG
>NW_024507645.1:0-244 GCF_017590055.1 Onychostruthus taczanowskii
CGCGCAGCCGGTGATGGCGGCCGCGGCGGCGCTGCGGGGCGCGGGCCCATGAGGCGGCGCAGGCCCCGGGCACCCGGCGGAGCCAGCGAGGGGCGGCGGCGCCATGGCGGGAGTGTTCGACATCGACCTGGACCAGCCCGAGGACGCGGGCTCAGACGAGGAGCTGGAGGAGGGGGTGAGAGCGGCAGGCGGGCCGGGGAGGGAGCGGGGGAGGCCGCGGGGCCTGAGGGAGGGAGGGCGCGGG
>NW_024507646.1:0-4737 GCF_017590055.1 Onychostruthus taczanowskii
GGTTTGGGGGATCTGGGGGGGCTTTGGGGGATCTGGAGGGGTTTTGGGGTTTTTTCCTGATCTCACGGGGTTTTTTGGGGGGATCCGACTGGATCCGATGGGGTTTTTTGGGAACTGAGGGGATCTGATGGGGGTTTTGCTGATCCGATGGGTTTTTTTGTGATCTAATGGGGTCTCACGGGGTTTTCAGTCAGTTGGTTCTTTTTTTGTGATCTGAGGGCGTTGGTTTTTTGTGATTTGACGGCTTTTGATGTGATCTGACAGGATCTGCTGGGGTTTTTTTGTGATTTAATAGATTTTGTTGGGATCTGCTGGGATCTACTGAGGTTTTTTGGTGCTTTGACATCATTTGTTCCCATCTGATTGGGTTTTTAACTGATTTGTTTGGGTTTTATTGGGATCTGCTGAGGTTTTTGGTGATCTAATAGGCTTTGTTGGGATCTGCTGGGTTTTAAAAGTGATCTGCTGAGTTTTTTGGGTGATCTAATAGGCTTTGATGGGATCCACTGGGATTTTTTGGCGTTTTGATGGCTTTTTTTTGTGATCTGATGGGTGTTTTTTAAAGTGATTTAATTTAGTGATTTTCATGATTTAAAATCCGCTTTTTTGGCGATCTGATGGGTTTTTTACTGATTTAATTTAATGATTTTAGCGATTTCAAATCCCATTAACCTTCTCCACCGCTCCACCCCTTTCCCCCTCCATTTCCCCCTCCCTCACCCCCGTCCCCGTGTCCCCCCGTGTCCCCAACGCCCCCCAGGAGCAGCTGCTGGCCCGGGACCTGTCCCGGCTGCCGCGGCCCAAGCGGCGGCTGCTGGCCGGCCTGGAGGAGCTGCTGGCCCGCGACCTGCCCGCCCTGAGCCCGCTGCTGGCCGAGGAGGCCCCCGGCGAGCCCGGCGTGCGTGGCGGAGCCTTCGACGGCGCCCTGGGGCCCTTCGGGGCCGGCTCCGAGGAGGAGGAGGACGAGGACGACGGCGAGGGCGACGACGAGGAGTGGGTGGTGATGAAGGACAAGGCGAAATACGACGAGATCTTCTACGGGCTGGCGCCCAGCGGGGGCAAGCTGAGCGGGCGGCGGGCCAAGGGCTGGATGGTGGCCAGCAACCTGCCCAGCTCGGTGCTGGGCCGCATCTGGCAGCTCAGCGACGTGGACAGGGACGGCATGCTGGACCACGAGGAGTTCGCGCTGGCCGGCCACCTGATCGGGGCCAAGCTGGAGGGGCGCGGGCTGCCGAGCGACCTGCCGCCGCGCCTGGTGCCGCCCTCCAAGAGGAGGCACAAGGGCTCCGCCGAGTGACCCCAAAAACCCCAGAAATATCACTGAAAAACCCCCAAAAAAAACCCAAAACCCCCTCAGGAACCATCCAGAAATACCCCAAAAATCAACCAAAAATCAACCGAAAATCCCCCAAAATCAGGGATTCATGGCCGCCGCCGCGCCTGGTGCCGCCCTCCAAGAGGAGGCACAAGGGCTCCGCTGAGTGACCCCAAAAACCCCAGAAATATCGCTGAAAAACCCCCAAAAACCCCCTCAGGAACCACCCAGGAACCACCCAGAAATCCACCCAGAAATCGCCCAAAATCAGGGACTCACAGACGCCGCCGCGCCTGGTGCCGCCCTCCAAGAGGAGGCACAAGGGCTCCGCTGAGTGACCCCAAAAACCCCAGAAATGTCGCTGAAAAACCACCCAAAAACCCCAAAACCCCCTCAGGAACCATCAAGAAAAAGCCCAAAAATCAACAAAAACCCCCAGAAATGTCACTGAAAAACCCCCCAAAAAACCCCAAAAACCCACCCAGGAACCACCCAGAAATCCACCCAGAAATCGCCCAAAATCAGGGACTCACAGACGCCGCCGCGCCTGGTGCCGCCCTCCAAGAGGAGGCACAAGGGGTCCGCCGAGTGACCCCAAAACCCCAGAAATATCGCTGAAAAACCCCCCAAAAACCCCAAAACCCCCTCAGGAACCATCAAGAAAAAGCCCAAAAATCAACCAAAAATCCACCCAGAAATCGCCCAAAATCAAGGACTCCGTGCCTGGTGCCGCCCTCCAAGAGGAGGCACAAGGGCTCTGCCGAGTGACCCCAAAAACCCCAAAAATATCACTGAAAAACCACAAAAAACCCCCCTCAGGAACCACCCAGAAATCCCCCAGAAACAGCCCAAAAATCAACTGAAAATCCACCCAAAAGTCGCCCAAAATCAGGGACTCCGTGCCTGGTGCCGCCCTCCAAGAGGAGGCACAAGGGCTCTGCCGAGTGACCCCAAAAATCTCATTATAAACCCCAAAAATCCACCCAGAAATACCCCAAAAAATCAGCTGAAAATACACCCAGAAATCGCCCAAAAATCAGGGACCCACAATAAAGGCAGAGTGAGGCTGAAGGACCTGTCCTGAATTTTGGGGTGTGGGGGACAATTTGGGAATTTGGGGCTCATTTTGGGGGCATTTGGGGCTCATTTTTGGGAATATTTGGGGCTCATTTTGGGGGGGTTTGGGGCTCATTTTTGGGAATATTTGGGGCTCATTTTGGGGGCATTTGGGGTTCATTTTTGGGGGGATTTAAGGTCCATTTGGGGGGGATTTGGGGTTCATTTTTGGGGGGATTTAAGGTCCATTTGGGGGCATTTGGGGTTCATTTTTGGGGGGATTTAAGGTCCATTTGGGGGGGATTTGGGTTTGGGGCTCATTTTTGGGAATATTTGGGGCTCATTTTGGGGGGGTTTGGGGCTCATTTTTGGGAATATTTGGGGCTCATTTTGGGGGGGTTTGGGGCTCATTTTTGGGAATATTTGGGGCTCATTTTGGGGGCATTTGGGGTTCATTTTTGGGGGGATATAAGGTCCATTTGGGGGGGATTTGGGGTTCGTTTTTGGGGGGGATTTAAGGTCCATTTGGGGGGGATGTGGGGTCACTGGCCCCCTCAGCTGCTGATGGGCCCCGACCTCACCAAGATGGCGTCACGCCCCGTCTAAACCCTTCTCAAAATGGCGACGCAGCTCTTCCGGTCCTCCTAAAGATGGCGACACCTCCATTTCCTGTTCTTCCGGAAGGGTCAACGACATCGTTTCCGGTCCTTCCCAAGATGGCGACGAAAGCGTTTCCGCCCTTCCCGAAGATGGCGGCCACGTTGTTTACGGTCCTTCACAAGATGGCGGCGAGGTTTTCCTCGCCGTGTTGTTCGGGGACGTCTTGAGCGGGGCTTGAGAGCACATCTGGAAGGACTCGTGGCAATTTTGGGGAGGTTTAGCCACATCCGAGCGTGGTTTTAGTGCATTTTATTCCCGGTTTTTACGCACATCTCCACTCCGCGACCTTCCCAAAATGGCGGCGCCACGGTGTCAGCCCCCTAAGATGGCGGCCACGTCGCTTCCCGCCCTTTTTCCGGCCGGAAGCCGCCTCAGGCCATTTCCGGTTCCTTCCCGCCCTCACGCGGCTCCCTCACGAAATGGCGGCGGCCGAGTCGTTCCTCGCCTTCAACCCCGCGGGCCGGGCCGGAGCCGCCGCCGCCTCCCGGCGCCGCTCCCGCGGGCCCCGCAACCGCAAGAAGGGCTGGAAGCGCTGGAGCGGCCCCGAGGCGCGGCTGGGCCGCGAAATCGGCGATTTCCTGGAGGATGTGGGGCTGCAGGAGCGAGCGGCGGGGTGAGCGGGGCCGTTCAGGGGGTCCTGAGGGGATCTGGGGGGGTCTCAGTGAGATTTCGGGGGTGGGGAGGGGTTTTGAGGGTGCTCCTAGAGGGGTTTGAGGGGGATTTCTACTTTTGGGGTAAATCTCTAATTTTGGGGACAGATCTGTGATTTTTGGGGGAGAAAGTTGTAATTTTGTGTGGGTAAACTTCTAATTTTGGAGTGAATCCTCTCATTTTTTGAAGTAAATCTTTTTAATTTGGGGGGGGAAATCTGTAATTTTGGGGTGGATTTTTCATGTTTTGGTTTGAATTTCTAATTGTGAGGGAGAGAGTTTTTAATTTTGGGTTGAATTGTTAATTTTTTGAGATTCACTTTATGGGGCAAATGTCTAATTTTGAGGTAATTCCATCTGATTCCGAGCCAAATCTCTGAGTTTTGATTTAAATATTTAAATTTAGAGTGAATCTTTAATTTTGAGGAGGGAAGTTTTTAATTTTGTGCCAAATTTCTCATTTTTGGGCTCTTTTCCAGGGGTCTGATCTCGGAGCAGCCCAACGAGGACCTTTTCTTCCTGGACACCGGCAGCACCCCCAAAAGTGAGATTTTTTCCCCCTAAATTTTGGTTTTTTGGGGTTCCCCGACCCCTCCCTCAGGATTTTGGGGTGCCCTGACCCCCCCAAACCCCCCCAGGCCGGCCCCTGAGGAAGAAGAAGCCCCCCCAGAAGCCCCTGCACGTGGACCTGGTGCTGCAGCCCCTCTCCAAGGTGCCTCCCCCCAAAAAGTGAGTCTGGGGGCTTCAGGGGGGGCTCTTCCCCCACAAAAATGTGCTTTGGGTGGGGTTACACCACAAACATCACCCCCAGGACCCCCCAAATTCCCTTCAGGATCCCCCTAGGACTCCCCAAATTCCCTCAGGGACCCCCAAAATCTCCCCAGGATCCCCAAAATCTCTTTGGGATCCCTCGGGGACCCCCGAAATTCCCTCAGGACCCTCCAAATCCCCTTCAGGACCCCTCAAATCCCCCCCAGAACCCTCCAAATCTCCCCAATCCCCCCCAAATTCCCCTCAGGACCCCCCCGTGCCTCCCCAATCCCCCCCTTCCTCTCA
>NW_024507646.1:5260-5852 GCF_017590055.1 Onychostruthus taczanowskii
TGACCCCCCCAACCCCCCCCAGGCCGGCCCCTGAGGAAGAAGAAGCCCCCCCAGAAGCCCCTGCACGTGGACCTGGTGCTGCAGCCCCTCTCCAAGGTGCCTCCCCCCAAAAAGTGAGTCTGGGGGCTTCAGGGGGGGCTCTTCCCCCACAAAAATGTGCTTTGGGTGGGGTTACACCACAAAAATCCCCCCCCGGAACCCCCCAAATTCTCTCAGGACCCCCAAATCCCCTTCAGGATCCCCCCAGTCCCCCCTAGGACTCCCCAGATTCCCCTCAGGGACCCCCAAAATCTCCCCAGGATCCCCAAAATCTCTTTGGGATCCCTCGGGGACCCCCGAAATTCCCTCAGGACCCTCCAAATCCCCTTCAGGACCCCCAAATTCCTCCCCAGGACCCGGATTTTGGGACTCTGGGACCTCCAAATCTCCCCAATCCCCCCCAAATTCCCCTCAGGACCCCCCAGTGCCTCCCAAATCCTCCTCAGGACCCCCCAGATCCTCCTCAGGATCCTCAAATCTCCCTCAGGGACCCCCAAATCCCCCCCAGAACCCCCCAAATCCATCTCAAGAACCCCCAAATCCCCCCCCATTT
>NW_024507647.1:0-244 GCF_017590055.1 Onychostruthus taczanowskii
GTGGGGGGTGGGATCCTTAAAGTGGGGGCTGAGTAGGTCTCGGGGAGGTTGGGGTGTGGGTCCCTGTGGGGTCTTTGGGGTTTCTGTGGGTCTGGGGCTCACTCGGGTTTCTATGGGGTTTCTATGGGGTCTCTGTGGGTCCGGGTCTCACTGAGGCTCGCCCTTTCCCCACCGGCTGCGGTTCCTGCGGGGGGGTCTGTGGGTTTTCTGTGGGGTCTGGGGGGTTCTGTGGGGTCTCTGTGGG
>NW_024507648.1:0-244 GCF_017590055.1 Onychostruthus taczanowskii
CCCGGCGCCGCCGCCGCCGCCGCCCTCGGCGCCTCCTCCTTGCCGTCGCCGCAGCGGCTGTCGGCCTCGGGCTCCCCTCCGGGGGGGTCCCCCGAACCCGTCCCCTCGCTCCCCGCCGCCTGCGGGGGTCCCCCGGCCCCCTCCTCGGGCAGGAAGGACACGTCGGGGGTCTTGCAGCTGCTGTCCACCGTCTGCGAGTCCGGCGTCAGCTCGCGCTCGGCCGGCGGCGCCGACGCCGACGCCG
>NW_024507649.1:0-244 GCF_017590055.1 Onychostruthus taczanowskii
CGAGCGCCGCGCCTCCTGCAGCACCTCGGCGCCGGGCGTGGCCTTGGGGGCGGGGCCGGGGGCGGGGCTCTCGCGCTGCAGCAGGTGCTGGCACACCTGGTCGTCGAAGAGGCCGCGCAGGTGCTGCAGGGCGGCGTGGCGGGCGGGGGGCAGGCAGCGCAGCAGGCGCAGGGCGCAGCGGGCGTGGGCGGGGGGAGACAGAGGGGTGCCCTGCACGGGGTCCAGCCCGCTGAGGAAGGCCTTC
>NW_024507650.1:0-244 GCF_017590055.1 Onychostruthus taczanowskii
GTTGTCGCGGCGCAGGCGCTCGTTGTCGGCCAGCGCCAGGTGCAGCCGCTGCTCCAGGTGCTGCAGGTATTCCTTCCTGCGGCGCCGCGACGCGCTCGCCGACTCGCGGTTCTTGATCATGCGCTGCTGCCGCCGCTGCGCCCGCACCTGCCGGGGAGACACGCGTGAGACAGGTGAGGGACAGGTGAGAGAGCTGAGACACAGGTGAGACACACCTGTCACAGGTGAGGGACAGGTGAGGGAC
>NW_024507651.1:0-244 GCF_017590055.1 Onychostruthus taczanowskii
GATCCTCTGCCAGGTGCTGGAGACCTACGCAGCGATGAGTTGGAAGCGTGGGGCCATGGTCTGTGACTGGATGATGCCATCAGGATGCCGTAAGGGCTGGGGGTTTGTCCTGGATTGTCCTGGATTAGGGCAAATTTGGGAGAAAGCCGCCGAAAGGGGGCCCCCCCAGAAAGCAAACCCTACTGGTTCAGGAAGGATTCCTCGGAGAAGCAAGAGCAAAGCAAAAAGGAAAAGCCAAAAGCAA
>NW_024507652.1:0-244 GCF_017590055.1 Onychostruthus taczanowskii
AATATCCAAAAATATCCCCAAATATCCGCGAAATATCCTCAAATCTCCCCAAATATCCACGAAATTCCCTCCAAATCCTCAGGATCCCAGCGCTCCAGGTGTCTCTGGAGCGCCATTCCCGAGCCAGGTGCATCCTCGCAGGGGGCTCTGGGCCCTCCATTCTCCAAAATTCCCATTTTTTTCCTTTCTCTGCCCTAATTTTTGTATCATTCCCAAAATTTTCCCCTTTCCCTGCCCTAAATTT
>NW_024507653.1:0-244 GCF_017590055.1 Onychostruthus taczanowskii
GGGACCGGCGGCCGGGGGAGCCGGCAGGTACGGCCGCTGCCGCTCCGGGGGGCTCCTCCGTGCCCTCCCCCGGCTCCCCCCGCCGCCCCGGCCGCGGACCCCGGCTCGGCGCGGGGCTGATGCAACACCCTCGGCCGGCAGCGCAGGCTGCGGGGGGCTGATGCCAGGCCTCCCTGTGCCCCTCGGCAGGTGCAGGCAGCGGCGGGCAGCAGCGGGCAGGCAGCGGCGGCTCCGTGCCCGCCGT
>NW_024507654.1:0-244 GCF_017590055.1 Onychostruthus taczanowskii
CCCAGCCAACCCCTCCTCCTCAATGGCCTCTCACAACAGGTAAGCTCACCTCACCCAGCTTAGGTCCAATTTTAAAGCCAGCCCCAACTTGACATGATAAGAGAAGAGTGGTGTCCAACAGGTTTGATCCTGGTTGGTGCAAGGCTGCTATTGCATTAATCCCCTGCAATCTCCAGGCTGCATGAGAGTCCCCCTCCATGAATGGGCCACATGCAAGGCTGGCAAAGGGCTTTTCTGCACATCA
>NW_024507655.1:0-244 GCF_017590055.1 Onychostruthus taczanowskii
CCCCGGGTTACCCATCCCCGTTACCCACCCTGGGTTATCCATCCCCGTTACCCCATCCCCGTTACCCCCCCCGGGTTACCCATCCCCGTTACCCTCCCGGGTTACCCATCCCTGTTACCCATCCCGGTCCCCGGCCCGCAGCGCCGCGGACGAGGCGATTCCCAAACCGCAGGCAGGAGGGGATCCCTGGGGAAGGAAGGAAGGAAGGAGTTTAACGGTGTCCATAAGTGATGCACACCCCACT
>NW_024507656.1:0-244 GCF_017590055.1 Onychostruthus taczanowskii
CCCGGCACCCCAACCCCCCTTCCTCGTCCCTTGGGGACCCTGAACCCCAGAACCCAATCCCTACCCTGAGACCCCAAACCCCCTTAAACTTGCCCATCCCTGCCATCCTTGGGGTACCCTCTGGGCCCCCTAAACCTCAGGGACCCCAAATATCCCCCCTAAAATCCCAGCCCAGCCCCCACCCACCTGGTTTGGGATACTTCCAGTTTTGGGGTCCCCTCAACCCTCTTTTTTCCCCAGACAG
>NW_024507657.1:0-20559 GCF_017590055.1 Onychostruthus taczanowskii
GGCACGCAGAGAGACGGAGACAGGGGAGGATAGTTGATTTGAACAGGGCACTGTGAAATGTTGCTGAGAAAGTGTGAGAAGCAAAAGACGTGTTGGAGAATGTACATTAGAGCCCTAAAGTGGGAAGAAAAGGTAAGTAAATGAGATGCAGGTGTACAGAGAATAAATTGCAAAGTAATCGGAGGCAAGATGGAGTAAAATGTTGCAAGACATGAATCATGTTTAGAAGGATGAAAAGGCAGGTTGTTTGTCTTGTAATGATTGGGGATTAAAGTAGTTGTCCTTATGCAGCTGGAGAAAATATCTCACACATATTTCAGGCTATATTTTGGTCTTTAAACATTACTTCATTTTAGGAACGTATGACTCAGGAAAACTTCTTGTCAAGGTAAATACAGGCTGAGCAAGTATAATCTCTTTAAAAATCTTTAAAATTTCAAACAGTATTATCTGGAAGTAGTAACTAGTTATTTTCACTTGATTACTTTGGCAGTATTAGTTTTTTAAATTAATATCCATGAACGCCATTATAGGTATAAGGCTGAAAAAACATTTCCTTACCATTTGTTTATTTCATTTTTTTCTCTTCAGTTTGAGATATGCTGTTACTCCTTTGAAAGTGGAAATACTACCACTAAATTAATGTTCTCCTATAATAGAAACCTTCTAACTGGTTTCTACATTAGGTTTCCAAAGGTAAAAATAGATAAAATTGTTCTAGCAGCATCAGGACTACTCAAGTTTAGGTTCCCACATAGTCTTGCTTAAGTCTTTAAATGTTTTGCCACTTGTTTTTACCTCATAAGGCTGACAGATAATTTTTTTAAGGTCTATAAATATGGCTATTAGGGACAAAGAGTGGGCTGATGGTCTGTATAAACACTTACCTGCCAGGCAGCGGGTGTGGCATTGCTTCTGGCCCAGACAAACAGGAAAGGTCAAGACAGAGTTTCCTATAACTTCTCTCAGCAGGAGACACAGTAGAATCTGTACAGATATTTTTGGAGGCTGAAAGAGCCATTAGCAACCTTGTTTTGATTAGCATATTGTTTTGTTTTGTTCTTTACTCTCTCTTTTGATGGTGCTGGTCCCAGATACTGTGGCAGTATTCCTTTGTCCAGCTCTTTTGGGAAACTGACACCTTGGCAAAATTGAACTATGATAGGTCAAAATACTTTCATGGCATTACCTGGTGTTTAGCTTTACTACTTCCTTGGTGTTTTTCTAGTACTAATATGTGCTGGTTACAGCCATATAGATATTTGAAAATACCAGAAAATGAGATTCAGTATTTCTTTCCTAACATGCACAGAGAAGTTACAATCTGAGCTGGGGTGTGTAGGGATGATCTTTTCCAAGATTTATAAACAGCAGAGGCAGGAGTGACAGAGACCAACTGTATCCTTAATGG
Organism: Onychostruthus taczanowskii; assembly: GCF_017590055.1. NCBI lineage: Eukaryota > Metazoa > Chordata > Aves > Passeriformes > Passeridae > Onychostruthus > Onychostruthus taczanowskii. Next base: position 1,412 of record NW_024507657.1, read on the forward strand.
CAGTTTTCCATTCATAAATTTTTGTATGTAATGGAAACCTGGTGCAGAAAGTGACACAAATAGGGCAGGAGATCTTTCTCCTTTTCAATGCCTTTATTAAAGAGATTCAGCTCAGGTGGGGAGAAATCGACGGGTCGCGCCCACACCGCCGCTGTCCCCAAGAGTGGCACAGAGGAGGAGGAGAGTGATGCAGCTCTGTCCGCTGGTCTGCAGGCAGAGCTGGGGACTGCGTCCTCACGGGAGATTCGCAGATTCCTGCTTTTCAGCCCAACGCTGCGGGTCCCCTCCTTAGTGAACATCCTTAGGTCAGGGTGTGAAGCAAAAAGGATCCAAGCAGGCACTGGACTTCACGCCCATCCTTAGACATCACCTAGGGTCCCCTAATTCTATACTGGTTCGTTGTTTTTAGGGGTTTTCTAGGAAAACTTTAGCGCAGTGCATTTCTCATTTGCGTACGTGGTCCCAGGCCACTCCTATTCTCCTGGGCTGCGTGTCCAGGTGTAGCTCCGGGGCAAGCATTGGGAGGACAATGGCTAAATCACCAACCATTAACGGGCAATTAAAGAACTCTTTACAATTAAGCTAATTTAACAGCAACTGGTCTCACCGTTTTTTTTTTCTCTGTAACCTTAAATAAAAATAGGTATATTTTTATTCATAACAGAAAGCTTGACAGTTTTATCCTTACTTTGGTTTGGACTGCTATAAGAACTTAAATGTTCTTATACTTGAAAATTTACTCTAAGATTTCAGAATGACTTCTGAGAAAGTCTCCTGAGGAGGTTTCCTAAAAGTGCTGAGCTAGCTTTCTTCCAGCAATGACTGATTAAAAAAAGGACTTGTGTGCTCACACAAGCCCATCATACAGAAAAAAAATAATATTGAGGCTACCTGCTTATGCATTATGCATTCAAAATTTCAGTGCTTTTTTGTTGTTGTTGTTTTTTGGTTTTTTGGTTGTTTGTTTGGGTTTTTTGGTTTTTTTTTTGTTTGTTTGGTTTTTTGTTTTTGTTTTCAGGTACTGCCAGGCACACTTACTGGGGCAATGAAGGAGAATAATAGAATGACACTTTCCATAAACTAGCAGCCAGCAATGGTAGTAGCAAGCTACCATCCCCAGTGCATCTCGTTAACCCCGCAATATCACACAGGTACTTTCCTTTTCTGCTTTTAATTATTTCTGATTAGTTCTTGAATGCTACTCAGCCTCTGCCTTCACTGCAGTCACTTGTATTTGGGTTACTATTGTCAAAATGTCTCCCGCGAAGGCATACATTCCAGTATACAAATGGAAGGCTGAAGAGTAGTGGATAAATCATTGCTTGGCATGCTACCTTCTGCAGTGGTTACCTGCATCCTAAGGTGGTTCTCCAGATATTTGTTCCCTACTGAAGCATAAAAAACAAGCAAACACTGCCAAATCCCAGGCCCTTCCTTTTTTCTTTTGGGGCAACTGGGCTCTTCTCCCAGTAGGACAGGAAGTCCTACAGTGCTTACATGTACCTGTGAAGGTTAGTTTTTCCTCCTCTCTTGTTTAGTTCTTTCCCTGTCTTTCACACTGCTTATGATATCTCCAGGGTTCACATCAAGTCTGTCTTATCTGTATATACAGAGTCCTCATCTAATAAAAAAGGTGTCATATTATGAAATGATTTTTTAGATAGGGTTGTACTTCAATTATTAGCATAAACTGGAACTTTTTTTTGGTGAAAAGTGAAAAGATCATATTTTGAAATTAACTATCATGCTAAATAAACTTATAACTATGTAGATTACATAAGCATGGAGCCTAGAGACTTAATCAAATGGGCCAGTACAAGAGAAATTGCTTTTCATGTTTTGATTAAGTCTGTTTGAACGCAGACAAGAAAAGTGCAATATATATTGAGGGAATAATCCAATAGAATACCATTGATTTTGCACCATATATTCTATTAAAAAAATACAAAATGTGAAATAAAAAATAGAGCTGCAATAATCTTGAGCTCTCCAAGGAATTTACAAAAACAAACAAAAAACCCCCCCCCCAAATAAACAAAAAACCTAAAACCCCAAACTAACCCAAACCCTCGAACTAAACAAAAACTCCAAAGTAATTCTAAAGGAAGAACTACTGTATGAGAACTTGTAAAAACAAAATATTCTAGTATTAAAAACAAAATGCCATATATTTATAAGAAAGTACTTATTAGAATTAATATATAATTTTATAATAGTTTTGTTCTAGAATCCTGTTTCTTCAATTAAAGTGCACAAACAAGTGAACAAATTTTTTCTGAAGGCACTCTCTCTTGACTCTTTGGGTTTGCAGACAGATAATTACATATAATCACGTGTGAGTATTCTAAAAGTTGATAAGCGTATAATTGGCTATGAATGACATGACATGAAAGAATTATCTCTACTGCTGATTCGTTTAACATTCCCTACAGAAAAAAAAACAGGTTGAAAGAATATGAAATTTGTGAAATTATGCTTACGATTTCAGAAATGCCAGAATCAAACTTTAATTTTAGACTTGGAGCTGCCTCAGTAGTTCATCTATTATGCCAAAATCTTTACATACAAAAGGGACACCAAACACCCCATCACTTACAATCACCATAATGTCTTTGCTGTCTGCATCAAAAGCAACATGCAATGCCTACATCCTATTACTAGGGGTTACACAGCAAAATGGCACCACATATCAAAAGAGGTGAAGGATAACAAGCTGAAATAGGCCAAAAAATGTGTAATGTTCTTTTACTATCCTTGAACTTAACACCTACTAAAAAACTGTCTGTCAAAATGCTAACCTGCTGCTAATACTACTTCTTCCTGTATGCTTTTTGGCCTTGTTTTAGGACATATTCTCTCCTTCCTCCTACAGGCCTCTTCATTCTGATTTGCAGAAACAAGTACCTTCATGTTGCTTTTCCTCCCCTTCCCAGGATTTTGCTCACAAATACACAATGTATAACAGCAATTCTGGGGGAATCAGAGCCTCATGGCTCTGTTGGTCTCTGTCCATGGGCAAACAAGAGATTTTAGGGCCTTGGGATGAGTGATTTAAGCGATCAGAAGCACAGGTAGTGTTTGTTCTTCTCTCTCCTGCCACTTGCAGGCAATCATGAGAGAAGAAACAGGAAGATCACAGACCAGTACCTGTCTCTGAGCTTGGTGTTTCTGGGAAAATTGTGGGTTCTTGGTCATGGGTTGGTTTACATGACACCAGGCCTGCTGGCAACAGACGGTGTACACCTCTCTCAAAGGAGGAAAAGGAATTTGCACAAGAGCAAACAGGACTCATTGAGAAAGTCATGGGGAAAGGGATAAAACCAGGCCTGCTAGAGATAAGCCTGGGGACAGCATGACACTGAGGGGTGGTATGCTACCAAGGTTGCTTGTGCAGCCATCTCAATAGATGTAGGGTATTGAGACCATGCAACAGCAAAGACGTGTGGGCTGTTGATGCCTTAGAAACCAGATGTGCCTGGGAATGGTGGCATAAGCAGTAGAGCTTCTCTCCCTGGAAAAGTGGCAGGATCAATATCTCAAATGCACTGCTTCTATACCAATCCACACAGTATGGACAAGAAATGGAGGAGCTGGAAGCCACTCTGCAGCAGGAATACTGTGACATAGTCAACATCACAGAATCATGGTGGAATGATTCAAGCAACTGGAATGCTGCAACAGAAGGCTTTGAACTCTTCAGAAGGGATAAGCAAGGGAGGAGATGTGATAAGCCTGAGGAAGTGTTTTGTGCTAGGAAGTATTTTGATTATCTAGAGCTTAATAATTGTGATGATGGGTATGAATGTTTACGGGTAAGAATCAGGGAGAAGGCCAACAAAGCAGATATCCTGGTGGGTTTCTGTTACAGACCAGACAATCAAGATGAAGAGGCAGATGAAATAGTCTGTAAGCAGCTGGGAGAGGTCTCAAAAGCATTATATCTTGTTCTTGTAAAGGACTTTGATTTACCAGATGTCTGCTGGAATACAACAGCCCAGGAGATTTCTGGAGTGTGTGGCAGATAACATCCTGACACAGGTGTTGAGTGAGCAATCTAGGCTAAGCATTTGCTAGAACTGTTGTTTGTGAAAAGAGAAAGACTGATGGGTGACGTTGTTTTGGGCACAGCAATCATGAAATGACAGTTTTCAATTCTCAGAGATAAAAGAATGGAGGTCAGCAAAACTGCTACCTTGGAATTCCAGAGGGCAGACTTTGGCCTGTTTAGGACACTGGTTGACAGAAAGCCTTGGGAGGAAGTACTGAAAGGCAAAGATGTCCAGGAAGGCTGGACATTCTTCAAGAAGGAAATCTTAAAAACACAGGAGCAGGCTGTCCCCATGTAACAAAAGACAAGGTGCCAGGGAAGAAGACCAGTTTGGCTGGACAACAAGCTTTAGCTGGAACTCAAGAAAAAAAGAGGAGAGTTTAAGTTTTAAGGGGCATGCAACTCAGTGGACTACAAATATGTAATGAAGTTATACAGGGAAAAAATTAGAAGGACCAAAGACCAACTAGGACTTGATCTGACTCATAAAAGACAATGAAAAATGTTTCTGTAATATATTCCCAACAAAGGCAGGCTAAGGAGAATCTCCATCCCGTACTAGATGCTGGAGAGAAATATAATGACAAGAGATGAGAAATATAGTGACAAAGGATGAGAAAAAGTCTGAGGCAACTGATGGCACCTTTGCCGGTCTTTAGTGGCAGGACACGGTGTTCTGAGGGTACCTTGCCACTTGAGGTGGAAAACAGGGATGGAGAGCAGAATGAAGCTCACACAATACAGGGAGAAACAGTCACTGACTTGCTACACCACTTAGACACACAGGTCTAGGAGGCCAGATGAGATGCAACCAGAGGTACTAAAGGAGCTGGTAGAAGTCTTGCTGAGCCATTTTCCATTATTTAGTAGCAGTACTGGCTACACAGGAGGGTCCTAGCTGACTGGATTTTGAAAAATGTTACTCCCATCTATAAGAAGAGCTGGAAAGAGGACCTAGGGAACTACAGGCCTATCAGCCTGACCCTGGTGCTATGGAAGGGCATGGAATAGATCATCCCAAGTCTCATCTTGTGGCAACTGTAGAGCAACCAGGAGGATCAGAGCCGGTCAGTATGAGTTTGTGAAAGTCAGATGCTGCTTGACAAACCCAATCCACTTCTATGACAAAGTGACATGCTTACTGGATGAGAGAAAGGCTATGGATGTTTTATACCTGGTCTTGGTAAAGATTCGGACCCTATTTCCAACAGCATTCTCTTGGAGAAATTGGCTTGGATTGGTACACTGTACACTGTGAAAGCGAAATGGCCATATCGCCTGGCCCAAAGAGTGGTGGTGGTGGATGGAGTTATATCCAGCTGGTGGCTTGTCCCCCAGGGTGTGGTGTTCCCCAGGGCTCAGTGCTGGGCAGTTCTGCTTAATATTGTTACTGATGATCTGGACAGGGAACTGAGTGCACTCTCTGGCACTGTATGGATGACACCAAGTTGAGTGGGAATGTTGATCTGCTGGAGAGTGGGAAGATTTTTCAGAGCAATCTGGACAGGCTGGGCCAAGGCCAGTGGTGTGAGGTCCAACAAGGCCAGTGCTTTACTCCTGCCCTTGGGTCACAACAACCCCAGGCAGTGCCACAGGCTGGGGCAGAGTGGCTGCAAAGCTGCCCACAGGAAAAGGAGCTGGGGGTGCTGCTGACAGCAGCTGAACATGAGCCAGCAGTGCCCAGCTGGCCAAGAAGGCCAGTGGCATCCTGGCCTGCACCAGCAATGGTGTGGCCAGCAGGAGCAGGGCAGGGATTGTCCCCCTGTACTCAGAGCTGGTGAGGCTGCACCTCAAGTCCAATTCTGGGTCCTTCACTCCAAGAAAGACATTGAGGTTGCTGGAGCATGTCCAGAGAAGGGCAATGAAGCTGGGGAAGAGTCTGGAGCACAGGTCCTCTAAGGAGTGGCTGAGGGAGGTGGGGTTGTTTAGGCTAGAAAAAAGGAGACTCAGGGGAGATCTTATTGCTCTCTACAACTGCCTGAAAGGGGGTTGTAGCAAGGTGGGGTTTGGCCTCTTCCACCAGGGAACAAGTGACAGGACAAAAGGAAATGGCCTCAAGGGTGCTAATGGAGGTTTTGGTTGGATATTAGGAAAATTTTCTTCACAGAAAGAGTGCCCGAGCATTGAAACAGGCTGCTCAGGGAGGTGGTGGAGTTACCAACACTGGAGGGATTTTAAGGTGTGTAAATGTGGAACTCAGCGACAAGTTTAATGGTGAACTTGACAGTGGAGTTTAATGGTTGGAATTTATGCTCTTAGAGGTCTTTTCCAAACCACATGTTTCTGTGTTTCCATGTTGTTTCTATGCTGTTGCTCTACCAGAATGAAAGGCTTAAGAGCACAAAACTGTGAAGAGTGTTGAAAGCGAAATGGTTTTGGCCTTATAAGGGACAGTGAATCCCTCCTCCTAATCTGGCAACTAATCTTCCTGTGATCTTCATGGCCAGCCAGGACCTTAGCTTCTGCTTTTGGTAGATATTGTATACTCACATTTGCAAAAAATATGTTTCCAGGTATTGAGCTGAAAATACCTACCCTTCCACCACAACTTCCCTTCCATTGCCTGGACAAGATCTGCACTAATTTAAACCAAATTCCTTCCATTCTTGTCCATAGTGAGACTATGAACATATACTTTTTGGACTGTATGCCAAAACTGCTTCTCGTGTCTCTGCAGCCACCACCACAGCTTAAAGACTGTACTCTTTGAATGGACATAGATGTATAGGACATATAAGACAGTGTCATGAAATTCCAGGGTTTAAATTGTACCTCATGAACTTGTGTAATAGTTGTATAGGTATCAGAGAAGTAAAATATTCTTACCAAGATGCAGAATATGAGGATGCAAATTTTTTGATCTGTTGGTTGAGTGATCCTGGAAAAATCTTCACACTTCATGTTTCAATTCTCCTGTCCTCAAAAAATGTCTTTGTACTCTTTTGGATGATATAGTTGTATTTGAATAGACACTTAATTTGGCAGTAAGCAACTCGCACAATCTAGATCTTACTGTTCCCCCTACACCTTGCCAAAAATAAAAGATAAAACATGCTACAGTTACTTGAAATAACTTCTAATTTGTGATACATCCACTTAATCACGGTCATTTAAAAATGCATTCATCTAAAATCTTACATTAAGTTCTGTATAAGGAATGACTAAATTCAGAAAATATACTCCTAACTTTTCTTAAGGGTGATATAAGGTAAGAGTGCACTTTTATCACATATATTGTATTTAGATTCTTGGGAAATGCAGTCCAAATCCTGAAGTACAAGAGGATTTCTGTGATTCACAAAGATTACAAAAATACATTTAGTGATCATGACGGTAGCAGTTACTTAGTCTTAAAAGCACCAATATACAGTAACTATAAGGCCTGAAACAAGATTTGGCGATCAGAGAAAATGCTGGGACACATTGGGAGCTCACACAATGGGAGAAGTGAAATGGGAAGATTCAGAGTCTGCAGGAAGGACAAGCTGGGAAGGTGAGGAGGGGACATCATCTTTTATGTGAGAGCAGTCAGGATGGATGGGTCTCTGCCCTGGGCTGGCTCTCTGCCTCAGGACGGATGATGGGGTGGCTGGGTCTGGTGGCTACGGATTACAAGGCAAATCCTTATGTGAGAAGACGTGTTTATGAAGGGATAGGAAAGTTGATTCTGATAAGGGATATGGGGAGAAAAACAAAGATTTCTACAGGTTTATTGTTGGGAAAAAGAGAAGGGAAAATGTGGGCTCATTGCTGAATGGTTAGGGATCTAGAAGTAAAGGACATGGTAAACGCTAAGTAGTCAATACTTCACGTCAGTCTTAAGAGATAAAGCTATTCCAGTTCACTAAGACCACAGAGAAAGACTGGGACAAGGAATACTTATCTTTGGTGGAGGAGGAGCAGGTGAGAGAGCATTTAAATAGACTGGATATTCATGAATCCACAGGACCTGACAGGTTGTTCACATGAATGCTGAGAGAATCGGCCCTTGTCTTTGTGAGGCCACTCTTGAGTATCTTTGAAAGGTCACTGCAACTGGAAGAGGTTCCTGAAGACTGGAAAATGACAAATGCCATCCCCATCTTCAAGAAGGGCACAAAGGAAGATTCAGAAAACTAGACTTATCATCCTCACTTCAATCCCAGCATCAAAGGATTATGGTAACTTGCACAAACACCATCTTGTGTGGGGTGGTCACTACTGGTATGCTATATACTGGTATGCTAATACTGGTGGACTGAGACTGAGTCCACTATTGTTCAACAATTTCATTAAGGGTCTAGAAGTGGCAGGACAAGAGTGAAACCTTAGAAAATTTGCAGATGATACAAAACTGAGATGAGCGTTGCTATTCAGACAGATCTGGACAGGGTGGAGAAATGGGTCAACGGAAACATCAGGGAAAATGCCAAGTCCTGCACTTAGAGGAAAATAAACCTCCACGTCACCACAGGTTGAGGATTGATAAGATGGAAAAAAACTTTGACCAAAAAACATCTGGAGGGCCTGGAGGATGAGCAGACCATGAGGCAGCAACATGCATTTACAGCAGAGGCCAACAGCCTCCTTGTCTGGATCAGGAAGAGTGTTGCCAGCAGCCAGGGAGATTTCATCCTTACTCTGTGCTCAGCCTTGATGAGAGACACCTGGAGTGCTGTGCACAATCCTGAGTTCTCCAGCACAAGTGAGACATGAACGTACTGGAGTGAGTCCAGCAAAGGGTCACAATGATAAAGAGATTGAAGCATCTCTTACTGATGGAAAGGCTGAGAGAGCTGTGTGTGGAGAAATCTCAGAGAGATCTTATCACTATATGTAAGTATCTGATAAGCAGAGTAAAGACAGAACCAGGCTCCTCTTAGTGGTCCCCAGTGACAGCAGAAACAGCAAAAATCAAAATATTCAAATTCCTTTCAAAAATAAGAGGAAAGTTTTTTTACAGTGAGGGTGACTGATTGATGGCTGAATGAGGGTGGTTGTGAACAGGCTGCTCAGAGAACTTGTGAAGTCTCCATCCCTAGAAATACTCAAACTTAGTTGGACACACAGCCCTAAGCATCCTGCTGTGGCTGATCTGTTCTGGGCAGGGGTGGGACTGTGTGTGCTCCAGAGGTGCTAACTAGCTTTGATGCTTCTACAGTTCTGGAGCTAGAACCTCATTTAGACTCAATGGTAGCATAGCACAGTAACAGGAACAAAGACTGGACACACTGTGCTAAAGTCAATATTTTCTCAACAAGAAAGAACAGGATCTGAATTTGTATTTAGAAGGCATAAGGGCACACAGAGTAGATCTGTAGTCCTTCATTCTATATAACACATGCTTTAAGAAAACAAGACAGCACCTGAGAAAATAAAAAAAGAGGGTTTAGCCTTAGGAGGGATGAAAACCAAAATTTGTTTCTGCCCCTGTCTTTTAACGGCAGTCTGTACCCCTTTTTTTGACCATCATCTTGTGCCTTGAGTCTTGGCCTTTGCCTTTCCTAGTTGCTGTTGCAGGGCACATGATACCCTGGGCTCCCCTGCTGTTGACTTACCTGCTGTGCTGCCATGCCATGCTCCTGCCTGGCAATTGTGTGACCAGCAGCCTGGTGAGGAAGCTCTGCACTCACATCACAGGATGCCCCTGCTTACCCTGGCCCACAGTAACCCATAAGATGGTCCCGCACAGCCCAGGGCAGCTTGCTGAGGAAACTCAAGTGATGCTCTTAGCAAGGAAGGATTTCACACCTACGTTCTTCAAAGAACTAGAGCTTGTTTCACCCCTTGAGTTAGTTAGGAACCAAGGCTATGGAGCAGGTTTGCTGGCAGCAGTTGCACCTGCCCTGATCATCAAGCTCTTGCAAATAGTACTTCTGCTCTTCCTGCCTCCTGCCTCTTTAAACAAGCATGAGGCTTGTTGTGGTTGCGCAGCCCAAGTCCCCCATCAGCCTCCTGGGGCATGCCTTTTTGGCACTTGCAGCCCATGCAGCTTGACCACCATTGCTGTGACAGACCTGTGTGCCTCCATTTCACAGCCCTACAGCCACCACTCATGCACACGGACAGCCTTGTTCTGTTGTAAGATCAGCTTCCAGGAGAAGTATCACAGTCTCTGAAAATTAGCTGGAGAACCCCACAGAGCTGCAATCAAGTAAATGGGACTCTGCCTATGTGGAATGGGACATACATTTTCTGAGTCTTTTTACAATATTTTAATTTTATGTGCTACCAAAAAGAAAGTAATTAAATCCCAAAATAGCAACAGATTTTAAGCTTTAGTATGTAACAGATTTTGAATTTGACAGATTTGATTGTACAAATCAGGAAAGAAACAAAAATATACAGAATAGGCTTGAATAAATATTTTCTCCAGGCTCACTATTTTGAAGTGGAAAACTGTCCATATTTATACCAAAAGAAGGCTATAGTGCCCTTGACTGTATACCACAACTCCCACTGCATTTTCATAACACTGTATGTATTTGGTTCACCAACCCAACATACAAAGCCTTCTATCACGAACAAGGGCTGTTGTTTACAGATGCCAAGCCTACTAGAAGGCCCTAGATTGGTCTACTCTAGCCCAGCCAGAAGGAAGTACCCCCATTTGACTTCAGCAAAGAAGCCAAATCTATGTAAATAAGTGGATGATTTGGTTTATAATTGTATGCTGAATTTAAACTAAGATCTTCTAGGCATATGTTCTTCCAGGTGGATATTTGTATTAGAGAAGATTTCTACTAGATTCTTAAATTTCATCTGCAGTATCACCCACTCATGGAGTAGGCAGTAGAGTTCTCACAAACAGTACTGTGTGCGGCATTCATTTACTACTTCAGGTAGTCTGAAAGCTGTTTTTCTGGAAAGGACAATGCTTACTTGGTGTTCACAGCAGTTATGAAGTCCAGCCACACTGTGATGAAGGCAAGGACTTGTACTAACTCTGCTGGGCACTAGTGTGCAGAAAGTGGCAATTAATTACTTTATCCTTTGTCACTGTCTGGAGTGGATTGATTTAATCAGAACAGATCAAGAGGATAATTCCATCCACCCATCCAAAGACTTTTCTGCCATTGTATTTGAGCATAAAGAAGAAATTTTAAAGCCTCATCTCTGGTCAGCCAGACAGCTGAACACTTCTCTGGTGTCTGTACAAACAACACTGCTTAGACTCAGGAGTGTCAGACATTGCCACATCTACAAAAGTCATCAATTTGGTACCATTCCCTGACGTGAAAAATTTGGAGCAAAATTACTTTTGCAGTAATCGTTTAAATGACTATCCCAACTCTAATTAAACAACTAAAAACCCTGAATTCTGTAATAAAAGGAATTTATTTCAGGATTAGGGATGACATTTTTTGTAATTTTCTGAAAAATACAGATTCTCAGTGGCTTCTATAATCTCAGATTTTGTGTGGCAACCAAACAAATCTGTATTTCTTTATTTCAGATACAATGTGGCATAATATATTACTACTAAAAGTATTTCACGTTTTTAATATCAGATACTGAAAAACAACAAATGTCTTGTGCTGCACCTGGGTTATTTTTACTCATTATAACAGGTAGAAGTCCTCTAGGAACACATCTCAATATAATTTTAAAAATAATTACTGACACTTCTGTGTATGATACCTGTTTATTAAAAACACAGCGCAGCCAAACTCTAAGCAACTTTAAATCACATGAGCACAGAATCATTAGGCTGGAAAAGATTTTTAAGATCATTGAGTCCAACCTTTGACCCATCACCACCTTGTCAAGTCAACCACAGAATTTAGTGCTACATCCAGAAATTTCTTGAAATCCTCCAGTAATGGTGACTTCACCAAGTCCCTGGGCAGCCCATTCCAATGCTTAACAACCCTTTCAGTGAAAGAAGTCCTCCGGATGTCCAACCTGAACCTCTCCTGGCACAGTTTGAGGCTGTTCCTCTTGTCCTGTCACTTGTTCCCTGTGGGAATGAATAGGCCAACCCCCACCCAGCTATACCCTCCTTTCAGGCAGTTGTAGAGTGATCAGGTCTCCCTTGAGCCTCCTTTTCTCCAGCCTAAACAACCCCAGCTCCATCAGTTGCTCCTTACAGGACTTGTGCTCCAGACACTTCCTCAACTTCATTGTCCTTCTCTGGACATGCTCCAGCAACCTCAATGTCTTTCTTGGAGTGAGTGGCTCAAAACTGACCACAGGATTTGAGGTGCAGCCTCACCAGCTCTGAGTACAGGGGGACAATCCCTGCCCTGCTCCTGCTGGCCACACTATTGCTGGTGCAGGCCAGGATGCCATTGGCCTTCTTGGCCAGCTGGGCACTGCTGGCTCATGTTCAGCTGCTGTCAGCAGCACCCCCAGGTCCTTTTCCTGTGGACAGCTTTGCAGCCACTCTGCCCCAGCCTGTGGCACTGCCTAGGGTTGTTGTGATCCTAGGGAAGGGCCTGGAAACCTTGGCCCGTGATCCAGCCTGTCCAGATCCCTCTGAGAAATCTTCCCACTCTTCAGCAGATAACACTCCCACTCAACTTGGTGTTGTCCTCAAACTTAGCAAGGGTACACTTGACATCCTTGTACTGGTCACTGATGAAGATACTACACAGTGGCTCGAGTACTGAGCCCTGGGGAACACCACTGGGGACTGGCCACCAGCTGGATGTAACTCCTTGCACCACCACTCTTTGGGCCTGGCCACCCAGCCAGATTTTTACCCCATAAATAGTGTACCAGTCCAACACATGGGCTACCAGCTTTTACAGAAAATTGCCATGGGCAACAATATTGAAAGCTTTGCTAAAGTTCAGGTAGACAATATCCACAGCTCTTCCATCATCCGTTGGGCAGGTCACCTGTTCTTAAAAGGGGATTGTGTTGACCAAGTAGGACCTGCCTTTACTAAATCCCTGCTGGCTGGGCCTGATCCCCTGATTGTCCTGTAAGTGCTGAGTGATTACAATCAAGACAATCTGTTCCATAACCCTCCCCAGCAGTGAGGTCAGACTTACCAGCCTGTAGTTCCCCAGATCCTCCTCCTGACCTTTTCTGTGGATGAGCATCATGTTGGGCAGCCTCCAGGTCTGAGAGCTTCCCAGTTAGCCAGGACTAATGGAGATTTTCTTGGTGAGTGCTTCTGCTTGCTCCCTCAGTACCCTTGAATGAATTCCATCCCACAGAATTCTGAGTTTCTAAATGGCTCAGTACTTCACTGTGTATTTCAGAAGATCTATTCTCCCTGTGCCCCAGCTAGGAGGCTAGTTGCCCTGAGGATGAGTCTTACTGTTAAAGACTGAGGCAAAGAAGACATTGAGGACCTCAGCCTTTTCCTCTTCCTTGGTGATAATGTTTTCCATGCCCAATAAAGGATGGAGATTTTCCTTGGCCTTCCTTTTGTTGAGGTATTTATAAAACCACTTTTTATTATCTTTCACAGCAGTGGCCAGATTGAGTTCTAGTTGGGCTTTTGCCTTTCTAATTTTCTCTCTACATGTGCTAATGACATCTTTGTACTCTTCCTGAGTTACCTACTTCTTCTTCCAAAGGTCATAAACCCTCCCTTTTTATCTCTAAGTTACTAATTATACTGAAAATACTGATTAACATGTCAGGCTTCTGACTTATCCATGGATGTGGTACTACAGCATTTTAGTTCATACTAAAGCTCAAGCACTGTCAAGGCAAATCTATTACACTCACTTATCATGCTTTGATTCCCTTCATGATGCCATTTTCATACATACAAACTTCATACAGCTTTTCTAAATACTTTCCAATGTAACCCATGGAATGTGCATTCCATGAGTTCACATAACATGTTTTATTTGCTAACGCAGATGCAAGAGCCTCAACTCAGTAATTAGGCTGCACCCACTTAAGTCCACCAATGTATAGCAAGCACAGAGGTAGGAGCAGAAAGCTCTCAGTATGAAAGCTCTTAGTATGCACAGCTTATGCCATACCCTGCAATGCTTTCATGCACATAAAAGGCTAGGTGTCACCAATTTTACACATGCTCTTTATGATCAGCCTTTATGTTCTTGCAAGAATGGGCAAGTTCTTGCAATCTTGCCTCTTCCTCATTCCTGCAAATGATGGTATTGTCCATGACTTGTGTCTCGGAATTATCAACAGTGGGCCACACAGAAACCTACAGGGAATCCAGGAAAGTGCACTTTTTGTAAAACAGTAGACAGACAGTTCATAGTACAAGCAAGACACCAAAACTGATGATCTACCAGTGACGTCTCATCAGCCACTGATGAGACGACCAGCAGCAAGGACAAAATATAATTTAAGAAAATCAAGTATTTTCTATGTGGAAAACAACTTATCCTCATCAAACCCCAGGACTTGCAGAGCACCATGGCGGTATAACAGACTGCCTAGGCAACCCTAAATTGTACTGAGTCTCCTGCCCAGCAAAGCAGTGAGGCCATTTGTTCCCATCCCCAAGGTCAAACATGCAGACTGCACAGGTATTTGAGTCACCAAAGGAAAAGGAGTCTCAGTTCCTCAACTAACTGGTACAGATTGATAGAGAAATCCTGATGTATCTGAATGATTAACAAGGGAGGTGACTGTCCCCTTTACTCTGCTCTAGTGAGACTCCACCTGAAGTACTGCATCCAGCTCTGGAATCCTTGGTACAGGAAAGACATGAACCTGATGGAGAAGGTTCAGAGGAGGGCCACAAGACGTAGGGCTGGTATAATGAAAGGCTGAGAGATTTGTGGTTGAACAGCCTGGAAAAGAGAAGGCTCTTGGGAAATACTATTGCACCCTTTCAGTACTTATAAAGGGTACTTACAAGAAAGATTAAAACAGACCTTTTAGTAGGGACTGTAGTGACAGAACAATGGTTTGAAGCTTAAGAAGGGTATACAGACTAGATATTTGGAAGAAATATTTTACAGTGAGGGTGGTAAACACTGCCAAAGGTTTCCCAGAGAGCTGGTGGATGCCCCTGGAACTATTCAAGGTCATGTTGCATATATATTCGAACAATTTGATCTAATAGGAGATGTCCCTGCTCACTGCAGGGGTGTTGGACTGGATGACCTTTATAAAATTCCAACCATTCCAACCCAAAATATTTTAGGACTGTGATTCTGTAACATTCCAGGATGCTAACTGAAGAAAAGTGAAGATAAAAAACCCCATATTACCGTTCCTGCAAACTCCAAGGGACTGACCCTATGGACCAAGACAACTTCACCTAACCTTATACAAATTCCAAAATATTAGTAGGCATTTGGAGAACATGTACCACATACAGCTGGAGTAAAGGTACGCAGATCACCAAGTAAGAGGGAATATTCACTCCATAAAGGGGATAAGCAGAAAATACTCACAAGACAAGTTAATGACTTGTTATGGCTATAAGATAACAGAAGAGAAAGATTGTTATATGTGCTACTGTTTACCCGAAGGTAAGTAATAACTAATTAACTAACTTACTTAGGTATAATTGTTCCGTCTTCTGTATATTTACAATAGTATCCAAAAGAATCATGCCTGGCAAGCAATTGGACATTGCAGTGTCTAGATTTGCCTAAGTTGCCTATCCTTTAACATCAGCATCTATACATACCTCCTTTGCCTTTTTCCCCCATGTCATGAGCACTCTTGAGAATTAAAATCACAAAAGTCAATGGGACTAGACTTCCAAGAAAGCAAAAGGGCTTGTTTCCTCATATAACAGCTTCCAGACAGTTGGCTTTTCTTGACGAAAGATTTTGCAAATGCAAAGTTTATACAAGAGTTTGTGGGGTGACTAGTAAAGTTCTTGGAAAAGATTCTCTGATGTAGATAAAAAGATTAATCACGCAGAGCTCAGAAAATCACTGAAATGGCCATAGGTTGGCAAAGTTAAACAAGGGAAATGTGCTTACACTTCTTATTGCACTTGTTGAGGCATTAACTTACACTATCTGGAACAGTAAGTATACACCAGGTCTGAATCAGTTTGATTGCTCTTACACACTTCAGTATTTTGGATTGTCTTCATACTGCTTCATAAGATGGATAACTACAGTGTTCTGCACAACATGGCTGACAGGAATGGCTGACTTATGGCATGTTTCAGATGTGCAACAAATGGCAGAATGTACCTGAAAACCATTTGGAAATGCAAACAACCTATGAAATGGATTTAAATAAAAAAATGGGCAATGTTAGATGAAATTACTAGACAGGCTAATTATGACATTATAAGAAATATCCAAACTGTGTAAGATTCTGTATTTTGGAAAAGTTCTGAGGGATAGCAATGTAGCTCTGTTGAAAATAAAAAAACTTAAAAAGTATTATAAATCTAGTATGAAAAAAAGTAATTCATAGGAACAGTCTTCCATTACTATTCTCAACATACAAAATTGCAGTAGAAATTCCTGCACACGACACCAGTTATTTTTTTCAGAGGTGTTGAAGTTTTGAATCTGGCAACAAAAAGTGATAATTTTCAAGGTACACAAGCAACTTCTGTCCAACCATCTTTTAATAAAAAACATTGATTACATTCAGATTATTCCTTATCCACATAGTAAGGTATAAAATTACTTTGAGATATGCAGCATATTCTGCATCTAAGCACACAACACAAGGCTTTTAGCAACACAACTACTTTTAATCAACACTGCTTTCATATTTAAATCTGGCAGGTTTTTTAATACTGTCATTAGTTACAAAAATTCTATGAAGGGACTGAATGTTTTAGTGATTGTCTTGCAGCGAATAATTGTTGAGTAAGTTTAAAAAAAGACTTCATCAAAAATAAAGACTAAACATGCATTCTTTGATAAAGATGAAATTGATAAAATATTGGGATACAAATTTGCAGAAATTTATTTGAAATTATTTGAAACAGATTCCATTAGGTCCTGACTAATCTAAGTGGGCACCTCTGCAAATTAGCTTCATAGATAGAAGCATAAAAATATTGAAGTGATTGAATAATCTTCCTGGAACAAAAGAGCCACGTCCCTTTAACAAAGAAATTGATAATTTTCCTACAGACTGAAATGTTGCCATAGATTAAAATATTTGCAAATATACTGGCTCAGAGAAGATGTATAGTGATATTTATATTTCAAATTTCTGCCAAGGCCTCGATTTGTTCTTTCCACACAGACAGACACATAAAGTTCCATGACTTCAGGAAGGAAATCAACAGCCCAGTCCTTTTATCCTCCAACTTTACCACATTCACCACATCTTACCCTACTAAGGTTGCCAGGCACATAACAATGCAAGTGGCAATTGACAAAACAGAAAAATATCCAGAATTAAAGAGCTTAAGGTCAATGCTTTCTTTAGCAACACAGATGACACAAATGTTGCTAAAGCTTTACCATGGAATTAGGTCACATCACTCTGGCAACAATTTTCTGGTAAAACTACTCAGTACCTGACACCTCTATTTAGTTTTCACCTTGTTCATATGAAATTTAAAATTGTATGAAACACAAATCATAAAACCCTTCCATGCACAAGCTAAATTAAAGTACCCGTATTTGTTAGATAGAATGAAAGATACTTATCAAAATATCTTTTACCTTTAATTGAATTCATTGCTATATATTTTTATTAAATTAGATTGCTTATAGTTGTGTCTCATTTTCATGTTTTTGAAAAGGTTAGTCATGTGAGTGTGAGCTCTTAAAACACCCAGACATCCAATGAGGTTGAAGATCTCAGCTGAAGTTATTAGTTTGGCATCTCACAAAAATCAGGTTCCACAGCAGAAATATCAAGACATAGCCTCAGCTGTAGAAGGGTTTTAAATAGTTTTATTAATTCAAGATTGTTCTGTTATAGACTTAAATCTCTGTCAATCAAGATCTTGTTTGTATACTATTTCCCAGTATTTTTCAGTAAATAGTTGCCACAGCTTAGGATGGTTACACAGAGCCCTGAAAATCAGAGTAAATCTACTAACATAAGAGCAACTTCAGTTTTTCTCTGAAGGGACAGGTGGAGTAGAATTGGTTGTAGACCATTCCACACAAACATCAGGTGCTTTTAGCAGGAGGTATGAGAAAGATGTGACTGGTAAACCATAGGCTGGTAGAACAGGTGAGGACACAGATCAGTACATAGGTCAAGAGGGAACTCCATGGCTTACCTGGATTATAGGCAAACATTACTGGCAACACAGACTGCTGCAACTGTGTATAAAAGCTTCAGAGATACTTTTCTAATTAGTAACAGGCTGCAGAAGGGGATGCATGGGGACTACCAGGAGACATAGTAGCAGCCAGTGGATGCAGGGGCACATACACAGCCTCAACATATACAGATCCACTGGAGGAACTTCTTGAGTTTGGAAGAGCACTGGGACAGGCTGCCCACCGACGTCCTGGATATCACCTCTCTGAACACATGTTCAAAACCCACCGGGACTTGTTCCTGTGAAACCTGCTCTGGGTGCCCCTGCCTTGGCAGGGGGGGGATGCTGGACTGGATGATCTCCAGAGGTCCCTTCCAACCCTGTGACTCTGTATACACATGGAAGGAGCAGACACAGCCTGTCAGGAAAGCATCCGATTATCACACTTAGTGGTAACCTCCCCTGAAGTGTTTAAGGAAAGATTAGATGTGGCACTTAGTGCTGTGTCTAGATGATGTTTGGTCACAGATTTGAATCGGCGATCTCAGAGGTCTTTTCCAACCCAATGGATTCTCTGAGTCGGTGTGCCAGCTGGGACAACGGCCCAACGCAAGCACTCGGGCCAGAAGGCCACGTGGGCTGAGAGCAGCCACCGGGCACTCCAGGGCCTTGGCTCGGCCCCCCGCAGAAGTCCAGGGTCGGCAGGGCTGACGCGAGACCACCGGCGAGTCGGTGGGACAGGAAAGACGACAGGCATGATGGCGGCAGCCCTTCCCCTTCAATCGCCGCTCGTCGCCGGCGACCCACTCCTCCTCCTCCTCTTCCTACCCCCCTCGAAAATGGCAGCGCCGGCCACGGGCGGTGGGGGAGCTGCCCGTCCGCCGCCATCTTGAGGCGGGAGGGACGGCGGCAGCCGAGCCCCTCCTGCCCGGCCTTCTGCCGGAAGTGGCGTCAGGAGGCCCCCGCGCGGCCCACCTCCCCGCCGGGCCTCCCGCGGTCGCCGCGCGCCCCGCGCTGCGCCGG
>NW_024507657.1:20573-149150 GCF_017590055.1 Onychostruthus taczanowskii
CGCCGGGGGGCCGGGAAAGCCGCCGCGCGCCAGCCGTTACCGCTGGCCCCGCCCCTTCCGGGGCGCTCGGCCGCGCCGCCGCCCCCGCCTCCCTCCGTCCGCCCGTCGGTCCCTCCCTCCCGCTCCCGCTCTCCTTTTGTGAGTTATAGCAACCGTTGCCTTGTGAGTCGAGCGCCATAGTCACCGTAGTCCTGGCGACTGTTACCCATCAACAACAGCCGCTCCGCTCCCGCTCCTGCTCCTCCTCCTCCTGCCGCTGCTCCGCACCCCCTGCCTCACCGTCACCCACCACAACAACAACAACAACAACCGCAGCCGCCGCCAGCAGCAGCAACGACAGCGGGAGCGCCGCCGCAGCCCGCCCCGGCACAGGTGAATGCGCTCGGCGGGCGCACCCCGGCCCTCCCTCCTCCTTCTCCGTGAGGCATCCGGGCCCGGGCTGCGCCCTCGGGCTGCGCCCGTGCTCGCGGGGCGGCGAGGGGACGCGGGGCTCCCCGCCGACCCCCCGCGGCCCTCCCGGAGCGCTCTGCGGCCGGGGGGAGAGGGGCGGCGGGCACAGACGGGGGTGTCGGGCGGGAAGCGGGGCCGGCCGCCGTGCAGGCCGGGCAGGAGGAAAGGCTGGGCGATGCCGGGGACGCAGGCACGCTGCGGGACCTCCAGGACAATCGCTGGGATGCGGTGGGTGTGCGTCTGAGTTGGGTCTCGTTTGTACGGGTCGGGAGATGGAGAAATCGGGGAACGCGCTGCGACCGCAGTCAAAGGTTAATGCCTTTAAACCTGAAGAAAGCCGTAGGGTTGGGAGGAAAGATGCAGCCGGGGACGGATCCTGTAGGACAGCAAGAGCAGGGGTTGATTTCCCCCTTTCACTTACAGGGGCCTTGTTCTGATTTGCTTTGACTACTAAATGTTGCAGGTTTTCGTGAATTTGCTATATCTTTTAATGATACTCTCGTGCTATTCATCATATCAGCTCCCTTTTTTTTGGTGCTTTCTCTGTGTAATTTTTTCTTTTATTCATAATTAATGTTGCAGTTTGTTTTCTTGCAAACTATATTTTCTTTGTATTGTGAAGTGGGATTTTGTTTAATACATACATAGAGTAGCAGGTTTTGGTTTTTTTCTTCCTTATTGCACTTCTTCTGCAGGGAATTGTTTTTAAATTATGCTTTCATACGGACAGTAGCATGGAACAGTGCATGTGTAGGTCTAGTTTATTGCACAGTGAGTTACGCTCATGTGGAGAGAATCCATTTGTTTCCTTAAACTCTCCACGCTGAAGGAAATTCAAGATACTGACTGTGGGTTTCAGCGCTAATCAGCAAAGAAAGGAGAAAAAAAACAGTATGAAGAAGAAGTCTGTGTGATTTTGTTAGTGGTACTGCTTTTCAAGAGTACTTTTGTGAAAGAGAGAAGGGGCAGCTATTTACCCCTCCAAAAGATGTAGGAGGACTCATGTTATTAATGAGTATGGTTTCCTTCTTATTTTTAATCCAAAATGCTTGCTTTCTTCATCCATTTTGTGATTGCTTATTAAGATCTAAAGATTTATGTTGTCACTGATGTCAAATCATACTTCATATACTTTTTGAATTCTTTGGATGAAATGAATTTTTGGCATCTTTTATGGCAATGAAATATTTAACATCTTAGAATTTCCATACCCACTTGCACTCTCCCCTTTGACTTGTCAAATCGTGTGTTGTTTTGGTAGACTTTATTCTTTCTGAAGTGGTGACTTATTTATTTCCTTATTTATTTAGTAATATAATTAGGAAAAAAATAATGCTCTTGTTTTTAATCTAAACCCCACGTTTAATTGTACATACACCTTTTCCATTTCTATATACTTAGATGTCCAGTGTAAGATACTGGATTTGTCTCGCATTGGAACTACCAATGAGTGTGACTGAGGCAATTTTTTCAAGCAGGTATTAACTACAAAATCTGCTAAGTGGTTACTACATTGTTTGATACTGATATTCCTTGAGGCAAGGCATATTGGATCCTTTTAAAAATGTGTTTTAATGTTTCATAGTTCACAAGAACTTAGAAAATAAATTATTTTAGATAATGACCAAAAGCCTCAACGTCATAATTTTTAAATTTTTTTTACTCCAAGCTGAAACCACTGTGTGTTAATTTTGTAGGCCCTGGTGTAAATAAGTTCTAAATACATTAAGAATTTTCAGTGTGCGTTCTAGTAGTGTATCAGTTATATGGCAAGTCTATGTCTTTATGAATTTGTTGTCAGTTTCTGTGATTTATTGGTTTTGAAATAATTCCTGGCATCTACTGTTGTTGAAAAGATTCAGTTCTGCACCATAGCTTTCATGAGTAGCCCTCTTAGAGCAGGACAGAATACTGCTCAGGACGGGATCATTGCTGGGTATTGAAATCTGTCTTTGAGGAACATGTATCCAGGCAGCTGGGTAGCAAAGGAAAGTGTGTGCCTGTGTGTGAGACAAAGTTTCTGTTCTAAGTCTGCCAGGTGATGTACACAGGTGTTTCTGAAAAAGTCATATTAAAAGCATGTTTTTGTCTAAAACCAAAGAACTTTATAGTACTACTATTTAGCTGCATTTTCCTTAGTCAATGACTACAATTTGGAAAATAATAAATCAGGTGTAATCACTGCTTTCAATATTATGGACTTCACTGAGAAAAGTATTTACTCTTTATTTTCTCTGAGATACTGCAGTGACCACAGATGAGATCTGCATTATGCATTCTGATTCTCTAATGCCCACGGGTAATGAAATAGTTGGTGTTTGTGATGCTAACCAATGTTTAAAAATGACATGGCTTGCGATATTTATTTATTTATTTATTTAAAATGCATAGGCTTTCATGACTTACAGAGTGTGACTCTCTAATTTTGTTTCAATGTAACCAAATAAAACAGTAAGGATCAGCTGCTCAATTGTGATACTAGTAAGCTAACATACATTGTGCTACTTTGGAGAAATCCTTTCAGTGAGGTAGTGTAGGTAAATGAAATGGGCATCAAAGATACTGTTAAAGGCTGTTAAAGATTTTAAAGTCATGGTGCTTTATTAGATAATTAGGTTCAGCTTTGTTAGCACTATCCCGTTTCTTGTTCCTCCCTGACAGGATATTATTAATCAAAAACTGCCTAGAGAAGTAAATGTTGCACTTTATTTCCATTTACTAAACTTTTGAGAAGTCCATCTGCTTTTGTTTGCTTCTCTTACTTGAAACGTGAGCCAGTGTCTAAAATGCAATAGTACTTTATCATTGTAGTTCCTTTTTAGTGTTGTACAAGTGTTTCTCATGTTCATGCTTTAATTTGAAGGGCTTTCTTCCCTCTGAAAATACTCTAGCTTAGTTGTATTTTTTACCTGCAGTCTTCAACAGCTTACCATCTGTAGGTATGTATCATGCAGAATGCTTAAAAAATTAATAGGCTTTAAAAATATATATGACTATTGAAATGGTTTTTAAAAAACATTGTCAGTTGGAAAGACATATGAATGCTCTACAATACAGAATAAAAAATAAGCTTTCAGTGGCAATGTAGTGTCCTTGTAGTTGGAGTTCCATTTGAAAATCAAGCTCCTTGTCAAATTTATGTAATAGAATACAAAAAGAAGAATGTTTTGAAATTATCAATGAAAATTTATTTTTTTTTCCCCAAGAATTAGGGCTGAGAATTTAATGAGGCTTTTAAAATGAATAACTATAGTTTAAGACCTTTTATTTCAATTAGCCATAAGTTTTTCATCTGTGTATTTTGCCTACAGTTGGTTGTCAATCAAAACAATACTTCTCTTTTCTCACAGCTAAGATTTTGATTTTTAGATTTGGCTAAATCTAGTTTGTTAGGGACAGATGGCTGATTTAAACAGGTGTCACTTTCATTTCTTGTGCCTTGTGTTGAAACTTCCAGAGGTTTACAAAAGAGCGTCCTAAAGCAGATGGTGATCTCCACTTCTGTGATTAAAAAAATGTACTTTTGTAGGAAATCATTTTCCTAGTGACTAAGTGTATTTTAAGAGTTTGATGTGTCATATTAGAGTTTATGCTTTAATCATTAAAATATCTTAGCAGAGTTTGAAATGTTTAATATAATACAATAATTTTAAAATTTCTTTTCTCATTGGACTTTTAAAGGAGATGTGAGTATTTTGGTGTGGAATTCAGCAGTTTGAGCGTGTGGATAGCTGTAGACCTAATAGTTGTTACTCTTGCAAGACCAAGAGCAGATATATTGTTTGGTGTAACATTTTGTTTCACTACCTTATCTTTTCTACTTAAAGATTATTTCTTTTTGGAATATTTTGTAATAAAAAAGAATTACTATTAAGAACACAGGATTAGTGTCAAACAAATGTTTAATTTTTTTTCTGGCACCTCGCTGTATTAGCATATCTGCAGGTTTCTTTTAAATTTTTTTATTCAGTAGTTATAATTTTCTCAATTATTAAATTGAAGTTAGTTTTCTAATAATTTTTTAATATTTTTATTTCTAAGGATTCATTTTTGCTTGTTTTTATGTTGACTTTTTTATCACAATGACTGGTGTTTATTGTTAGTTGTTTTCTTTTTCTAACAGATGCACCAGAGGGTGCTGTGCTATTTGAAATACAAAAAGGAGAGAAAATCCTAAAAGTTTGTTCATTGAAATGCATTGATAATGCATATGAGACTTGAATAAACATTACTGAAATTTTCACACATTTCTGTGCACTGCAATATAGCAAACTTGCTGTTTTGACAATATTATGTTAAAAATCATAGAGTAAATTGGCTGTTCTGGATCAGATTATGTCTGTGTATGTAGATTCACACAATTAAAATGCAGTTTCTGTTCATCAAAAGAAAACAAATATTTATATGTAAATTATGTCTGTTTCACATATAACTAAAACTATTTAAGGTCTATACTCATTGAAGTACTACATGAACACATGTGAGACGTGCATGCATTTTGGAGTGACCTTTATTGTATGTTATATTTTTCATTTATAAGTCTCTGTTCACATTTTATATAGCTAATTTGCTCATATGTGAACCCTTTTTAAAAAATGTATTGCTGTGTACAGAATTTTTTTCCTTTCTCACTGAAGCTCTTCCCAGATGAAACTGAGGGGTGTGTACTTATGAATTGCGAAAAGGACTAGATATTTTTCTCCATCAATCAGTAGTTCTGGGAAAGAAAGCCACCAACCCATCTGCCCCTCACACCCTCCCCCCCCCCCCCCCAAAAAAAAAAAAAACAAAAAAAACAACAACAACAAAAAAACCCAAAACAGAACTAAACCAAAAAACAAAAGAAGAAAGCAAACAAAAAAAAGAAAACAACAACAAAAAACCACACCAAAAAACCCTCCCAAACCAAGCCCCTGCCTCTACATATTTATAAGCACCACTAAGTTTCATTTTAAAAAATTCTCTATGGATATATGAACCTGTCAGATTAGAAATTAATTGTAGTAACTTCGGTAGTTTAGTCATATTTTTTTATTATACCCCATAAAATTAATAAGGCAATATTTTTTCCCTATGTATAGGTGTTAACGGTGTCGAGCTCAGTGTAATTTCCCTTTGGAAACATGCAAAAAGACACAGAGTGTATCTGGGGTAGTACACCTTGAATTGCTTCGTTTTGGACACTGTTGCAAACAATTTAGTTGTTCTACCAGTTCCACTATTCTAAGTTTTTTGGTTAGTTAGGAACTTCAGTTTTGGTGTCCTAAAATCAAGAGGTAGTGGATGGAATATATTGTAAATTCTATTTGATAAAGAAATTTCCCGTTTTACAATATAAATTTTAGTGAGACTTGGTAAGTTAATTTCTAGCAATTTAGACTTCCTCTTTGAGTATCTAATTTATTTCTAACCTGTCTTCTTTAAATTCTTGCATAACATTCATAGCAATGCTTTGAGAATCCCAAATATTGTATATGAATAACTGAATTGGAGTGTACTTGTAGCATTTATGACTTTATTCATTCATCAAAGAAAGGAAAGAGCAATTTAGCACTATTTTTAAAGGTCATTTCATTCACCCATAGACCCAGTTTGTTGAGTACATCTCAGCTTCGTAGACCATCAATGAGTAAACAATATATTTAGTTCTTTCATTTCTTCTTATTGAAGACTGATTTCAAATAAGTTTATAAGGCCTTTAAGGCAAGAACCATGTATTTAGATTTTGTTCAGGCTTTGGACTTCGTTCAGGCTGCTACTACAACTAATGACTCAAAGCCATGTTTGCTGTTTATCTACCAAGTGGATTCTCTCTTCTGTTTTACTTCCTCATAGTATTTAATCTAACTATGCCTTCTCTTACATACCACCTCAGGGATTTTTTCTAAACTCTGAAACTCAATGTAATTAAATCATGCAACCTTGCAAAGTAGAAATAGAAAGAGGCATGTCTGTTAAAAGGCGAAGTATGTCAGTTTGCAGGTGCCATTGACTCAGATTGTTCTACCTCAGTTCAAGAACTCAGAGGTGTTCTTGGGTTTTGTTCTTTTTTTTTGTCTGATTACTTTTTTTTGTGCTGTTAACTATACATCCTTTACAAGAAACTTTAAACGTGTAATAGGATTCTGTGACAGAGCTACGTAAAAGACAGTTATTAAGGTTATAGATAGCTATTTATTAAAAAAATACATTTTTGATTCCAGTGAGCCAGTTTATGTCTGCTGAATTTTCAGGTGATTCTTGAACACCTTTTGTCTGATTTTCTTCCCCCCTCCCCAAAAGTTCCTAAATCTGGGGCAGGAAGAAGGGAGAGCAGTCTTGCTTATGTATCTCTCTTAATCTGACAATGATATTGGATGTTTATTGAATTTCTGAAGTTTCCTTTCTAGTGGATTAGATGACTAGGACTGTCAATTTGTACTATTGTCTTTTGGTGTGATCTGTTGCAGATTATTCACAAAGCATTTTGAAATGTTGCTGTTGTACTGTGTGGCATCATCTTAACAAAATTAGTCTTATCACCTGAGCTTTTTCTTCCTTGCATTGTGGTAGCATTCTGCTCTGCAAAGAGCTGGGACTCTGGGACAAAGAGCTGGAAATTGACAGTGAAACTAAGAGTTGAATGGTAAAAAGTAACTAGCATTATCTAAAGAGGACTTAATCTTTTCATTATTGCTAGTGGGAAAGCAAAAAAAACCCAAAATAGCTGTAGTTCTCCTGCCATTGGAAGCAGTGGTCAGTGTCAGGATTTCTGTCTTATATTAAATGTCTCATAAGTTTAAAGACTTATTTTCTATTTAACTGCTGCAAAAAGTATTAAAAATTCTCCGTGTAGAGTCCTAAGTGTTTTGTTATCCCAGTAAGGTGTCTGCTGTATTCTTACCTCTTTATTGTTCTGTAATACAATACAGATACAATAGAGTTACAGATTTAATGAAGCAAGAATGTTTACTACCTTCTGGTTTTGCTGATGAGATGCACATTGTAGTTCTTCCATTGGGAAGGACATGTGGCTATACACAAAGGACTGTTAATTTGTCTTTCTAGTTAATATTTTATATATTGTGTTTATTACTGGAAGTCAGTGTTAATTACTTTGTATCTCAGAGAATTTATAAGATACAATAAAGAATTAACCTTTCCTTAATTAAAATCCCAGTCTTCCTTTTCAACGTTTTTAGGAAAAATAGTTGTTCTATAATTGCCATTTAAAAATGGAATTTTCTCAAAATTTCTGATTGAAAAATCTGGAATAATATAATGATCATCTGATATGCATTTTACAGTTAAGTTATAGAAATGTGTTGTTTAAATATATGTAGTTCAAGAGACTATTACAGTCACTTATAAAATGCATGACTTATGAAAACTATTTAGATTATTTCTGTAGGAAAGTCCAGCTGTTTTCAAAGTTACATTAGCCTTGGATAGTGAGGAGCAGCTGAGCTACCTGTATAGTAGCTGATTTATCAAATCGACTGTTAGCTATGAGGTGAGTTGACACACTGTGGTAGCTAAGATCATATCTACATTTAGCATTTAGGTCACTCCTATTTTGTTTTGTCCACTCTGTGTTAAATCAATTCAACTGAATTGCAGTTTGCAGAGGAGTTGATAAATAACTCTTCCATATTCATTGTATTGTTTTCCTGTCCGATTTAGTAAATGGAAAAATGTAGAATCCAGGGTGTTTCTAATTCCTAAGAGTTGAAACTGTGTAATATTAATAGCAATTCCCTGTAACTTCTAGGAAGTTTATTGTTGGATTTTCTGAAAAGCATGGAAGCTCTTCCATGAGCTATATCATCATTACAGTTCTTTTAAAGAGTAGAACATGCTTAGTGTTAAACCATAGATTTAATGTAATTTAATATTATTATTATTTAATAATAAGTGGAAGTAAGTAAGACAGAAATATAACTTCATTCCCTTATTTTTTGGAAATATTTTTGAGCTGCAAGTCTGGATTTTGAAGTGAGGCAAGAGTGAAGTGAGGCAATTAAAATGAAAATGCAGCTCTTCATTGTTTCTTTCCAAGTGCCTTCTGATGGAAGGTTGTCCTGACTTGCTCTGGCTTTCTCCAACTTTGAAACTCCTTTCTAGTGTAAGGAGCACAGTCCTGAGGGGGTATGCATGGTAGTGAGCGAGTAAATGTATGGAGTTTTAGTATGCTGGGTCTGTAGTGGTGTGAAGATGAGATAGGCTTAGGGTTTTGCAAACCTCAGGCTAGTTCACAGAATTTAGGTTTTGTGTCTAAAGTACCCTTTGCTAGCAAACTTATGTCATGCTGCAGAAAGGTTTATTTGCACTAAACTCAGAATTAGAGATGGTCCTACAAAGCAATAGCATAATTTATCATGTAAGTAATGATTCTGTCTTATGAAAAAGACCTTCCAGTATTTTAAAAGTTCTGAGTTTACATTGATTTAGTTGTATCTGTTTGGTGTACTGGTTTTTTACTGTTGTTGTTTCAGGTCATTCAGATGGTCAGTTGTCAAACACTGTAACCTTATGAACTTGGTCTGGGATATAAGATTTTATGTTACTATTTTATATCCATACTTCCTGTGGAGGCATATTTAAATTTCCGATATTAAAATTTCCTGCCATGATCTTGATATAGGCCACTGAATCAATTTTTCTATCCTTAATAGGGCTTGAAGGTCTTCAGTATCTTCACTCCTTGGCCTACTTTAGTATTTATTTCTCCTTATTGAATTCTGAAGAAACTGACATTTCTTGAATTCAGGGAAGAGCTGAACACAAGATCGTGATTTCAGTGCAGTGACCAACATTCATGGCCTGATGAAGATGGATTCTTCATGCAGTCTCAAATCACCAGTTAAAAGTTTGTTTGTCACAAACATATTTCAGGCAACTGAGATGAAGAAAAGTTTTAGGATTACTTTGTGAAAGATTGCCATATAAGGGCACCCACTGCTTGATTTCAGGATGGAATACTAGATTATTTGGCTAATACTTGTAACAACTCAGTGCTTTAAATCTCAGAAGCTTTTAATGGCTTGAGTTCTCAACACAGATGTAAGTTTGAGATATTCAGAAATTCTTGTGACAGCACAGTTGTATTTTCTGTTACATGCTATGATCCAAGGATGGTAACTCTTCAGGCACAGCTGAATTTCTTGAAAGCTCAACATCAACAGACTGACCATCTGTAGCCTACTGAGAAAAGGGTTAAACTGGGGCCAGTAGTTTATTTTTTTTCCCGTAGTTAAAAATAATGAATATTTTGAAAAACTATGAGCATTTTCTTCCCATATTTTATAAAATGGGGAAAGATACAATGTCCAAGTCAGAAAAACAGGTGTATCTGGCTGATAGGAAAATGGAAGTTATGTTTTTGTCGTCTGTGATATAGAAACCTGTGTATGTGTGTTTAATTTTTGATCAGAAATGCTTTAGTACTTGTCCCAGAGTTTGTAGTATAAGAATGGGAAAGTAATAGGTTTTGGCCATTAAAAACGGCTTGAAGATGTAATTGTGTGTTAACAGTGGGAATTGAGATGTTGATTCATAATGTGTTATGTTGTCTAATAAAATTACAGGTGTCATCTCCATAAAACAAACTGCGTGGTCACAAATAGAACTTTGTTTTATAGCTATGCTTCTGACCTTCCATTGATCTGTTCTCTTTGACTAATATTTAGATTTCATTTTTAAAAATAAGTTCATTCCACATGAAGTACTTTTGTCTTCCATAGACTGATTCAAAAGCATTTTATGTGCTCTAATTACAGGATTTAACTTGTTAATATGGAAATGGTTGCGTTTACCATAATGATGCCAGAATGATTTTTGCTTTCTTGTTTCCTTCTTATATATATTTTTTACTACATTTAGACTGTTCTTGTATATAGCTCCTAGCTAGCTCCAGTACTTTTCTCTACCCTGATAGGCAGAAAGACAAAACACCTTCCAGAAGCTCCAAGCCCCAAGGGTCCAAGGCCCTCATCTTGGCTTCTCTTTGGGAACCAAGGTTCAAACCAGCTCTTGGAGACACATTTTCATAAATAAAGTTTAGCTTCTATCTAAGCTGGGGGGGCGGAAGTCAGGAAAGGGAAGAACCAGGGGGAATTACCTCATCACTTGTGCTTCTAATTAGGGATTCTTTTCAATTATGCTAATTTGCTAAACTTACAAAACTGTATTCACCCTGTGCAGGATGGGCATTTTTACGTACCTGCCCCCTGCAGGTCTCCAGTAAAGACCAACCTTTATATTACATCCTGTACTAATATTGTCTCGAAAGTGTATTGCTCATTTCTAGATCTTTAAGTCATCAATAAAACCAAAGGAACAGGAGATGCTTAAGGTACTCAGTGCAGTATGATGTGCAGTTGCTGTTGGTTTGGTTGATTGTTTGGGGTTTTGTACTTAGTTTTTTGTTTGGAGTTTTCTTCCTTGAAGAGTGAAAGAAACATGGAAGATAGTTTCATAGGAATAAGAATCATCTAGCAAGACATTTTATTTTACTCCAGGTGGTTCAGCTTGTCAAGTGGAGTTACTTGTATTAGGGCAAATGGTAAAACTGGTGGTTTTCACATCACTTGCTGGTATGTCATTTCGGTATTGAGCATATTGTCTCAAATATGCTAGCTATCCTTCACAGGGTATTAGAATGCTTATCTTTTCTTATAGCAAACATACAGATTACCTATTATAAACACAGGTGTCTTAGTGAAATCTAGAAGAGAAGTGGTCACTGAAAAAAATACTCTTTTAACCTACTTCTACAAGAATCTTCTGGCCAAAAGGGAGAGAAATGCCAGTCCTGTGAAGCTCTCTAGGGCTTCACAGACCTGTAGCTGCAGACTGCAGGCTGGGAACGGAGTGGCTGAGACTACAGGCTGGATGAGACCCCAAGGTCCATGGCTGTCAGGTAGCTGAACATGTGCAAGCAGTGTGCCTTGCTGTAGGGAAGATCAAAAATGTCTCTTGGGCTGTATGAACACAGGTATAGGCAGGAAATTGAGAGAAATGTTTATCCACGTCTCTTCTGTGTTTATTATACAACATTCACATGCATTTCTGCTTTTACTGTCACTCTTCTACAGTTGTGGGAAAGACGTTGGTTGGACTAAGTTCAGCAAAGGGCCACTAAGATGATCAGGAACTAGACTGCACGTCTATGAATAGGCACTGATGGACTTGTTCAGTCTAGAGAAGAGAGAGTTACAGGGATCCCATCAGCAGCCTTCCCTGGAAGTGCACTTCCTATGGAAGTGCGTGGTGAAAGGATAGGAGACAGTCACAAGAGGTTTAGATTGGATGCTAGGAGACCCTTTTTCCCCATGAGGACAACCCAACAAAGCACTTTAGACCAAGTGAGGTTTTGCCATTTCTATCTTGGGAGATTATCAGCCTCTGACTGGATGAAGTTTTGGGTTGCTGGTCTAATGCCAAATCTGAACCTGCTTTGGGAGGGAAGTTGGGCTTGGCAGCTGCCGATATCTATGGCAGCCCAAGCTATACTATAATTTTACTTGGGATTTTTGCTCTACAGCCAAAGTTCCTAGATGTGATCTAGTTTGCCTTCTAGTCTTGTTGGCCAGTTCAGTTTCCTAGGACTGCATTTAAAACCTCACATCCGAAGTAGAATTGGAGGGATAGAGCTAGAGTCACAAAGAAGTCCTCTTGACATATATTATAAAGACCTGGATTGGGTGCCCAGGAAATATCTCTCTAACAAGACAACTCTTGGGTTCCTTTTTTTCTTCAGTGTATTACATTTCTGTTATTTTGGTCCAACACTTCATTCTATGGATTTTGCAAACTTAGGTCTGGACACAGACTAACATTTATTTCCTCACATTTATCCTTGAGACTTTTCATTGGAGTTCTGCAGAGGCAAAAAAAAAAAAAAAAAAAAAAAAAAAAAAAAAAAAAAAAAAAAAGCAGTAGCAGGAAACCAAAATATTTTAGGTCTCTTGAGGAAAAGACAATGATGAGAAAAGGGTTTTATGAAAGAAGGAGGGACCTTGGTTGAATACCTGGCAAAACCAAACCCCAGTTGCTGATTTCTGTGGACATTTATTTGTGTGTATTTATCAAAGTCTTAATTTGCAGTTTTTAGTTCTTTTGTTGGAGCAAGAGAGAAGAATAAACTAAAAGAGGAAGAACTGCAAATGACATTTTTATTGGAAATTATTCAGAATTTTAAAATAAACTGGATAATTTCCTTTCTTTGTTGAAACAAGTTCAGGGGTGTTGATGAAACATTCTATATTTGGCTTACTGCCTGGTGATTTGTAAGTGATGTTCAATGTACATAACAGCCAGCAATCTGAAGAGGGTATCAATCTTTTTTGTAATGAGGGTATCTGAAATATTTTCCTGTAGCTTGACTATACCTCTGTTCACTTTGAAAAGAACTGGACTGTGTCCAAAAAAAAAAAAGGATTTCAGAAGCAAGCACGATTATTTTTGAGTACATGTAAAGAGATGTTTGTTTTTAAAAAAATGTTTGCTTTATCATATATCTACAGATATAAAATTAATAGCAATGATAAAGATCAAGAGTAAGGATCTAAGGAAGTAAGTATTGCAGTAACTATTATAGGTGAAATCAGAAAAAATAGGTTTATAATGCTTCTGTTGACTGAAGTGGTTCTTGTTGGGGGTCTTTTTGTTGTTTTGGCTGGAGTTTATTATGATGGGACATTCAGATCCATAGCAAAATCAATGTACTTTGATTCCTCTTACTCTTATTTAGCACTGCTTGAGGGATAAGTAAAAACATATGTATACATTACTAATTATGATAAATGTAGTCTTGATAATTATGGCAGTATTAGAAAGTAATCCCTTTTTTTAAATGGAGATGTTTCATATCAGCTAATAAGCTGAGTTGAATGGAATGATTAAGGCTGGGATAAGCAAATACATTATTTATGATGTGGTTTTATTTTATTCATAATTTGTTAAATTTGCCTATGTCAAATTTGAGAATTTAAGTTAAAGAGGGATGTAGGATTTCTGTAAAGTGTTTCCAGTGAATTTTTTCCAAGGAAAAAATAATTTTTCTGATTGAATAAAGTACTTGAATGTACAGTGAAACTCAGAGTGCCCTAAATGATCTAACACTATGACACAGTCAGTTCCTTTTTCAAGTACCTCTATTCTAATGTGCTAATATTTTAGAATGTTCCTGTCAAGTCCTGCCTGACTTTTCAAAGTCAGTGACTAAAATGAATATCAAGAAATTCAAGTAGTAGAAATTCTGGTGGGCAAGACAAGGAGCTGCAATAAGGAAAACAAGTGAAGTAAACATATCTCAAAATTTATATAGTTAGTGTTCAGTGTTGTTGTTGTACGTGTTGTAGTTTAGGTTTCTGTATTTCCATATTATAAATGAGACAGCTAATGATATCTGTTTGATATTATTTTTACCGTTACTTGGCAATTATGGAAGAACAATGAAATGGTATGTTATATAGTCGTATGTCTTTATCTTAAAACTTAGAAATCAAATTCAGTTTCTGCTGTTCAGACATAAATCCTGCATAAATATTGTGGCTGAATGTTCTTTATATTTGAATTGTTTTTTTATTCTCTATAGGTGCAGTAGGCTGGAGGCAAATAAAAAAAAGTTACCAAATAATTACAAAAATCAGTTACCATTACCTTTTCTCAAACCATCTTTTGAATGTAATATTACTTATAAGTTTAAGTAATAGCATCAAGCATCAAGCTTTTTGTCAGATTATATGAAAATTTCCATTAGGAATGTTTTGTAACATTAGAAGTCAGAAAACTAATAAACAAATATGCTTTTGATCAAATTGTGCAATTCTTAATATTCAATTTGTATTATAAGTACAATTACTGTAAAAATAGAGATTAGTTAAGTACTCACTGTTGTACAGTACCAGTCATTGCCATTGTCATTGATTAATGACGTTCTTTCCTCTTTTTTAAAATTATTAATTAATTTCCCTTAAATTTTTACTTTTTTTTTTTTTTTTAATTTTTATTTCTGTATGCTGGTATGCCTTTCATTATTCTTTACTTCACTTGAATTTTACATTGTACCTAATTTTTTTTAACTCAGTGTTTTTGATTTGAGGGCAAAAAAGCCATGCTAGGTAAACCTAGCTAATAAGAATCCTTACGTGTATTTTCATTCTACAGTTTCATGTTTTCAAATGCTTTCTTCAGTCAATCTTAGCTAAGAGCTTAGAGAACTGTTTGTTTGAGAGAAAAGTAGTGGTGAGTAAAAAGGATTTAATAATTTTAGGATATTGTTTATAAATAAATGCCTGTAGGCTGAAAATATAAGTTGAAATGGTTTGTTCTAAGTCACACATGGAATAAAAATAAAAGATTGGTATCTATCCAGGAAATGCAAGCTGTGGCTTGTTAAATCACTGTCTTTTCAGGTGCTCAGTACTTTTAGGTTGGAAAAGCAGAACAGAATGTGCTGTGGAACTGAGTGTCTTTTACAGTGAGGTCAACAAAAAGCCATGGGGGAAGGTTTTTTAATGTTTGGCTTACAGGAATTTTTTTTTGTATGATTTGTATGTATTTTAAATGTTAAAATAGAGTTAATTTCATGTGACATCAAAATCAACACCAGTAGTAACAGTGTCTTGTGAATAAATACCTGCTTGTGAAAGCTAATGTGTTGGGAAAGGTCACACAGGAAGGCAAACAAAGTTATAATTAATATCTTAAATAATGTTGTCAAATGTGATAGTAAATTTCAAGCATGTTTGGTAAAATAGTATTTTTGTAGTGAGAGGCTTTTTTGTTGTTGCTTTCAGCATAATGCATTTCTTGTATATTTCCTGTAAAATTGCTGCTGCTGAATTTGCTCTTAAATTGAGTATAAATTCCTTAAATAATAAAAGAAAGAACATGGTAAACATAGTGAAATATTGGTTGCCTTCTTACAGTTACAATACTTCAAATACATGGTTACAAAGCTAAGTAGATTTCTAAAGAGATATTTAAAATTCAGATGGTAGGGCAGGGTAAAGGATATCTTTAGGACATAAAGCAGTATTTTATAACAAGACAGCCTTCTTTAAATGAATTTCTAAATTTCTAAGTTTGTAAATGTTCCTTTCTCTCTCTTTCTTTCAAATAAAGTATATGCCAGTCTTGAGGTTTTTTTTATGTGAGCATTTTTTCCTTCTTTTGCCTTTATAATATAGTTCTTTTTTTAATGCTTTATTATATCATCATTGGTGACAGTAATATCTGCTTACATATATTTTGCAATTCCAATTATTTTTTCAGTACTTTTGTGGCACTCACCTTTAGTTATTAAGCTCTGTGGTTCAGTATCCACAGTTTGGCTGTTTGGTTTTTTCACCTTTTGTTGTTGGATGCCTGGCTTGGATGTGGTTTAATATTTAACAGTTTACCTGAGATAGTGGGGTGTGACTAGTCTGGTAAGCATCACGCTGTGCTGACATGATTGTAGGGATTGCCTAAGGTGCCGAGATTGGCTTTCAGGGACTGCCTGATTTTTTATTTACCAGCAGCCACTTTGCTTTCATGTTTGCTAATCTCTAGCTTTCTCTCAGGGTGCTTTAGCCTGCTTCATGGCAATGTATACGGAATTGATACTTAAAAATATATTTGGAAGAACATTCTTTTAGTCAGTTTGATGTAATTGGAAGTAATTTGAATTGAGAAATTCAGAATCTGTTTCTTTTAACGGCTGCATAAGAATAGGTAAATCTCCAGACTCTGTTACTCTGTTAACCCCAGTTACTGAGGAGTGGAATGCTTGAAGAATATCTTAAAATAAGATCTTGAGTCATTTGGGGGTTTTGGTGGAGGGAGGTATATTTGTTGTTTCAGGAAACTCAGAGAGGCAGGTATATGGACCATGCATGTGTTCTGGTCTAATTGTGGTGGTAGAGAATTCTATCCTAAGAATAGGATTCTAGAATTATGGGAGAAACATTACTTCCATAAGTAATCTTACTAATGTGGAATTGTCTCCTAGAGCCAAGGGAATGTTCGGCTTGTACAACTTATTTGAATGGCCCGTTTACAAGTAAGTTATCCTCTGTAATAAAGGATGAAGGAATCTTAGGCTCATCCTTAAGCTAATTATAGTGAGATCCTGGTCAAGTTTCTTTTACTAAACTGTCAGTGAAGACAACCAGAGTGTCTCACCAAACTGAAGGAATCAAGGCATGTTTGTGTAAAAAAAAACACTGATGTGTACAAATTTCATTTCCTTCACTAATATTAAAGTAAATATACTTACAGAAAAACATTTAAGGAAAAATGGTGGATGGACGTAGCTTTGGATCTGTTCTCTTTGTCAAAGTCCTCCTTTTCTCTAATAAATTCTTGGGCAACACAGAAGTATGTTACAAGCTCTAACAAAAATGTTGATAATCAGTACCTACTTTTTAATTATAAACCTTAGGTAGTTTTACAGCATGACATGCTTCTACTACTCCTCTAGCTGTATGTAGTTGTTGGTGTTGTCCAAGCAGCCTGTCATCTTTGAGGTCATGATGTCTAGGGTAACATATTACAGTGATTTTTTTCTTATAAAATCTTAAAAAGTAAACTGGCAATGGGGTTATACACAGCAATTCTTTAGATTTATGGATTTGGCTAGAATGTATTTCATTCCGGCATTTTGTTGTAGACTCTACTAGATTTGTGGCTGTCAACTGTTCCAGGCTAGATCCCTCAAGTACAGGGGCTAATGCAGGTTTTCTTTTTGTTTGAGTGTTACCCTGACACAGGTGAAAAGTTCGGTTTTGCCTTTGAAACAGATTTTGCAAACTTAAAAATTCTGGAAAAGTAATAAAGTAGTTGGGTGAGTTTGAATTCATGAATGCATTCTGCTGATATTTGCTGTTTTACCCTCAATCATCTGAGACTTTTTTTTTCCAGAACACGCTTCATATTTGATATTGTTTTCATGGTTCCCCTAAA
The DNA here is from genome assembly GCF_017590055.1 of Onychostruthus taczanowskii. Taxonomy (NCBI): domain Eukaryota; kingdom Metazoa; phylum Chordata; class Aves; order Passeriformes; family Passeridae; genus Onychostruthus; species Onychostruthus taczanowskii. The sequence continues at coordinate 37,956 of NW_024507657.1, forward strand.
AAACATCATCCACTGAGTAGTACAAAGCATTTTGGAAAGGATAAACACTAGCATTTCCTTATATTGCTATTGGAATCCATTTGTGGCACTGTCTTTTACATCTGTTGTCTAGATAACTGATCTTAGTATTTCCAATAACTACTAGGACAGTGCATTAATTTCTTAAATTTGTACTCTTAAGAAAATAAATTAGGTTTGTTGTTTTTTGTGGCTTGTTTTTGTTTTTGTTTGTTTTGGTTTTTGTTGTTTTGTTGTTGTTGTTTTTGGTGGGTTTTTTGGTGGTTTTTTTTTGTTTTTTTCTCATATGCCTGTCTGTCTTATGCAAAAGATGATTAGAAGTTTCAAAAAAACATACTAACAAAATAATTAGCTTGAAAAGTTAAGAAACAATGGGTGATACCCTTGAAGAAGAGGCATTTGCAACTTACTTTTCACTCCCAACATACTGGATAGTCAGGCAGCTCACAATTCATCCTACAGTGCTGTATGGATTCATTTAAAGGACAAAGCTGGAGGAAATGCTGCTTTCTTAATTCTGATGCCATGGAACAACTTGTTCTTTGATGCAGACTGGAACTGCCTCAGATTATTAGAAAGAAAAGCCATAATAATCAGCTCTTTTGCATGTCATTTCTTAGCCATTCTTCAGCAGATTTACAAAAACATTGCTGAAAGAAATTAATCTGTAAAGATTTACATAGATGTCTAATATGTAGAATGTGTAAAGGTGACAAAGACACACAAAACTAGAACTCACTTGAAATCTACTTAGAGGTTTAAAGAGGAAATAAGAAATATTCTGACATTTCAGAGTTATTCTTTTTTTTTCTCTCAAATTTCCACTTCTATTATCTAGAGTATGAAAATTGTATGAAAATGCATTGTTCTGTCAGAAGTTTATTATAAAATATCTTTGCAGAGCATGTTTAGCAACTCCATTATACTAGCTGGTTGGTGTGTGAAGGTTAGACTTTGATGGGTTTTGGAGTTAACAGATTTTAGCATTGCTAATGTAAATGATGGTTTAGAGGAAATACGGCTGTCTGCTTTGTTGTAGTGTGCAGTGTAGGCCAGATATATTGCTTCTATGGAATTTTTTTGTGTTTGTATACCGTATTCAAATCTTCTCTTGCAACTTTTTTTAACGGTATGCCTGAAATTGGGGTTGACTAAGGAGAGTGTTAATCTATTTAAATAAACTGGTTAGAGCCATAGGAGAGGGCCTGTGGTGTTTTCAAGGCTTCTCAGCCCGAAAGTGCCGCATAACCCTTTTAGGTTGCATAGCAACAGGCTCCTAGCAACAATAATAGATTGAATTTCCAATAGTGACTAGGCCGGATGTAATAATAAAGCAAGAGTACAAACAGTTGTCATGGTTTTCTTTTCACAGTAAACTAGTGTTAAATTTAGGGAGATTCTGTTTCTCAAAGTGGTGAACCTCTTTGCAAAATAAAAGTAATTTTGAAAATTGAGGTACCAAAACCCAGACAAAGTGCTTAAAATGAGAGACTTTGATGTCTAGTAGTTTGGAACATTGGAGAAAACAAAGAAACATTGAATTAGTTGTTAACAAAAAAGAGTATTTAGTAACTGGTTTACCTTGCTTTTAAATCCCAGCTTCTTTTATTAATTGACCAGTACTGGATCTTCACAAAACCCCCTACCTGTACTGATAGACATATTGTTTAGGAAAGTTAGGAAATACCTTGTCAGTATACTGTTAGAAGCTAATGAATAAAACTGATTAACAGATTTGTTTCATGGCAATAATCTGTCAGTATTTCAGGATTTATTATGTGTGAAAGGTAGAAATTTATGGATAAGCAAGTGACTTGGAATGAGACAGAAATCATCTCATTAAATAGTAATAGTTGCAAGTCTAGATAATTACATTTCAGTTTTAATGTTTTGACCTGGCTAACAGTTGAAAATTGTCACATTGGTTTTTAAATAAATACATAGATTAACGCCTCTTTTCAGTTCCTGTATCTGGTTTTGGGATGGTGTTGAAATGTTGCTGCAGTAAACGCCAGTTACCTTAACAAAAAGGACAAATTAGTTATTTGTAATCTGCTGTATTCCATTAATATGGCATTCTTTGTTTTCTGAATAGATGAAAACTGCTCTAAGAGTATAAAACATTCATCTTCAGTTACTGATAACAGGGGCAACTCTAAGGGCTGTACAACATTGAAGAAAAAATAGAAAATTAGACATTTGGAAGTTAGAGACTTGAGATATGTCACTGGATTTTAATGTTTCAGTGTGTTCAGGTGTTTATCAGTAGTGTTTTATCTCAGGAATTTTTAAAACTGAATTCTGAAAAAAGCCTTTTATTTTTACTGGACCTCTTAGGTCTGACTATAGATAGTATTCTCCATTTTAACTGTTAATCTCAGTATTTTGATAGAATTATAGAATGTTAAGGGATTTGAAGGGACCTTAATGACTGTCTAGTTCCAACTCCCCTGTCATTGGCAGGGACAGCTCCCACTAGACCAGGTTGATAAAGGCCTTATTCAGCCTGGCCTTGAACATTGCCAGGGTTGGGGCATCCACAACTTCTCTGGGCAACCTGTTCCAGTGTCTCATCAACCTCACAGTAAAGAATTTCTTATTGAGTTTTTCCTCATTTGACACTAGAATTTGCATGATGAAGGGTATTAGAATGGTGTCAGAGACATATTTTGGATATAATAAATGAAACAAGATGCTTTTATGTGATTGTATTCAAAAATCTAGTTCTTTGAATTGTGAGTTAAGCAGTAGTCTGAACATTCTGAATTTGTATTGTGTTTGTAATTTAGACTATCCACCCATTTAAACACTTGAATTTTAAAGCTTAAAAAATTATTTAGGAGTGTAATCTAATCTGAGTCTGACATCTGAGCAAAAGCATTGACTAGCATTTGTGGATTGCTAAATAATTTGTGCTCTACATTTATATGGTAACCGTAACTACTGCCACAGCTGGAGAGATAGGAGAGTTTGAAGAGTTTAGCAGAATTAGAGGTTTGTAACTTAGAATAAAATTAAAATCTGATAATGAAATCATATCTAGGAGATAGAAAGAAGAAATTTTAAAGATACAGGAACATAACTTTTATAGCATTCATAGATTATGACTGTTAAAGGTATCTTTATTGAGAATTGTTTTGTATAGTACAGTTGTGATATTTTCAGAGAAGTCTCAAGCATTTTAATCTTACATTGTAACAATTGTATCTAGTATTTATTATGGCAAATACCTATTCTTAAATCATGTACATTACAATCAGAATTGTTGTAAGAATTTACTTTCCAGAAGTGCAGTCATTAACTTTGTTCAGCCCCCTGTGCTCCCTCTCCTACATAGCTGGATTACTATATGTTGTATTAGTGCTTGCTTTTACTTTTGGACCAGAGATGTTGCTTAGAATAGATAGTTACTGATATTGTTCTTGTTGGGCAAACACAAATAACTGGATTTGCATGTTAAGGCTTCTACTTCATCCAGACCTGACCTGTCAGGCTGCTTGCCTCAGAATGTAAAAAGCCCAAAAATCCCTTTTTCATTCAAATCAAAAGAGCAGAGGTTAGATATTGGACTCTGTGCCAGATATGATGGTAACGAGTGGGTTTTTTTTGGTTCTTGTGCTTTTAGGGCAGTTCAAGAGAAACTTACATCTGGAAAGGCTACTTTGCATTTCTTTGAGCTTGCAATTTTTATTAAAGAGAAAAAAAATTATTGAATATAAAAACTGGGAGGACAGAAAAGCGATTCTAGGGTCTTGTAGCATGTAATAATGGAAAATCTTGAGGAACAAAATGGAAGGTGAGCCAAAAACCAATTTTATTCATTTATTTTTAAGTGTAAGAATAAGTAATTTTAGGAAATGCTTTCAAGTGTTTGGAAATGTAAAAAGAAAGCCTGGGAGGAAGTAGGTCTCTGAAGTTCAAAGGACAATAGAGAACAAGAAGTTTGGCAAAAAATCTGTGTAGTCCATTGGGCTGTACATTTATCCTCCTACTGAATTACCATGAAACATGATGTGGCGTGGCATGGCATTGAGTGTTTAATCCTAGTTTGTTTTAATTAGTGCTGTTGATATACAAATTTATCTTCAGATTTTTTCCTGTCATTTAAACATTCTATTCTCACATTGATTTATTGTAAGAACAATTACACTGCAATTTAGTGTAAGACGTCAAAACAATTATTTTTTTGTTTAACATCTATAAGTTGAAAACTGTAGTTTGGAATAATTGACCAGATACCAATTCTGAAGCAAACGCCTCATATGCTTTCTATTTATTTTTGTAGTGATGTCTTTCTTTTCTCAATACACTAACTATGACTAAAATAACAAATATGAGCAATAATGTTGGTTTATGTAGTGTTAATGAAATGCTGTGTAAAATTACAAGATGTTTAAAAATTCAGGGTTTTTTAAATGGGAAAAGAAACAGGCTGAAGTAGTGAATGCTTCCAAGCAAAAAGCTATATTAGCATTAAATGTAATTCCTGTGTGGCAGGACTACAAGATCTAACTAACTTTTTGGACTTAACTGCTATTTATATGCTACTGGGGCATGTATTATATTCTTTCATAAATTTACCCATGTACAATATTCACTCTTTGATCATATACTGTTATTTATGCCACATTTATCTGCCAAGAAGAGTGAAGAATGTCAATGAGATGTTTTGCTGCTTAATTAAATACTTAACACCCAATTTAATAGGTCTACATCACGTAAACATAGCTGTTAATCAGATATAAGTACTGAATGCTCTTTGTGCATTGGACCTGAACTGGTGTGTTCAGTATCTCTCTTTTTGATACACCCTTGAAGATTTTAAAGTTACTTGTATTGGAAAAAAAGGTGTAGGAAGCTATTGTGCAGAATTTCTGGGAATCAGACCTGCTTTTATCTAGAGAGGACATAGATGGACAAAAATAATCTTTGATGGTGACCTTTTGAAGAGAGAGAAGGGAATTTTCAGGTTATGAGATTTATGCCTGTATATATGAGATTTATGTATTTTTATATTTCTGGAAAGTAATTCTTCAGAATGCTCATGTCTTACTTCTTTATTTTTTTTCCCTTTTTTTTTTTTTTTTTTTTCCCAAGGGATTCATTATTGGAAAATTCCAAGCTGCCTAAGATTTACAGATATTCTTAGGTATTTTCCTATGTTTCTGACAATTGAGAATCTAAGATTTCTGTGGTATTCTGAGAAAAAAATATTATTTTGCCATTTTTCTTCCAAATGTGTTTTATGTTGTAATAAATAGGAGAGCATCTAAATAGTATTGCTAAATATTACATACAACTTTACATTTATACTTTCATGTACTAGTTCTTTGTGTTTCATTTGTCTCATGTTTTTAATAGAATTTTTGACTATTCTGGAAGTGCTGACTATGATCATACAATCTTAAATGTAGCCCTTGGGGCTACCTATTTCATATTAGTTATTGATGAGGAAGCTATCATTAAGGACTTTTCTTTTAAGAAATGTACAGATATAGTGTGTGACTTGCTGTCTCATTATTTAATTTTTGAAGCATACTAGAACAAAAAGCCCAGTGTTTGAAACTTGGGTAATTTCTAGGTCTTTGTAGAAGCACAGAAATTTTCTGTTACAGTCATTGAAGGTGCTGACCTATAAAGCAAATCTTATTTTAATTTTCTCTTACTTGATCATGGAATATAACTACCGAGCCAAAATCAGTGAGTAGCATGAAGTTATTCATGCCTTGAGATAATACGCCATTCAGTTTTTAAATGAATATAAGAATAGTGATGATACCATCTTACAGTCATTTACCTCATTGAAATAAAATATATTAAGCCTCTAATCATTAGATAAATAATACTGCAATTACTTGAAATCTCAGTAGCTAAGCCTGTTTTTTCCTCTTCTGTACTGTAGAAGACAGTATCTTTTGAACTTGAAGGTGTTTTGACATAACAAATGTGACATTAAAATCAGTGTAGTTCCTTTGAATAATTATTTGGCATGCTAGTGCTCATATAAAAGTGGCAAATGTAGGATGTATCTGGTGTTGTATTTCAAAATAATATTAATTTATAACTGCAGTAATGCTCACTGTAAAAACATAGTGTTATCTGTTCAGACATACATCAGTTCCTTTAAAAGGTTTCCATTCCTTAATGTGTTTGACTAAATTTTATCAAAATTTATTAACATGTCAATTGTGTCATGTATTTGAGTCTGGGAGAAGGGGGTAAAGGGATATTCCCAAATGAATTCTAGTACTGTTCAGCTTTCTTTGATATTGTTGCTTTTAATATCTGAAATAAAACCATTGTAGTGTTGAAAAAATGTCTTTTACCAAGTAATGTTGCCTTAAATGTGGAGAGTTTGACTCCTGGCTTGTACTGTTAGTCACTTCTGACTGCACACTATACTTCTTTCCTGCACTTTTCACTGCCATTCTGTATTTCTTCTTCAGTATGTGAGACAGATGGGTAATGAGAAAAGCAAGTAGTTTAATTATGAGATGAATCAACAAAATATCAAACTATAGCTGTATGACTAAAACCATTGACTGTGATGTCACAGTCTTGCATATCCTGCAGTGAGTTTGATCACAAGGGAGCAGCTGATCACTGTGAAAAATAAGTTGCTGTCAGTACTTTCTCTGGGAATTATTTAAAAATAAAAATGTGTGGAAGGGAGAATAGGGAATTGAAATGTCCAGATAGTAATTGAAAATGAGTTCTCTAGATGCAATTTTGGGCAGATTTGGTAGAAAAAGACAATGGTAAAAGGCAAGGTATCCAAGGTACATTCTTCACCTTGGTCTTTATTGGTAAGATCTGCCTTCAGGTGTTGAAGGTACCAGTAGAAAACTTGTGCATCTTGGAAGGTTTTTCCTCTGTGGAGGAATGTCAGGTTATAATGATTTAAACAAACAGGACATAGAAATTTCCCTTGGTTCAGGGAAAATGCACACAGGAATGCTGAGGGAGCTCGGCAATGCCACGAGGAGATCACTCTTGATTGTTTGAAAGGTCATGGTGGTCAGGGGATGTTCTAGATGTGGGGCTGGGGATATGTGTTTTCACTACATTTTTGATCCATGCTTCTGTCTGTAGACAATTACCACAGAAATGCAGTTGGTTTATATATATTCTTACTAAAAATAACTGCACATTCTTCCATATGTATTACTCCGTTTTATTAAACCTTTTTTTGTTTTTCAAATTAATAGATATCTATGTAGTGTTCACTTTTGCTTAGGATTGTATTTTCTTTTTTGGTAGAATACTGACTAAAAACCGATACTAGCACTAGATAACTGAGCTATTCAGCTACCACTTTTAGAAAATTTATTCTGAATGCAACATGATATGATTTAGTTAAAATGCTTTCAGTGCTGTTTTGCTGTCTGGTTTATTAAAGATTGCCGCTCCTCCCAGCTAGCTGATGACAGGCGGGGGTGCGGCAGATCCCCCCTCAAGCCCCGCTGAATCCCAGCACAGTGTCGGCGCAGCACAAAACACAGGGCAGCACACGGGCCCCAGGGTAACTTTATTTGATGGTAAAACTTCCCCTCATCTTCGTCCCAGGACCCCAAACTGGGGGCAGACAGTAGTTTATATATGGGGCAGATCTCAAGGGGAGGATGCAATCTTTAACAAATCGGAAGAATTGGGAGTAAAAACCAAGGCAGGAAATACAATGTATGAACCAATAAAGAATCCCAAGGGAGGAGAACAGTTTCAGTGAACTAATAGTTTGGAGAAATACAGAACTGACAGGGAAGCTTCTCGAAAGAAGGCAGGTTCAAAAAGAAACTGGCATCTAATAACAGAAAAAGTGACGAAAGTTCTAGGAAAAGAGCAGGAACAAAAAGGAAACAGCATAAGGAAACTACAAAATTACAAATCAAACAATAAACCTACTAATAAAACAAAAACACACCACAGCACAAGATGCTTTAGGATAGGTGGCCACTACTAGTAAAAGACTAATGTAAGGAAGTAATTAAAGAATAGAATTGTTCATGATGAGTCGGATTTCATTAATTTAGTCAGTTAAATACCTTAATTAAAAAAAACTATTGAGCTAAATCTGAACTAAATGCCAGAGCATAGTGATAGTCTAGATCCTAAAGTAAGTTGCATAGAACTATTCCTTGCTTTTCATTTATGCTGGTGTGGTTAAAAAGATGCCATGTCAACATTCGTATGGCTTTGTCACTGCATAACTTACTATGTGACCTACTGTTTGGCAATGAGCTTATTCCTTGTTATTTGCTTTTAAATGGGAAATCTAATTTTTGCAAATTACACAATTGCTGTCAGTGTCTATTGTTCATCTGGGAATATTTGAATTAATATGATTAGGTATTTGGGAATTGATTTATGGTCATAAACATTAGTGAGATCTTATTTCTGTAGGAAATACCTCAGGACTCAATTGTTACTGTCAACAGTTTCAGTCCTACAAATGTATGAATAATTCATTTTGTGCTGTATATTGCCATTTCTTTACTACTGGAAATTACTGCTTCAGAGATAGGAAGGTTGATGAAGAGGACTGGACGGTTGAAAAGGCAAAGAGACATATTAAAGATAATGAAAAATAGTGTGGGAAAACAGTACTGAATTTAAAGATTCTCAGCTCTTAGACAAGGATCTTCACTGCATGGGCCAGGATGCTGAGAGTTGTTTTGGTTTTTCTAATCTAGAGATTATATAGGGAATGAAACATCTACTGGATATATTGAGAAATTTTTTTCTATGCTTAAGTCAGTGAAATACTTAGGACATGCAGAACAGTAAATGGCTATATGGAGATAGATGTTCATTTTGTGTATATTATTACAGTCTAGTGCTCAACAGGCTCAGTTCTGCTGCTAGCTACGAATTCAGCCCTCTAATAAGATCAATATAATCACTTATCACCTATTATAGGGTTGAATTCTAAACATTCTAAAAAGGGGTGAGAAAAGCAAAAAAGCAAGAGGATTAGTATAGTAGTTGCATTTTGAACAAACTGGTTAACATCAACTGAGATTTATTTATCATGTTGTACAGCACACACCTTCTGTAATGATTTTGCAGTTTTCCAAATGAGTAGCTCTACTCAAGCAGCACATTAAGCCACCAGAATTTGTACTAAAATAAAGTTAGTAAGCATCCAAAGTAGAGTTTCCATGGACTAGAACATCTAGGATTAGCTGCAGCTTAGCAATATTGTTAGTGTATTAAGGTCTGTGTAATTCACATGTTCATAATGGTATTTCAGAAGCTAATGTAATTAAGGTAATATTTAAAGTTCATATTCATTCATGACTGTAACATAATAGAGCTACATTGTTTTATCAGTTTATCTTCAATTATACTATTGGAGTTTGCCTAATAACATCTTCATTAACTGAATTTTAAAAAGTAAGTTTCATAAGCTCAGTCACTGTAGGGGAATTCTTAATGTAGTATGTTAACTTGATGGTCAGATAAATGTGATCTAGTATGAGAGATATAACTGCTTAAAGCATTTAAAATGACATGTGGGTAAGAAAGATCATGCCAGTGATTATATTTTTATCTTCCATTGCATTTCATTAATTTTAGATGTTTCATGTTTTAAAGAAATTTCTGCATACTACAACAAGATCAAAAAAAAGCAAAATTAAATAAATATTTATCATATGGCTTCAAATTCTCTGTAGGTATCAGTCAGTCTCTATCAGTAATCATGAGAAGACGGGAAAGAATTAGGTTATGGATTTCTCTCAGGCATGCATTTGGAGTTAAAAACTATCAGGTGTGTGCAGTATTTCCAGTGGGTGCTTGTCATAAAAACAAGAATTGGTGTCTCAGCCTATTTTCAAATATCTCTACAGTAACTAATTATTTTTATGCACTTGGTGTTTAAGGTTTCAGGGAGTTTAAAGACTTCAACTTCCATGCCATTAACTGTTTAAGTGTGATTATGTAAATAACTGTTTTGCTTTCATTGTACTGCTTCTGTAGTTATGGTAGTAGTGGTGATGGGTATTATAGTTAGGAAGTGTTAATTTCTTATGTCTTGGGTTTTCTTTGACCTTGCTTGAAAACATGCAGACCCGTGTCCTGGTTATTTTTTTAGGCTGAACTGGAATACCACTACACCAATGCTAAACTGGAGCAAGAACTAGACAGCATTCACTGTAATAAAGATTTATCAGAACCTTGGAGTACATGCACAAGTTTTTTTTAACTTAAGGGAAAGACAGAACACACTTTGGGAAAGAGCTATGCTTATTAAACTAGTATCTCTAGATACTAGTTCTTGTAGAAAATGTCTAGAAAGTATTCTTAAAACTGTGCATTATAATATACTATTTACCTAACTTTCCACACTATAAAGAATGTGTAAGAAAGCCATGTGAAAAAAATCAGTATAGTACCTCATTGTTACACCTCGTGTGTGTATGGGTGTGTGTGCATGTGTGTGTGCCTTTTCTGCCACCCTGTGGGCCTATTTATTTTTTTCTAGAATGAGTTCTTCCTTTGTTTCCTGGAGAGGAGCAGTTATGTTTTTTCTTACATGGATTTTTGTGCAGTTGTTTTCTACTCATTTTTGTTTTCGGAGCTGAAGTTGAACAAAACTTCTCCTAGTTTCTTAAATTCAGCATGAACTCTCCTAGGAACCTGATCACTTCAGTTTCTACTATCAATGACTGGAATTTCTCAAGATTCTAGCAACATGTTTTTTCTTCAGCACATTTCATAGCATATGGTGTCAATTTAAGAAAAATGATGTTAAAAATGGCCAGGAGTTTCAATTTTCAGATTGACAGTGTGGTCTCTTCCTCTACTTGGACACCCTTCTGTATGGACAGTTGACTGTTACAGCAGTTTGTAAATGGAAGATGTTTTTGGAAAGTCAAATTTTGTGCAGGGGAATAAGTGAGTTTGTGATAGCAAACACGAAGGAAGATAAAGCCAAAGGTGAGACCTTGACTATAGCATGGAGGATTGAGAAAGCATGTTGTAGTAAGCACGTGCTGTAGATGGAGATGGAAAAGGATCAAGGCATTCACTACAAGAATAGGGAAGGAATAGTTTGAGAACGATTGCAGCACAGATAGGTTTCTATAAAAGATAGTAATTTTTAGTTTTTGAAAAATATGTAGTAAAAACTAAGATTTCATGAAAGCTCTAGAGGCAGTGACTTCTGTACATTAAACAGTTAGAAAAATGAGGACAGAAAGTACACTTTTCATTCTTTTCTTCCTGTCTGTCCACCACCCCTTCCTTTGCCCTTGCCTTCTCCCCTTTTCTGCTTTTTTCCCTTTCTTATACTTTGCCAGACAAGAAACTGTGATAGAAGAATGCAGTGAAAGAAGAGAGTTTTAAAGCTGTCACTTCATGTAAGTGTCCTTAAAATACATCCTTTAAAAAGACTTTAGGTTTCTCTTTGAAATATGAAATTAAATAAAAATTGCAGTACTTTTCATTTTTTTGTCTAGTCTAGTCTAGTGAAAGGGTTAGGGTTAGGGTTAGCCTAACCCCAGTCCTTTCTAGTCTAAAGGTTGAATAATGCCACATAAAGTTTAAATTTGCAACTACTATTCTTGCTGTGATTTTTAAATTAAATTTTTTATACAGAGTGATTATTTACAATAAAATTCGAGATACGATAATCAAAAAAGAATATATTTATTTTATATATCAAATGCATATTTAAAATAATACAGGGAAGTGTTTATTAAAAATAAATTGTTCTAGTTTTTATGCCTGATGTGTTCACTCTTTTGTAGATACTTATTGTTTTGTAATAACATCCCAGTTTCCAGAAAGGAGAAAGAGCAAGGGGGAATGAAGTTTGAATGTAAAATGTATTTTAGCTTCTCCAAAGCTTATGTTGACATAAACAGGTCTAGGTCATTATGGTTGGTGTTTGCAGTTAATTAGCTTTCCCTTCCTTAACAAACAAAGCAAATGGAGTCACAAGACACTTGTTACATTTTCTGTCACTCTAATAATAATTTATGTATTTAACTTGTGCAGGTTCTTCAGTTGTTTTTAGTGCTAACCTTGCTACATTACATGTAATGGAAGTGATAAGTAAAAGTTGCAAAACATGTGTCACAAGAGAAAGCATTATTGACAGCTACATTCCTCTCTACAGAAAAAAACCAACAGTCCTAAATGTATAAACCTTAACACTTCAAGTTTCAGAAGTCAGCTTTGAAAAACGATTGCTACTTTAGATTGCTTTTAGTATGGAAACAATTGTTTAAATATTACTTTGAAAATTTTCAGGTTTGTGGGTTTTTTTTTTGTTTTTTTTTTTGTTGGTTTTTTTTTTTTTTTTTTTTTTTTTGTTTTTTTTTTTTTTTTTTTTTTTTTTGGTTGTTTTTTTTTTTAGTCAGCAGTATCAGTAATGGAAATTACAGCGAAATGAAAATTTATTTTATACCCTGCAATAACATTTTACCCCATTTGAAATAAACCAATGTCAAAACTGTCAAATCCAAATAGGTAAAGTGGAAGACACAGGAAAAGAAACTAATATGCTAAAAACATACTGTTTTAGTGTGAAATAATGTAGGACTTGTGGTTATACTTTGTGAGAGATAGTTATGAACTACAAAAATGTGTTTTTCTAAATTGAAGGCTTATCTCTAGTATCTGTCATGTCTGTTGAAGAGGAAAGAAGATCCAGAAATAAGCGTGTTAATCTGGAAACTTGCAGTCTGTTCCCTGTGTTGCAAATTCTGTGTGTGTGGTCCAGAATTAATTGTTTACGCCTACATACCTGAAGGTGTTCACAAATCTAATTCTTCTTAGCTGGTCCTTAGTCAGAGTTTCTAAGTATTAGGGAGATTTTTTTGGTTGTAATATTTTTTTCTTTTTTTTCTCAAAAGTGTGAGATTTTTTTTGACATATTGAGGTTTAGCGCCTTGAATTTGTTGTGGAATTTAGAAGGAAATGTCGAGGACTTAAGAGATACCAGTCTTGACTTATCTTTTTTATTTTTTTACTACTTTTTATATGGAGTATTTTTCAGTTGGATTGAGGAGCTTTTATCTGAGGAAAATAATATATTGGTATAAAATTGACATATCCTAATCATCAGAGAAATGAGGCTAAATTGAGGGCTTAAATTGTTTAGCATCTACCAGTCTCCAGAAAAATGTTTTGGAACTCAAGTGTTTTTTTCTTTATCTTACCCATTTATTTCACAAAGATTGATACTTATCATTTGTCAATGCAAGAATGTAAATTGCTAAAGTAATTTAAAAGGAGATTGATTTCCTGATGGCTTGTAGTCACTACCAACCACTATCTACAAACCAGTCCTTGCAGTTGTGTATCACCCAAAATCTTGCTGAGGTGCACTGTGTTCCATCCTCTAGGTCATTAATGAAGACAATAAACAGTACTGTACCCAGTATGGATCCTTGCAACTGGACTGGCCACCTGCTGAACTTCGTGCCACTGGTCACAACCCTCTCTTGTTAAATTCCATTCAGAACTCTTTTGAAATGTGGGTATCAGCAAATACATGTTTCAGAACTTCACTTTAGTATGCATGCTTTCTAGTCCTAAGAAGTCACGAGTGGGGCAGGCTCTCTCTTGGGCACTTGTATGCTTATATAAAAAGACTCACAGGACATACTCAAAGTTTTGTGGGCCCTGGTTCACAGGCTGTTTCATAAGGGTTGCATTACAGGCATTGCTGTGAAATTCTTACTATGTGTGTTAGGCTGATTATAATCATAATTCCTGGTTTGTTTTTTTTTGCAAATCTCATATTTCAGCACTGTTTTTTTATTTTCCTGTAATGATGGTTACATTCCAGATGACACTATAGTACCAGGGTTTCAGGTGTATCCCAAAGTAACTGTATTGTGGTTTTGAGCAGGAAAGGAGGAGAGGATACTAAATTTTTGGGGTTTTTTGACACATAAGATTGTAATTATCCAAATCTGTTTTTAAAAATAGATTGGACACAATCCATTCATTAACTTTCACTTTCCTTGTCTTGTGCTTTCATCAGTAGTAGTAGTCTTCCCTTTGTTTTTATGTTGTATTATTAATTTATTAGCTAACTTTATAATTTACTTAAAATAATGAGTGAAATTACATAAATCCTGCTCAACTTCCCTTATTTCTTATTTTAAAGCTCTGTCTACAGCATGTGGCAATAAACTGCAAATCTGCATGGGTTTTAACTTTGAAAACAATTAATCTCAATAAATTGCTGGTAGTGACCAAATATCCTATAAACCTGATGATAGAATCAGCTCTTAAGCTATTATATTTTATTGAGGTTTTATTGTGCTTTTGTGAAGACCACTTCATGTTCTCTAGTCTGTGAGCCATATTGCAGATGGTACAGTTGCTATTTGTCTTGTTTCAGAGTCTGTGTTTGTTACTAGTTATTACCTTCTTCCATTTTGTCAGTCTGGTTTCTGGCTCTAATAAAATAGGGCTTCAAATAATGTGCTGCTTATCTTAAACTAAGACACAACTGAATTTTCTAACAATTTGCTTATCATGAAGAAACATCAATATTCATGCAAAAGTTAGACAATAACTTCTAAGACTGAAATGATGAAGTGCTAATATATTGTGACTTTGATGTAATATATTAACTCCTGATTGTGTTCTTATCTGACATTTATTGCAGAGTATGCTAACAGTAACAGTTTAATTTATGACAGCTTGATAAAGGAAGTATACCCTTATTTGCTTGAGGTCATATTCAGCTTTTGCACTTCGTATACTACTTGTGTACATATTTCTGTTAAAATCATCCTTTTCTTTGATGATATCTCTTGGGATTTTCTTTTTATTTGTTTGTTGTTGGGTTTTTTTCCTTTTACTTGCTTAGATATATCTAGAAACTTACTAGCATTTGTTGGAAACTTCATAAAACCAGAAAACAACAAAATCCATATTCTTGTTAACCTATGCAGCTTATCTGTATAAGACAATCTAATAAACAGCAAGGAACATTGATGTAAAAAAAAAAAAAAACCAGCAAAAAATTAACTGTGGTTTTGGAATGCAATTTGTTACAGTATCTGCAGCACATAGGAAGTTCTCTTAAGAAGACAGACTGAAATTCTTGAAAATATTAACATGCCCCCTAAAAACTATCACAGCTTTAGTTCACGCCTCCTTTTTGCCCCTAGGAGCCACCACGACTCATTTTAAAAGATGCAGAATATCATAGTTAGACCCCCACTGGGAACTAAGCACTATGAAGCATCTCACTCACTCCCCTCTCCCAACTACTGCCTCCTCGCACCCATCCACTGCGGGGGAGAAAAGTTAAACTTCATCGGTTAAGGAAAAAACACTTCAATAATTTTAAAAAAATATAATTTACTACTACTAGTAACGAAAAAGAGTGTCCAGTGTACCAAGGGGTTGTAAAGAGACGCGTGCTCCACGAGGGCTATGGATGTCGATTCCAAGCTCATGAGGGCCGTAAGCCGCGCCCCCCGCATGTGCAAGAGGGTGGCAGGTCCCCCGGCAGGGCGGGTCGAGCGCTCCCCTGCAGCCTATCGGGCAGAGGTGTCAGAGGCTCTTGGAGCTCTCCCTCCGTCCGCTGGCGGCCGCCCCCTTCTCCTGGCAGCGGGAGGGCGGTGGTGCCGCGGGCGCAGCCGGTAGCGCCGGTGCGGGGACGTGCGGAGCACGCTCTGCCCGGCCGCGGCGCTCTGCTGGCAGCCGGGCGGGCCGAGCACGTACTCCTGGTAGTCGTCGTCCGCCCTGACCGTGTGCAGGATGCGGCCGAAGCGCTGCCTGCAGAGCGGGCAGGCGGCGCGCACGGCGGCCCACTGCCGGATGCAGGCGAAGCAGAAGGTGTGCAGGCAGGTGTCCACGTGCGCCGCGTTGTCCACGTCGCCCAGGCAGATGGGGCACAGCCCGGCTGCCGCTGCCTCCCGCTGCCCCCCGCTCGAGGCGGCCGGCGCGGCGGAGCCGCTGTCCTGCAGAGCCTCCGCGGCACCGCGCGCCATGGGCTGCCACGAGACGGGCCGAGTGCCGGGGCTTCTGTGGCGCCGGGAAACGGGCAGCAGGGAAGGCCCCAGAGCGTGGGCAGAGACGGGAGACAGGGCCCTCCCAAAGAGTCTCGGTGTGGGGCAGAGACGGGAGACAGGGCCCTCCCAAAGAGTCTCGGTTGTGGGGCAGAGGCAGGAGACAGGGCCCTCCCGAAGGGTCTTGGTGTGGGGCAGAGGCGGGAGACAGGGGCCCCCCAAAGGGTCTTGGTGTGGGGCAGAGGCAGGAGACAGGGGCCTCCCAAAGGGTCTCCTTGCAGGAAAAGGAGACTTTACTGGAAAATGGCTGAGCAGCCCCTCAGCTGCCTTCGACACCTGCCTCCCCCTCCGTTCCACCAGGCAAGCTGCCCCCCATTCCAGGAGAAATCTCCCTTCCTCGCTGCTCCCACAGCCAGTGGGACTCAGCTGGCCCAGGGTACCTGCAGGAGGCGGTCGGGAAGGAAGAGGTGGCTTGGAGCCCTCGGGGATGCCGAGAGCCACAGCGCACCCTCAGGAGCCAGGACCAAATGCACTGGCTGTTGAAGTGCTGTGAGTTTATGGCTGTTTGCCCCTCAGTGATAACACATAATTCTCTGGGCCTGCACCACAACCAGCACCTGGGGAGGACAGTAAACACCCCGGAAGGGTGAAAACCTTTGAATCACAGGATGTTTATCGTGGTGGCTTTTTGAGCTCAGATAAGCCTAAGTCTTCTCAGATCCTGTAATGACTGACTGTTTCCCCTTAGTGTGAGGACTCAGCAACAGGCAGTGCAGCAATGCAGGTGGGGAGCTGCTGGTCCCTGTGAAGCACTCTGTCTTGGCACTTCAAAGATCTATCAGGGGAGAAAGACCCCTTGCTTGTGGTAAGAAAACTTTGGCAGTGGAAACTAAACTCTGGGGGCCATCTCTTCTAAACCCCTGCTTAAGCAGGGCCACTTAAGAGACAGTTGCTCAAGTCCATGTGCAGATGGCTTTTGAAAATCTTCAGGATGCAGACAGCGCAAGCCATTCTAGTGGTGTTTCAACCTCGCAGAAAAAAAAAGTTTTTCCTGATATTCAATAAGGACCCTCCTGTATTTCAGTCACAGGCTGCAGAATGGATATCTGCTCCATTGTGGATCTTTCTGAGTTGCAGGGGTGCAAACTGTGTCACCATGTTTTTTTCCACAGGGTTCAGAAATCTCTGTTCCAGCACCCGAATTGCCGTCTCCCCCTCCTTCTTATAAGCTTGATGTCTGCAGGGTTGCTTGTCTTTCTCAGGCGCTGTTGAAAGCACCTTTTACCCTCTCTTGATTATGTTATCACAGGGGCATTGCCACCCTTGGTGTTCAGCTCAGCTTTGGTCAGCAGTGAGTCTGTCTTGGAACCAAGTGAAAGTGACTCTGACATGCAGGGAATTTCTGAAAGCTTATTGAAGCCAGCCCTGTAGCCCCACTGCTACCCAACTGATACAGGAGCCCAGAACTGGACACAGCACTCACAAGTGTGGCCTCACCAGTGCTGAGCAGATGCCAGTGATGACGTCCCTTTTCTTGTCTTCAATACTTTGTGTAATGCTGGGAATTTTTGTTGCAAAATACAATCTAGCTTCTTTCAAGGGGTAAAATTCAGGATGGAACCTGTTGTGTGTATATATGTGCATATCAGTAGTTTAAACATGAAAGTGTTTCCTTGGCACATGAATTGCTCAGGTTACATGACATCCAGCTGTAGCAAGGTTAAGTTTAAATATTTGGTGTTTTGAAGATGGTTCTGTTAAGCATATCTGGACTATCTTAGAATTAGTTAGAGACAGCAGCTTTAAAAATAACTTTATAATTTTTTGGTGTTGTTTTTAGGTCAGGCAAGTATATGTGTAAACATGTATGTAAAGGTTGCTAGTTATTTCTTCTGTCCACTAGGTCAGGAACTTATTTCTGTTATGTCTGCACAGAACTTCCTGGGTTTTTCTTTTTAATATTTTAGCATTCTGTGTAACAGCTCCTTATATTCATGGCATGTAAAATACATGAAATTTTTTTCTATTTTAAAGCAAATTTCTGATCCTAGAGCAAAGTCTTAACAGAAGGATTTTAACTTTGTCATATACACCTTGCACTGAGAACTTCAGACACCTTTCCTTTTATTGTACTGTGTCTTGTTACGTGGTAGTTGTATAATAGTTTTTTTGTGTGTACTATGTCTAAGTGAAAACCATGCAAATGCTGGATTGTTTCTGTTGATATAAAATATGGCACATTTCAAAGTGCAAAACTAATGCATTTTTGAAGGTTTGTGTTAGGTATGAGTAACATGCAGGTAGTCTTCTGCAGTGTAGAGAACTTTTGTACAGGAGCTTTAGGATCGTGGGAAGGTGTGAGGAGAGATGAGAAGGGAAAGAAGAGAAAAACAGCAATTCTTACAAGTATCACAAAACTCAGTTAAGGTTACTGTTGTGGCTTCCTCTTATTCTAGGAGATACACCATCTCTCTTCTAGTAAACAAATTAAAAAAAGGGAAGAACATTTCATTAATATTTTGTTAGGTGTGGTGTGTGGTAACTGTGCAGCTTGCCCTGGTGTTCTAGATTTGTGTAATTTTTACTTCATAAGGAAATTTCTGTTTTGCCTAAAGTGTTTAAATATTGTAGTTGAAAAAAGTAACCAGTATGACTGTCTGCTTCATTGATTAGTAAGCAGCCTTGACATTTCAAATGTGAGTAGACCATTTAGATTGTGCTTATTTGCAAATATATTGTGAAAGTATAGTAGATACAACAGGAGCTGGAACAAAATCTGTCCATTTTTCAACTCCTGTAAATATTGTCACCGATCTTATTTTCTATTTGGTGTGAGTTAAACTACATTTTTTGTCTTGCCTTCTTAAAGCAATTGAGGTCGTTGTGTCATTATCTTGATTCACCAAAAATGAAGAATCACTTGGGGACATCCCAGATTTGGACATTTTAACTGAGTATTTTAATTATGGGTGTAGAGTTCTGTGGCCTTCTGGGTTTTTTCTTAGAATGAATATAAAATAAATATTTAGTTATGTGGACAGTGTTGTTTACATAGAAATAACAAAATATAACATAGCAAATCAATGTTGACTCACTTATAGAGAAAATAAATCTTGCAGTAGGTTGGCACATTTTTCTACTTGGTACCAGAAACTTGGACTACAATGTACAGAATTAGAGGAAAGCTACTCTTTACCAGAAGTAAAAAATCAGCACTTATCTAAGCACTACTGATGTAGTCAGTGTTATACCTGTCAATTAATCTCAGATATTAAATGTAAATATAGTGGCTGCATTGGTGTACGTGCTGTGAACAGTAACACTTCAGCAAACTTGTTTAAAACACAGCTAATTTTGTGGGGTCTGACAGGCAAGTTTTCATTTGCAGTCAAGGAACTTGCCTTTACAATGATTGATCGTTTTTGCTTGCTTTGTTGAACTGTAGTAGTACTGCCAGTAATATTTGTCTCTCTGTATGCTAAATGAGTGAGTAGTTGAGAGTAGCTCAGGCTTTCAGCTCTTCACGCTGCAGTTGTTCTCCTAAAGGTACAAAAAAAAAAAAAAAATCAGTACTGATTTGTTTTGCGGGTAAGGTAAGAACTATTTGCTGTGAAATTGTAGACAGACTTGGAATATTAGCTCTATAACAATAACACATTTTTATACTTAAAAGCAGTACATGTTTGTTTATACAGTGTGAGTTCCAAATGTTGGCATCAGGGTCCTCTCTTTCCATGTGAAAAGAAACCAGCATAGTAGCACCAGTGTAATTTTTGCAAAGTGAGAAATACTTATAGTATACGATGAAGCTTTAAGGGACAAAAACTGTAAGAAAAGCTGCAGTAGGAATTAAACAGTTTTTTCCATAAGGATAACAAGCCTACTGCTGTAATGCTACAAGGATATGAGCAGTGAAAGAACAAATAATTTTTGTGTCTCTTAGGTGGAGGTGGGGAGGTATCATGCTGTAATCGAAGCCAGGCAAATAATAATGTTGTGTATGCTGAAGTTCATTCTTAGTAAGGCAAAGCTGTGTGAACTAGGAATTATGCTAAGTTATTTCTTAAAACTGACCAACCATTTGAATTAAATCTTACTATTTCCACCTGTCAAATGGTGGAGAAGTTTTTTTCTTATTTCTTTTTTTGTCTGAGAGCTGTCTTTTCATCTGTTACTTGTAAAAATTATGTACAGATCCAAGCTCGTTCTTAATAATAGGAAATTTTCTTACCTCAAAAACCTGCATCTTTTTTCTTATGTATAGTGTTTTAAACTTCATCTTCCAGTCTGCTTGCATCGTTTTTGGGTTGCACTATTCTTTTGTGTACAACCACAGTGGATCAGATGCAGACTGTTGCACCTGGAACCATACTGTCAATAACTTGTCTTAGTTTGATTTGAGTCCTTTCTTTCTTGTAGTCAATTTGTCAGTTGCTGCAGCGAGTCAGTGTGGGGTTTTTTTCACTTTTGTATGTACAGACTTATTAAATGTAAATGAACCTATCTGTAAGAAACTAAGACATTGCAGTTTTCCTATCTTTTCCTAAAATCTTTGGTCTTTTGATACCTGGAAGATACCAGTAGGTAAGCAAGAATGTCTAGTTGAGCTGAATATAGGTTAATAATGTGGTAACTACTGATTTGCTTGATTTTTTTTCCCCCCACGATGTTAGAAGTTATCTGTCTAAGAAGAGATAAATGAGTTATGGGAACAAGGTTGTTAGTTTTTCTTTAGGTTGAATTAAGAAATCTATGCAGTCTGCTTAAGTCTCTGTTTTGTTTTGTTTTTAATGAAGGTTTAGGTTGTCTTAGGAAAACTACTGGATTACTGATTTATTTGAGAATTATAGTCACTGTGCTACAGCATAAGCATCATCTTTAGCATTTAGAACACAAGTCATCTGGAAATTAGCCACTTCTAAGATTGAGTGTGTGGGGAGGCTATCTCAGAGAAATCCTGGTGATCATATTTATTACTAAAAGTATTTGGATGTTTCTGAAGTTGTAAAGGTATGTAATGAAATTAGGGAGGCAATTTTCCTGTGGGGCATTCTTCAGGAAATTATATGTATCCAAACTTCTTTTATTAAGGCTGAACAAATCCCTTCTGATCTTCTGGTCTGCCTTTCCTTCCACATCAAATATAATTGCTTTTTTCTTTTTTCTTTTTTATTATTTTTTTCTTTTTTATTCTTTTTTCTTTTTACCCTCTTCTGTGGAATCCAAAGATGGATAGATGGATAGAGCATTTCAGATGGATAGAGCATTTCATTACCTCCAGTCTAAAGTCTGGAACTGAGGCACTTGCTGTTACAGTGAAATCTACTGTTGGTTGTCTTTACTGCAAGGATATATCAATCTACAGTTCCTATGTTCTTTACTCCAGTTGTGTCTGAATACTTAGTAATTTTTAGTATGTCAGCACCTAGTATGTGTTACAGTGTATTGTTGTTTAGGGAGATCAGAAAGACTCGTCTGAAACAAGTTAAAGTCATACTTAATTAAAGCTATCAGCACAAATAAAATATATGAGAATATTTTTGCTACTACTATTATTAAAATAGAGAGCACTTAATATGCTGGGATTTTTACCTTTTAAAAAATCACAGATATAAATTAAAATACATTCCATTGTGTGCTCTTTGAACAGTTTAGTCCTTGCAGATTCTTTTTGCAATATAAAATAAAGTTGTCAAAATATATTGAAAGATGAATGTTCTGCTGTAGCAAATGCTGTCAAGACAGGAACACTTTTAAGTAGTCTTAGGAAGAGAGAGGTATGTTGTCCATTGATACACAAAATATATCAGATTATGGTTTAAGAGCCTACAAGCCTTCTGGTAAGTCAGAAATACTAAGCCACCAATTTGTGGTTGGTCTAGGACCTGAAGTTATTAAAATGCTACATTTTTAAAAGAATTTCCCTTGTAAGTTCCATATTTTCAGGTTCCACACCTTCATGTAAATTATTTGATTTCCTAGGTCTGAAAGTTTAATGTCCTTGAAATAACTTCAGAAATTTTTTTTTTCAGTTTAGGGAGTTCAGAGGATGAATCTGCCTGGTTTTGTGCAGACCATGATGAGCAAGCTATGCTAAGTATTCAGGGCTGATTGAGGCTTCAAGCTAGAGTTAATTACTCTGATGCTAAGGAAGAGTTTGCATGCCCTGCCCAGAGCATTCTGCATAATTCATGGCTGAATGTGATCAGTACTGAAGCTTTGCAGTGAAGCATTCACAAAACTTGGCTCTTTCTTCATGGCTTCATTGTCAGTGCTTCTGACAATGCAAAAGCACTGCATTTTATTCTTTGGAATATTTTTAGGTTTAATTATGGTTTAAATCCATCTGGCACCTAAATCCCCTGCAGGTGCTCAGTCACTTCCTCACCAACAGGTTGGGGGAGAGAATCTGAAGGGTTATCCTTATGGTCAGTTGAGGTCAGCTGTCCTGATTGTGACTCCTTCCAGCTTCTTGCACACCCTACTCATTGGTGGGGTGATACAAGAAGCATGAAAGGCCTCAGTTCTGTGCAAGCGCTGTTCAGCAATAAGAAAAATATCTCTGTATCATTAGTCCTGTGTTCAGCAAAAAAACAAAATTCAAAACCCAACCCAATACCAGTCACTATGAAGAAAATTAACTCTACACCAGCTAAACCCAGCACATTCCAGCCCTTATTTCCTGGCATTTACATCATGCTCAGATGCCATACTACTCGATATGACCTCATTAATCACAACCCACTTTCCATTTGGTGTAATAATTTTCCATTTGATATAATACACAGCATTCTCTTAGTCTGAGAACTACCTCAGCAAAATGTTCATAAAATGTCTACAGAATGTCCACTGAGTTATTTAGTCCATGACTTTGGGCTCCATCAGTTCTGGTGGTCATTTGGGACAGGGGAGGTGGTGTGTTACGTGGAGTAACTGGGCACCAAAGCCAGCTCAGGTCATGTCCCTGCTGTATTGGATCTGCTTCTTGTAAGTCTTCTCCATTGGTTTGGATTGTTATTGTCATGGTAATTCCGATAAGATGCAACTCAGATCATGGTTTACAACAACAATTTAAAGGTATATCCATTAAGAGCTCTGTCCCTCATCCTTTTGGGACAGGTTTTATGGTTTAACATTGCAGTGAACCCCTTCACTTGTTTCTACCTTGCCTGCCAGCGAGGATTTCCTGCTGTGGTCCACCATTAACCCCCATGGGCTGCATAGAGACAGCATGCCTCACTATGGTCTTCAGCAAAACAGGCTGCTAGGCAATCTCTTGCTTCCCCTCTTGCATCATGGGGTACCACCCACAGGAGACATTTCTTTACAAACTTTTTCAGCATGGGTCCTTGTCACAGGTTGCAGCTCTTCATGAGCTGCTCCAGCCTGAGTCCCTTCCACAAGGTCCTTCAGTCCTTCAGAAACAGCTTTGTGTGCTCCAGCATGGGTCCCTCTCAGGGTCACAAGACCTGCCAGCAAACCTGTTCCAGGGTGGGCTCCTGTCTCCTCCATGCATTCACAGGTCCTGCCAGGAACCTGTGCCAGCATGAGCCTAGTGCAGGGTCCCAGCTGCTTTCAGTTATCAAGCTACTCCACTGTGGGCTCCTCCATGGACTGTAAGTGGATCCCTGCTCCTGCACGGACTCATCCTTCTACTCAAGTTCACACTGGTGTTGCAGCCTGTCCACTACAGCAGTACAGAAGACTGCCACAATGCCACCTGCCAGGTCAGGCACTTTGCTATGGTTGTTTTCAAAATGCTCTTGGGCACAGCACAGTGAGGTGATCAGCAGCACAGCAAGGCAACAAATGGCCACTAATGAGCATTAGAGTCTAATATTCAGTCAGGCAAGCAAGCCCCATGGCAAGCACAGGAGCCTGCTCTTTACTAGCTAAATGGCATTAGCTATAAATTTGATCTAGTACATTTGAGTCAAATCTGTTGTTATCTTGAACCCTTTGTGCTTCACATTGGCCACCAAAAAGGACCTATGAATTAACCCCAGCTGGCAGCTAAGACCCATGCAGCTATTCACTCTCTTCCCCTACAACTGGGATTGGGAAGAAAACTGGAAAAGTGAGAGGACTCATGGGTTGAGATAAAAACAGTTTAATAGGGAAAGCAAACGCCACACATAGAAGCAGAATAAAAACCAAGGAATTAATTCAGTGCATCCCATGAGCAGGCAGGGGTTCAGGCATCTCCAGGAGAACAGGGCCTCATCACACATAATGGTGATGTGAGAAGGTAAATGCCACTGTTCCAAATGTCCCTCTCTTCCTCCTTCTTCCCCCCACTTTATATGCTGATGTTGCAGCCATGTCTCCTCCCAATCTCCTGTGCATCCCCAGTCTCCTCAACAGCATGGTAGTGTCAAAAGCAAAAAAGGTCTTGGCTCTGTGTAAGCCGTGCTCAGCAGTAACAAAAGCAGCTCTATTTTATCAACCCTGTGTTCAGCACAATCCAACATATAGTCCCACTCGAACAACTGTGAAGAAAACTAACTCTATTCCAGCCAAAATTACATGACGACTATAGAGTTCTTTTATTCTTTTTTTTTTAATTTCTTTTTTCTTTAATGTTTCTTTCAGTTAGAACATAAGCATGAGTAAGAATAATTTAGGATAGAAGGGTAATTTGGGAAAAAGGTATAAGGATAAGCAAGTCTTGTTTGCCTACACATCTGCTAGATGTAGACTGACAGATGTAAATGAGAATTATGAAGTTCAGCTGGACACTCTGTGTCCTTATCATCTTCTACATTCCCTACCTGTTGACATCTTAACTCTTTTCTAATTGCCTTGTATTTCAGAATTATCTTGCATTCCCAGCACTTTCTTCTCCATTTTATGTGAATTGACACCATAGTCCCAGATGCAGCTAAGGTGTGAATTATTGCAGCTATTATTACTGCATAATTGGGACTGTTGTAATATTTTGAGAGACGGTGATCAAATCTCCAAATTTCAGGCACACATTTTTATCTACTTCTAGTCTGTTACAAGCTAAGAATCAAGCACTAATCAAATACACTGGTCTTTGGGTTTCTTCTAAAGGTTGATACCTATTTTCAGACATCTTTCCACTCATCTGTTTCCTGCAAATAGTTGCAGACTGTGGCACACAATCCAATATGATAAAATACTGTACTTCTGATTTCTAATTCATTCTTTTTAGATGTCTGGGTATAAGGTGAATAAGAATTTATTTAATTTTTCTGTTTTAAGCAAGCAGTGTAATGTCTCAGAGCAAGAATAAAATGGTATGTTTCACAAATAGACCTTCTCAGTACGGGGAAGGAAAGCTCCAAGGAAAGATATGCTTCAGATGATGTCTCAGTCATTAGCAAAGTAAAATAGTCACTAACTTGTCTCTTGACATGCATGATATACGTCCTTCTCTTACAAAATAAAATTGCAGGTTGAGGAAGACAGGAATGGGAGAAACTGGTGAGATTTTATCTGTTCCATTCATTGTTTAAGTAGATTACTTGTAGTTATCCCTGAAGTAATCCTGCAGATATCCCAGCTATAAGACTATTTGCATGTTTACCTGGTCAATATAGAAAGGATTTGTCTTAGCTTGTGTCTTTGTTTTAAGGCAGTCTAGTCCTTAGTGGTGGCAGAGTTATAATATTCTTGTTGAAGTGCTGTTCCTGTACTTTCATAGATAAAAGACAGCTGTAGCTTCTGCATTTAGTAGCCTAATGGATTTCACATTTGGCCAAGAAAGCCATCGTGACTTGAATCAGCAACAGTGTGGCCAGTAGGATAGAGCAGTGATTGTCCCTCCATACTCCGAACTGATGAGGCCACACCTCAAATCCTGTGTTCAGTTTTGGGCCTCTCAGTACAAGAACATTGAGGTGCTGGAGCCTGTCCAGAGAAGGACAGTGGAGCTTGGGGAAGGGTCTGGAGTACAAGTCCTATGAAGAGCAGCTGAAGGATGTGGGGATGTTCAGCCTGGAGAAAAGGAGGCTCAGGGGAACCTTACCACTGTCTATAACTGTCTGAAAAGAGACAATGCAAGATGGGGGTTAGCATCTTCTCCGAGGCAGCAAGTGAATGGACAAGGCAAAATGGCCTCAAGTTGCCTAGGGAAGTTCAGGTTGGATCTTAGGAAACATTTTTTGACTGTGGTTATGTGTTGGAATGGGCTGCCCAGGGAACTAGTAGAGTCACTATCACTGGAAATGTTCAAACAATGAGCAGACTTGGCACTTTGTGTTATGGTTTAGTGGCCATGACGTTGTTTGATCAAAGGTCAGACTTGGAGGTATTTTCCAGTATTAATGATTCTACAATTCTGTGATAATTTATCATCATTTTTCAGAGCCCAAACCTGAGATGTTCAGAATATACATCTCCAAATAACTGTCAGTATGTCAACAGTATTTTTCACTAGGATTTTCAAATCTCAGAGCAGTATTCTGTATCTTAGTCAAGAGAAGAATATCATGTAGTAGAAACAGGAGCTGCAGACAGTAAATGTCCAACACTTGGTATATTACTGCCAGACGATGTGATACCTTTTTTAATTTAAACATCTACTTAACATGCACATATTAGAACATTTTTCTGGCATAAACTTAGTTTTGTTTTCTGCTATTATCAAAACACTTTCTGTGAAAAGAATATATAATTTTAATTGTACTGTAATGCAATACTTCCAGCAAAAATACAGAATTTCACCTAACTCAAAGGTGTTGTATACACATAGTCACATAGTTATCAGTTTACTGTAGTATGTATACTAGGCACTTCAGTTAAATGTTGTGGGGATTAGGATTATATATCCGTATCAATGCTGTATGTGTGAAGATCACGTCAAATATGTGTTTTGAACTGCTTCAGCTTCTCAAAAACTGAAATATTAAGATTTATGGATCTTAACTAAAATAACCAAAAGTTTAGCCGTTTGGAATCTGATAATTTTGTGATGTATGGATTTTGAAGCAAACTTTGCTGTAGTTCAGAATAAGGGAAAAGATGTCTCTCCTAATTTTCTTTTCTCTTAGATGCACAATCTTGCATTAGAACTGTTGTTCTCTAATATGATGTAGCAAGAGAGGATCATGCCATTTAACCTTTTATTCTGTACATTTTCCAAAATTTAAAGATATTTTAACACTGAACCACTTCTAGTTTCTAGACTGCTCTAAATATCCCTTTAAGAGCTTTCATCAGTTTTTATCCTAAGCCTTTCCTATCCAGTGGCTGTAAATTCTAGTTTGGCAAATGATATTGATGATAACCTGAATATGATGTGGTAGACTGTTATTGGGTGAAACCTATGTCTCTCCCTCTACATTATCTTTTCTTTTTCCTCTCCTTTTTTTTTTTCTTTCTTTTTTTTCTTAATTGGCTTCCCTTGTCCCCATTCATAGGGGAATTGTGCGTTGTCACCTGTCTCACCATCTGTTTAACTACTGCTAAGGTGATGGGTGAAGGAAAAAAATTACCAACACAGCCATTGGAGCAATAATTCTGGCATGAATTGTTTTCTTCTTCTTGTACCTGGTGAGGAAATAGCTAACTCTGAAGCATTTGAAAGATGTCACTGTATTAATAATACCATAACTTTTAAGTGTTAAGTTATGAGATGGGCTAAGGCAGATCTGACTCTTTTCAGTGGTGCCCAGTGTAGGTACAAGAGATGGTCCTCTCTCAACCTGGAACCAAAGCTTTTTTCTGTGAGGCTGACCAAGCATGGGCACAGGTTGTCCATAGAGGCTGTGGAGTTCCTATCCTTGGCGGTATTCAAAAGTCACCTGGACATGGTCCTGGGCAGAAGGCAGGGTAGGTAGCACTGCTTGAGCAGGTCCCTTCCAGTTTCTGGGACTGTACTGTCATTTGGTGAAAGTCCACTAGTAAGAATCACAAACATAAAATTTGTGGCACAGAGATGACACAAATAGCATAAGCTATTTCCTCTAATACTGCTCATTCTGTTAATGAAGTAGATTTTTCCAGCTATAATGCTTTTACTTTTTCATTTTATGTTTTGATCTGTTGAGTGGTCAAAATAAATATAGTCTCCATTTTGACATCACTTTTACTCCCTTTATTTCATTATTATCAGGTACATGCTCACTCTTTTGATGAAAGGACTGCAGCACAGTATCATACTAGAAGGAAAAAACCTACCCGAACACCCATAACTCACTTCTGAAACAACCTAGAGATCTCCTTTTATAACTGTATAAATTATGCAGAAGCAAAAAAAGTTGTTTTGTTCAGGTGGTTCTCCTGCTTTCATGTTCTTCCTCAAAAAGTTATCAAAATACATTTTGTTGTCAATAATTTTGAAAGGTGTGAAGAAATAGTATTATACATGTTAGACTTTATAATTAATTCTGCTGTTATCATTAGTGCCCTACAATAAGATCTTGGCTCAAACTAGAAATTTCATTTGGTATTGTAACTATCATTCTGCATAGAGATATTTTTGGGAGATTGTGAACATGCTCATTCCAGCCCATGAGAGTTATGCTAATATAATAAAGACAGATGCCTCAGTATCTGAAAAGTATCTGAGTACTATTAAAGATGGATAATGCTTGACTAAGTGTGAATTAAAAGCCATAATATACTAGACTTAGCAGTGTAAATAGCAACTTAGAAAGCATGCTAAACTTGTAGAAATGTTCTGTAATAAAATTCTTTGTCAAAACTTATTTCTGGTTAAACACTACAGAATACCATCCCAGCAAGAAAGTCCCTGTGAACTTCATCCTGGATTGTTTCCTGAAGACATTTTTGCTTCTGAAAAAAACAAACTGTAAGGTTAGATAGCTTATGTCCCTCCATTGGTGCCATTTAGTCATGTTTGCTGTCCCAGCACATCACTGTCATCTCAAGAAGGCGGTAGTCCTGCAAGTGCACAGAGCTCTCTATTCCTTATGTTTATTCACCATGCTGAGTGTGAGGCCATTGTATACCCCTTCACATATGAGCTCCTCAGACAGGCACTTCAGAATGCTGATTTCTGAAAGATCTATGTGGCTTCCTCATAAACATGCCTTGTAGCCACTTCCTTGCTCATATGCACATGCTTGAGGTGACCCTGCTTAAGCCTCATTTTTTGACTATGTGTTGCTTTTCATTCATGGCACCCCAGGCCTTTGCTTGTTGAACCTGTCCACCACTCCTTCACTGGGCTGCTGGAAAATATTTCACTCCCCATACCACTCCTTGCTCCAGTGTCTTCCTACCAGGTCAGCTATCATGGTGGAAGAAATATCTCTGCCCCAGTTTATGAGGCACATCCCAGCTCTCCTAAGTTGTTAATCTCAGAGAAGGCCCTATGGTCATAAAACCCAAAGCCCTGTTGCCAATTCCGATTATACAATCAAGTGTTGACATGCAATATCAGTGCCCTCTTCCTCACACCCTTTCACCCAGGATGAAGGAAAACACCTCTTGGATTTTCTACTCACAGACTTTCTAGTGGACCAACGAATGCTTTGTATATAGCATATGGAATAGCATAAATGTAATTGTTTGATGGTTTGCTAGTTTTCTCACAACAAAAATTTTGAGAAGCTTTAGCCTGTAAGTGAATGTAGTCTTGGTGCTGGTGTGTATTAATGGGTAAGGCTGCTGGTGTGTGCTAATGGGTAAGGCTACTGATTAAATTTTCCAGCAAGGGAAGATACAATTCTGATGGTTTTGGAGGTAAAATTAGTAACTAGATCAAAGTGAGAGTGTCATGAAGTACTCATTCAATCTAAGCACCTATGTGCTGTGAGTTCCTGGCAATACGGGATTTCATTATGACTGTTGTTGACTAGTACCATTCCTAGGGACTTGGTAAACTGATCATCAAGACAATGCTTTTTTATATTCTGAACTTTCTTTGAAGGAGTTACTAAGAGTTTCTACTTGCACAGGTCCTTTCCAGAGTGCATATCTATATCTCACCCTTCTGTTTGTTACTCTTTTACAGGGTTTTACTACTCAGAAGTATATATGTAAGTCCAGAGAGGCAGTTTCTAAACTTCATTCTGTGCCATTCAGTTAACTGTTACTCCTCCATAAATCTGTGAAAAGCTTAAAAAAGAGTAAGGAAATCTGTATTACTAACTGCAATATTTAGCAACTAGTACTAATACCAGGCATGGTCCAGCTGTGTACTTTGGTATTCACAAGAGAAGACAAACAATCAAATCGTGTTTAGTAAGACACTGGGGTTCTAACTTCAAAATACATTAGTATCTAGAAACTATTGTAATATTCTGTTCTTCCTCTGTGAATGGCTTGAGTAATCTGTCTTCTGCTCTGGAGTAACACAACACAATTATGAAGTCAATTATTCATAAAATTTTTGTTTATACAAAAATTGAAAAAGAATGCTTATATGAAACTAGTATATTACTGAAAACTGTTTCCACTTATACTCTTGTTCAGGAACCAAGCATTCCGTATTAATTGTTGAAACAATGTTTTGAGTTTTCCTTTATTGTGAGACACATTGTGTTGCTGCAAATTCTTAATTAGTATATTGGCTATTCATCATTATAAATAGATAAGATTTTAAGATTAGCCTTTTATTCTGACTATTAAAAGCCTGCCATTACTGCAAGTGATTACGAGATCTAGTTCAGTTTATCTTCTGTGATGTTTTGTTTAGGCTTCTAGAGGAGAAAAAAGAAATTTCCTGCTGCACTTGAAAGTAAATTACAGGCTTTCATTTTCTGCATTGAATTAAAGCCTGCTGTATTATTTGATCTAGACAATAAAGCATATGTAGCTGAACAAAACTTTGCAAACTCTGGTCGCTTAAAAAGGTAAATTAGTTCAGTGTGAAGTAGTCCAAGAGCAAAAAAAAAATCATAATCTGACGCATTTTAACAATCTCTTTTGATAACTGTTAGAACAAGTTATACTATTAAATCATTCTGTCTTCATATTTCAAGTCACAAAACCAGAAGGATTCCAACTGAGAATTTGGGTATATTAAAAAATCTTTAGGGAATTTAACAGACAGCATGAAACTGCACAGAATATATAGGAAGGAATAATTTTCAGCTTTGCCTAAGTTCTGCCCATTACACTGAGGAAATACTAACCTTGTTGCATTCAGCAGCTGGGTCCCAACAGTATCTTTTCCCACTTGGAGGGGTTAATTAGTCTTTCAGAATGTGGCCTGTTTAGCTTACATTCACATCATGTAGTAAGTGCTGGCTGTACAAAGCAATAAGTGCTGTCTGTACAAAGCACTACCATTAACAGATGGGTGTGTCCAACTGCTTAATTAGGCAGAATGAAAAGGACCTTGTCAAACATTCATCTGTTGTTTGTCATACACCTGACGGTCCAATTAGGCAAGGATGATGTCTTTTCTGCGGTAATATTCACTTCCTTTACTTACATGGAGTGTCAGTGAAAAAATGGGAGAGTGTGTTTAGTTTATTTTTGTGGCTTTAATCCTAGGCAACGGCCAAAGCCCTTCAGTCACTCACTTCCCACCGGTGGGGTTGGGGAGAGAATCGTAAGGGTAAAAGCTGAAGAGCTCAGGGGTTGAGATAAAAACAGTTTAAGAGGGAGAGCAGAAGCCGCACACACAAGGAAAGTAAAACATGGGATTAATTCAGTGCTTCCCATGGGCAGGCAGGTGTTCAGACAGCTTCAGGAGAGCAGGGCCCCATCGCACATAATGGTGACTTGGGAAGAAAAACACCATTGCTCCAAATGCCCTTCCCCCCACCCCTCTTCACCTTCTTTGATACACTGAGCGTGATGAGCATGATGCCACATGGTGTGGAATATCCCTTTGGTCAGGTTGGGTCAGCTCTCCTGGCTGTGTCTCCTCCTGACCTCCTGAGCACCCCCAGTTCTCTCCCCAGTTTTGGCAGTACCAAAAGCAGAAAACTCCTTGGCTCTGTGCAAGCCTGCTCAGCAATAACAAAATTATCTCTGTATTATAAACCCTCTATTCAACACAGCCCAATTGCCAGCCACTGTGAAGAAGGTTAATTTTACCTAGCCAAAACCAGCAGTGTGTTCTCAATATTGATGTAATGTAAAGGAATTACACTGACTGCATCATTGATGTGATGCTAGAAAAACTTCCATTAAATAGATAGATACTTAAGGTTGACTGTCGTACCATATTGTATGGCGCCTAGAGGAAAAAATCTGTACAGTGTACTGAACTATAATAAAATTTTGCCTTTAGGATAGAGACTTAAACCAGAACAATGGAAGCAGTTCTGGCTGAATGCCAGGTGCTCGCCAAAACCACTCTGTAACTCCTCCAGTCCTCTGCTAGACAGGTGAGAGAAAACATAACTAAAGGTCATTGAGGAAAATAACAACATGGAAGGATCATTCACCAATAACCACAACAGGGAAAACAGATTTGACTTGAGGAAAATTATTTGAATTTATTGCCAATCAGATCAGCGTAGAATAGCAAGAAATAAACCTAAATCTTCAAAAACCTTCCCCTCACTCTCCACTTCCTCCCAGGCTTAATTTTATTCCTAATTCTCTACCTTCTCCCTTCCAGCAGCACAGGGGAATTCAGAACGGGGATTATCATCAGTTCCTCACACATTGTTTCTGTGGCTTTTTCCTTCTCAGGAGGTGAACTCCTCATACTCTTCCTCAGCTTCTGTGTAGTCCTCCATGCATTTCTCTGTAAGTGTTCCTGTGGGCTACAGTTCACAAACTGCTCCAACATGGGTCCCTCACATGGGGTACAGCCCTTCAGGACCAGGCTGCTCTGGTATGACTTTCTCCTGGGGTCACAGGTCCTGCCAGCAAACCTGCTTGTATCTCAGCACTGGCACCTTCTGAAGCCTGCTGTCCACTGACGTCTGCAGGTTCTCTCACATACTCTGACTCCTTTCTTCTGTGACTGCAATTTGCTTCTGCCCGGTAACTTTTCTTTCCCCCTTCTTTGATATGTTATCTCAGAGGCATTACTACTGTCACTGATGGGCTCAGGGCTCAGGTTTGGTCAGCAGCATTTCCATCTTGGATCCAGCTGGCACTGTTCATCAGACACAGGGGAACCTTCTGGCAGCTTCTCAGAGAAGCCATCCACGTAGTCCCCCTTGCTTGCTACCCAAGCCTTGCCAGACAAACACAATATACCCATCTCTCCTTCCTCACCTGTTCTTTCTGAACAACCTGCACTCCAGCCAAGGTATTCATCTCACCAATTTTGAGTAATCACAACTAGGTTGTAACTTTCTAGCAGCATGGAGGCTTCCAACTCCTCCATATTTATTGTGTGGGCATCCATTTCAATTGTTAAGATTTTAATATATAAACGTAATCTGAATGAATCTGTAATCTTTATTCTTTTGTATACTGATTTTTGTCAAGTGTGCTGGATGCTGAAGTGCATCCACTGCTTAAAAGTAGAGGGTTCAGTTAACATGAAACTCTGAGAGTCTGTTGATTAAACTGAAATTATTTTGATCAAGAATTTATCAAGTCTTTCTGAATATTTCAGAACAGGAATTTAAATGAATCAGGTGTTTCATTGGCATGATTTCCTGGAGTTTAAACCAAGAATGGTCCCAATTGGCAAGGTCCTTGCCCTATCGCCTGACCTCATACCAAATTTATATACCTGTTTCCTGCCTTGCAGTGGCTGCATTTAAATGCAAAGTGAACTAGAGACAGTTGGAAAGAGGAACTGCAGAAACCCAGTCTTAAATCATCTTAAACTGCTGTGGAACCCAGCCTTGAAAGTTTGCTGTTGACAGCTGGTTCCGCAAGGAGAATACTGAATTTTTTTTTCATACAGTAATTAATTCCTCCTGTTATCTAGTGGTATATCCCTCAATATTTTTATTATGGTTTTGTCTGAAAAAAATATTGTTGAGTTTTTGGGGGAGCTTGTTATTTGGTGGTGGTGGTAGGGATTAAAGTTTCTTCACTGTCAGCCATCTGGGTCTCCTGAGTTAAACTGAAAAAAAATGACTTGCATAGATCATTCTAAGTAGCTATATTTTTTTTTCATATAAATCTCTTTTATTATGCATGATAAAGCTACTAATTTTTATTGACAGTGGTTCTCAGATTCCCAAAGTATCTTGTAGCTAATATAGATTAATAGAGACTGAGAGCAGCAAAGGTTTTCACAGAACATTTGGATTATAGACTAGTAATTTGTGTTTGTTCACTGTGATTCTTCACAGACACATACAGTCTTCTGTTTTGAAGATACCAGGTGAAGAAGAAACTGCTCATCTGTTTGTTATTTTCACTGGTTAATCATCTACTGCTTTAAAGAAATTTAAGAAGAAAGGGAAAAAAAGGATGATTCACAATTTTGAATTAATTCTGGTTTGTCACTATTCAACTGTATTGTCAAATTTGAGGAATGTGCAGCTCACAATCTGTGTTTCATATGAAGGCATGCCATTCTTGGTTGTTTTTCTGATAAGTTTTCTTTGTCAGGTATTTTCCTTGGTTCTTGAACCATTTATTTATTCTGCCCAAATTTTGTTGCTCCCTTTAAATATCAGGGTCATGATCATAGGCACTTGTCTACCATTTGTGTATTTCTAAATGGTTTTAGAGTAAAAAAAAAAACCTGCATAATTGCTTTAATGCTTTCTACTGAGGAAGGTTATTTGAGTGGTTTTTTCATTGTGACTGATTAAAGGCTTTTCAGAGGTTGCTTTCCAGAGTAGAGGCCTTCATTCAGTGTCCTGCTTCAAGTTCAACTTTGAATTTGAATGTATAGAGATTTTAGTGTAATTCAGCAAGACAGAGAAAAAATGGTTTTGAATGCTGACCCGTTATTTACAAGCTGAGAGAGGATCTGCCGCTGATTTTTCTGAGTTACTCCTAAAGGGACAAAGCTCAGATAAGTGAAGCATTTCTTCGTATGTCAGCAAAAGATATTTCAAATATAAGTAAGATAAAAATAACCTAAAACTCTATTTATGCAAACTCGTGTGCTAGTAGGGGGAAAAATCTTTGGGCTCATACCAAGATTGGTACTAGCTAATTTTAAAATATTAATAGAAATAAAGGACAAATTAGTGTGCTAATGTAAGTGGCAAATAAAAACATTATGCACTAACTTTTGGATTTTATATTTTAATTTTATTCAGAGATCACAATGCAGACATCAGAGACTGGGGCGGATACAGGTTCAACTGTGACTTTACAGACATCTGTGGCTGGCCAGGCAGCAGTTCCCACACAGGTAGTACAGCAAGTACCAGTTCAGCAACAGGTATGTGGCTGTTAATTTTGAGAAGATTAAATAATAATTCTTTACAATATAATGAATAACTTGGTTTTGTGCAAGACTGCTAAAGGAACTTTTGCTCTGCTTTTATCAGTTTCAGTTTGCTGGAATTAAAATAACCAGAGAAAAGCAAGCTATTTTCAGGATCTGTTCCTTTACTAGAGCATCTGACAAGCTCTGATAGTACTCATCCATGATTCTAGCTGTTATTTATTATATAATTCATGCAGTAGCTCACAGAAATTTGCTTTTTGTTACTGAATATTTACATTTTTTCCTTGAAATAATGCATATGTTTCTGAAATTACTGACTATATAATTTCTTCATCTGTTTGGATGTCCAAGTACAATACAAATGTAAATATGAAAAAAGAACTGTTCTTTGCACCTCTAGGCTTGAATGTGTGCAGATGTATGCACAATGTTATGAAAGTTTTTGTGATACGACAGTCAATAACTCATAATGTGAATTTGCTGGGGAAGGAAGAAGATTTGTGTAGCAGCCAGCACAGTGCACTGTTCTGTTACATGAGGTGGTTACTCCTATGCAGCATCCATGAACTTTAGAAGAAATGGAGGCAGAAGAAAATGGAGAGCTAAAAAGGAAAAGTATGGAGGTAGAAAATGGGGATTCAGTGTGAAAGCCATGATGACTGTCTAGGACTTTTCCAGAAAACACAGAAATTAACTGTCCATATGATGGGTATTCTGGATGACATTTGATGTTTTTCATCAAAATCTGATTTCCCATTTTCCAAATCACTAATATGAAAACTAGACATATTTCATTAAAAAGTGCCATTCATTTCTGTGCTGGCGGAGCACTTCTCTCTAAATTAAACTCTTCAGCATTTGTTAAGTTCTTAAATGCCATATATAAAAATGCCACTGCATTTTTATATATGTGTTTCGCAGTCTCATACATTTCACTTATATTTTTTCCTATTGTGTAGACTCGGTTTGTAGTGCCTTGTAGTTCCATTACTGCAGTATGATGATTGAACTTAGCTAAACTTTGTAGGAGATTTGTCTATAACTCTTTTGTAAGATTTCTGAGTGAAAGACTATTTTCCCTGGAGAAATACAATCTGGATAA
The DNA here is from genome assembly GCF_017590055.1 of Onychostruthus taczanowskii. NCBI lineage: Eukaryota > Metazoa > Chordata > Aves > Passeriformes > Passeridae > Onychostruthus > Onychostruthus taczanowskii. The sequence goes on from NW_024507657.1 coordinate 74,275, forward strand.
TTGTTTGATTTATATCTTCTTTCATGATGAAAGATGTTAATACATGTCATTTATATGACTTGTTCCTTGCTATTTCTGTATTTCACTTTTTCAGATACAAGATGGCAGTTTGGTAGTGCTACATGGTTGCTTGTTTACAGCATATCAGATGTACATTCAATGGTCTAATATTACATACTGAATTTATGAAGTACTGGTCAGTGTGAAGGACTGAAAACTGGTAAACTGAGAGTTTACCAGAAAGTTTTTGCCAGTAAAAAACTGGTAAAAGAAAAGTTAGTGCTATATAGGATACTTTATAGCAGTTCTAGTATTTGTATTGATTGAACTGTAAGGTCAGGTTCTATGCATTTGTGTTCTACTCTTACAGAAAAATGGAGAATGAGCAGGACTTTGGTATTTGTGAACTTTGTTTGTGCGAAGTTTCTACCTTTTTGAAAACTTCTAGGATAGAATTGGCTCCTTGTTTGTTGATTGGAGCTGCCTACTGAAGGGACCTCAAGCCAGCAGCTGATGTCTCTGCATGGGGAGTGTGACTGCCTGAGAGTCTCATGAATGGTCAGACTGGGAGTTTTCCTTAACATATTTTCTCACATAAATAATGCATTAATCTTTGTCACCAACTTTGTCTATGTCTATGTCTTTTCTAAAGTAATGCTAGTTGTCCACTAATAATGTTACACGTGTGTCAAAACACAGAAGCCAAGGATAAGATTTTCCTTCCTTGATTATAAGAACAGCAAACAGTACTTTTGTTGCCCAATCTGAGTGTGTAAAACTGTTCCTGATCACCTTTACCTAGATCTCGTTTAGTACTGCTACTTCTGAGTATCACCTTGTACTGAATACACCATCATCGATTGTTTTTCCCTGTGGAAAAAGTAAATTATATTTTCCGACTGACTCTTAACACTGACTGTAAAATCAGCGTAATGTTTGAGAAAAGAAATCTAAAGGAATGGGGATTGAAGATCCAACAAGAATGTTTGAAAGTCCAGTGCAGACAGTATTGCAGTGGTTGAAACACATATGTATGGGAGATATGTGTAGAGAGAGATTATGGGAGTAGTGAGGAGGAAGGGAAGAGTGAAGATGTGACTATGGTATGCCAGCAGGAAATGTGATGAAGAATGTAGGTGGGATAGGTAATTTTAATTGCAGGATTAAAAAAAAAGGAATAGCAAATATAAAAACAATCGCTGTATTGAGGAAATTGCAGGTATGATCTGTCCTGAGGAATGACCTGTGTATAAATTTCATTGGCATAAAATTAATATTGCCTTTATATTCCTTTAGTAGGAATAAGTCAAGTTGCCTAAAGAAAATTAGGAGAAAGAGCCATTATAATGGCTATTTTAATAAAGACACTCTATTGATGGCAGAGGGAGGACTTATTATTTCTGTACATTCAAAGTTACCAAAGTTGAAATCTGGAGAGAAGGTTTTAGGCAAGAGTATATAAAATATGGTTTCTTTTTTTCTATGATTCATAGTGGACATGCTTAATGATTTCAGCTGTATCCAAATTATGTGTGATTATTCAAATTTTGATTATATTTTCTTGTGAATATACGTTGCTAAAAACAATGGGACAGTTCGTAGATTTTGTTAAATTCAAGGTACTGCAACACAAGTTTCCATGTGTATAGAACAATTTGGTGTAAGCTGAAACTTCCATATCATGATTTGCAGTAATTTATTAGTACTTTCTAGTGAATAATGCAATTTTAGATGAATTTGTTTTAATTAATATTAAATGTGTAGTGTTTAATTTTTCTAGGGAGGTTTCTGTTTCTGAAGTTTCTATTCCTGTATGTATGCCATATTTAAATGACATTGCCTGAATGCATGAATTTGGGGTTGATTTCATGACAACATGTTTCTTACATGCACAAAAAATTTACATTTTTTTCAAAGTGAAATATTTGTGCCCTGAAAAGGAGCAAGCTGAGTAAGTAGAAGGGCAGATTAAGAGCCTTTTCTCTTCAGCCATGTTAGTACTCAGGTATCCTGTCTTTTGAAAAAAGCAATCAACAAATGAGTAACTTACAATATTTATGGCTAAAACAAATCCCTAATTTCCATATAGCTGGTGTTAATATGCAGCTTGTAAAAGTCTGCTGTAATGCTCTGAAAATAGGAACAATAAAGGTACCATTTATGAAAACCAGGACTTTTCCTTTTGCAGAAGTGGCTCTAGTGGCAACTGGTTTCATGCAATACAGCAATGTTGTTGCATGAAACTGTTGAGATGGGATAGAGGGGAATAAGGAGCAAAAGGCAACTACAGTAAGAGCAGAAATGTGGGAATGTAATTAAATTTTGTTTAAATAGCCTAAGAAATTTTCTTAGTCTTCTGTTTCCTTGAATACTGGGATTTTTCATTAATATATGATTGCTTTTTCAACAGGCAGTCTTCAGCTCAGTGCAGTAAGCTTCTAAGGATTCGAAATAAAACTCACTTTTGAGTTTATGCCATGTGATGTGGAAGAATTGGAAAAATAAAACTAAAATTAAGCTATTTCATAAAAATATATCCATGCATCTGAAGTTGGGCAAAGCATTCCTTTACACTCACTGAATTCGGTGGCCATTGCATTCACAAGCATTCTATCATTCATTAACTGGAGATGCAGACTTCTGCTAATCAGAATTGCTCCTAATGCAGAATAATGTTTAGCATATGAAACACATAATGATGAGCTGACATTAGCCATTATATAAATATGAATGTGCTTAGAATATTACAGCATGTGCTGTTTATATGTTACTTGCCAAAAGTAATCCATACTAATGAAGGAAAAAAATTATTTTTATCTCCAAGGACAGAAAATGTTGCACATCCAAGCTGTTTGCAAAGACACAGTGGATAATTATATTTTCTTTTTAAAATGGAATTAAAAATCCCTTAGATATATATATTGCTCTGTTGTTCTAGTCTTTGCATAGTGGTACTTTGAACAGAAGCACTTTTTATTGGAAATCAAAGTTCACTCTTATATTTTGTTTCATGCTTCAGTGTAATTTCAGCATTTCAGTATGCTTTTATATGCTTTATTTTGTTGACAAATTTTCATAGATAAAATATAACTAAGTCCCTCATTTGTTCCTCTGAGATAGTATAATTAAGAATACAATTTATTTTTGCCATTTTTTTCTTCTTCAGCTAGTAAACTTAACTACACATGTATATTGAAATAAGTTTTCATTCACCTCTTGTTGTTCTGCAACATTTCAGCTGCTTGCTTCTAATCCTGTTCCAGTTTTTTATTTCAGGATAGAGTCACTGAAGCAAGAGGAATGAAAGCTCTACTATCTGACCTTATTTAAGTCAAAAATTGCTGTACAAGTTTGTTAATTTTCTGTTTTCCAGCCAGAAAATAATGAAAATTACCATGGCTAGTTCACTAGTCCACCCTAGAACATAATTTTTGAACTTGCATACTGTTGCTGTTTCACAAATATTTTATTGTGTTTTCTGTTTTGAACCCATTTCAATTAAATATTGGAGTATTTTTTTAATACAAGAAGGCCATTTAGTTTTAGGCCTCTGAAAAACACTGTGAGAATAGTCAACAATTTCTGCACTGCTCCAAAAACTACGTGACTTAGCTGATAGCACTCCTTTAACAGCTTAATAAAAAGTGAAAAGATAATGATAAATAAAACAGATATGAAGAAAAAACCCACCTTTTTTCATATTTTCCACAATTTTTCATAGTGTTTCTCTCAAATAATTTTGTGCTCATATAGAGTAAATATGCACATCTAATTTCTTTCTGTTGAATATTAAAAAGAAGATTCAGAGGCACTAGATTTAATTCTCATTAAAAAATTAAAAATGAAATAAAATAGGAAATAAAATTAGTATTGGAAATATCATACAACAAAGACTTTCATCATGGCAGAGGTTTCATATACAAGGCCATCCTGAAGGCTCCTTACTTATTTTGTCATAGCTTGACAGGAAAAGTATTTGCCTCTAACCTTCCCCACCCTAAAGTTCTTAGTAATTGCAATACTATGTAGTGACTACAGCTTCCTTTGTCAGGATAATGAATTTAATTGTAGCAGTACTGAGTTTCAGAGAAGCTGAAGCAAAGTAAGTTTTTTGTAAACTTTTTAAATTATTGTATTGAAAAAAAAATTCAGTGACCCTCTTTGTGTTGAACTTCAATGTTAAAGGAAAAACATTTTGATTTTCAAAAGTAGGTAAAATGTTTTAATAGCACTGTAGCATATCCATTCTTAAATGTTGGTTTAAAAAATAAATTACTTTCTATGCATAAAAAGTCCTGATGTTTCTAGAAGTACTACATGTTACGCTGTTAAAGAACTTACATAAAAACTGCTAGAAAATTGAAATTAAGCAATGAAAATTTTAATTTTAACATATTTTGGTATTTTGTTTCATGGTAAATTAAATTTTTGTTGTTCTTACTCCATATTAGAAGAGAAATACATTTGGAATTTTTCAGTTTTCTGTCCAATAGACAGCAAACATTGATGCACTGTGTACACACTTTGTCCCTGCAGTATTGTCTCAGTTGTGACAGAAAGGTCTTGCACTGTGCTGAATCTGATGCTTTTGAAATGGGTGGCAGCTTGTATTCAAGAATGTGAGGATATAATAATGCCTTATATAGAAGAGGAACATCACCTCTGTTTTAATGCTGTGTTTGTACACAATGTAGAGTTCCCGTATATGCAGGTTATAGGGAGAAAACCATGTCTCCTTTATTAACAGCAAAATGGTGTGGGTTATTTTTAATAGGAACTAAGCCTTATTCAGTGTGTGTGAATAGGGAACAAAGTGCATTTTGGGAGTAGTTGGGTGAGAACATGGAATTTATACTGTCAACAGCGTCATTTCCACAGTGTTTCCCCAGCTGTGCTACTGAGAGACAAAATGGAGCATATCCATTACATGCCAGGTGACAAGCTACTGCTTTTAAGAACAAAGCCCGTTTTCAAGATGTTTTCTCACAGCATAGGTCAAGTAGATCAGTTTGGTGTTCTGTAATGGACCGATCAACAATGACTCCCCTTCTCCCATTGATTGAAGGTAACAGAATTGACTCACCCAAAAGGAATAAATAAGCCTAGAATTAAACTTTAAAAATAGCACAACAGCAAGTTGCACAAATGTTTCACAATAAAGCAGGTATGTATTTTGGCCAGTTATTGCGTGAGTGGGTAGTTTTGTCAGAGTTTGGCAGATCTGAATTTTGAGAGATACAGATTAATTACAAGGTTACAGGTCTTTCTTACAGTGGATTTCGATCAAGCCCATTCCATGAAATGATTATGTGAATTAATTTAAGTTATGAAGTCAAAACTGATGGAAATAGAAATAATTTAATTTTGGAAGATGTTTGCACAATACAGCTATTTCTGTTTTTTAATTCAGAGAATTTTCTAAGGTCTTAGTAATGTGCATAATTTTGATTAGAGTTTTTTGTGACTACTTTGAGAACTGAACCTTTCTATTAAATAACTAAGTATTGTTAGGAGAAGAAATGTACACAGGTACCTTACCTTAATAATTAAGCAGACATCTTCAAAGTATACTTTCTGAAGTTGAGAAATTGTATTTCAGGTGTATTTCTCAATTTATGTAATGATTAATATGGGAAATCTTAAAAGTTTGCATTTTAGTAGATATCTTAGCCATCATGTTCCATCTTATTTCTGTTAGTGGACAGATGCATCTGATTTTTCATCATGGTAATACCAGCTGCATTCTAAACTTCGGCTGTTTTCTGTCTTTTTCAGACTTTGGGTTTTACTGTCAACATAAGGAAAGGTTTCTGTAAAAATCTAGATTTTTGTTTCAAAGTCAGAGTCAATATTATGGGAAAGTAGGAAATGTGCTTATTTGCAGAACTTTTTAAAACACAACACAGGTGGAAGTATTAGATTAGGATATTTTTAAAGAGCTCTTGGAGGGGGTTCATCAAGTGCACGAAACCCAAAAAAATCAAATGGTAGATTGAAGTAGCCTTATAACAATAAATATGAGAAAAATTATTGTCACCTGATGCTAAATCTGTTTGCTAAACAAGTGCATTGATACTTTCTTGATTCAATTCCTTGGGTAAAATTGTGTCAATCTGTGAAGTTTCTGTAAGTCCTTTAGAATGTTTTAGATTCTTGGACCAAAATTTGGCTTCTCTGAAAGCTGGAAGATGTAAAAGATGAAATTCTTCATCTTTACTGTGGCAGAAGACAAAAAATTAGGATTGGAGAGAAAATTTGCGTGACCTGAAACATTCGTGCAATAGCATATGAATCAAAGGAGTTAATAAGTAACTGTCCTTAGCGATACATGTGAAGATAATCCATGCCTTACTGCCTCTTTTTGTTTAGTTCATTGAAGTAAAACCGGGTTGTGTTGGAGTTTTTAATAGCTGATAATATTCTGGGAAAGGGGTTACTCAAACTGGGGGTTTTGGCCCATAACTGTGCATTGCAAAAAAATCTTGTATCACTGTAATTTAACTCCAGTTAAACAAGAGCTAAAGCATCTTAATGAGAACATCTATTTCTTCACTTACTGCAACATATTTGGGCTATGATTTTAAGGCTTGTAATATTTACTGCTTAGAATAAGAAAAAGAATAAATGTAATTAAATGATACTTCCATCTGTAATAAATGTAATTCTTCAGCTTGGTGCTCTCCAGTTTTGCCTTTGGCACTGAAGATGTGTATGAGCTTGCATCTTCAGTGTTAGGGCTCAGTTCACCAAACTTACAGCACAAATATTGTGTAAGAGCAGTAATTTTTTTTGCTAGTGCTGTGATATACCTTTAGTAACTTTGAGAACAGAGATATCCCAAATTGTTTAGAAGCCACTAGGTGCACTAGAGCATTGGTACTTCTTTATGATATCCCAAACTTGTGATTTTCTTGTTTTCAGGTACAGCAAGTACAGACCGTGCAACAGGTACAGCATGTCTATCCAGCCCAGGTTCAGTATGTGGAGGGAAGTGACACAGTCTACACTAATGGAGCTATGTAAGTTGGAAAATAGTTAGAATTTTAATGTTCATTGAAATGTGAAGTTAAATACTTTCAGTTAAATATTTTCAGTTAGATTCTATCAACTACTGTATATTAAATTAGAAAGAAAAATCAGAAAGAAAAAATATTCAATTACAGTTCTTCCAGTGTCAAAATAGTTTTTTGGATGAAAATGTGAATTCACACTATTTGTTTTTGTTAAGGCAGAAGTTTTGTGTAAGTAGAATTCTTGTGATGGTTTTAGTTGCACACTATATGACATAGTGTTTTTTGAAAAAGTGTTTTGTAGTTCATGGGTAGGTTCTGTTTGAAAGACATATTGTATAACTCCTGTCCCAAGGACAAAAGGCAGGGCCTTCTGTCTTCCTGGCTTCAATCCTAGTGGCAAATGATAAAACAGTGCAGCAGCTGTAGTTACTATCTAGTAATGCAATTTCATTCGTGTGTTTCATAAAATGAGATCAGGTTTTTTTTTCCTAAAGGAATGAGGAAAAGCAGAGGAAGGAAATTAACAGTCTCATTTGCTGCTTCTTTAACGTCTTTTTTCACATGATTGTGCATTTCCTGCTTTCCTGAACAAGCTTTTTCATCATCAAGTTTCTTTCTTCAATATACAAGCTAAGAAAGACTAAAAAAAGAATAATCTAAATTTGATCTGACCTCTGGACATTACCTAGTCTAATAACAGGCTTGGAGCAGCACCACTTTTGAAGTTGGCTCAAACTTCAAAGTAGACTGTGTTGCTTGGGAAGGAGCTTCTCAATGTAATTCTTTGTGTACCATTTTTGCTTTCTAACTGGCTTTTTGAAGAAGTACAATTTAGAAGGCTTATTGATTGTCTGAAGATACTTATTTATTGCTGGTAATCCAAAAGCAGTTAAAAAAAGTAATATTATTTGTATTCAGAGACTTAGGATGCTAACACTGACAGTGCTCTTTGGTCATTTCTACTAGCACATTTTGATTTATTAATTTTAAATGTACTGTCTTCTCTGTTTTTTTCTCACTTGTAAATCCTAAACAATATATTTTAAATATGCATTTGACTTCTCTGTTGTACTGATTTTGTCTGGGATAGATTAATTTTCTTCCTAGTAGCTAGTACACAGCTGTGTTTTGGACTTGTGCTACAAATGGTGTTTATACTATCCACTGTGAAGAAAGTAACTCTACCCCAGCCAAAGTCAGCACACACCTACAGCAACATAATGTCATTGTGACCATGATAGAACCTACTAGCCTCCGAAAGAGGTCATTCTTAAATATGCTATTTTTCAAGTTTCTCTTTTCATTACTTTTAAATTCTTATGTGTGCTGTTGGGACTTTTGGCAGTATATAAAAAGTGTATTACACTACTTATTACAGTCCAAGGGAAAAACAAGCAGATGTGACTGACTGCTTGGTATGAGCCTTCAGGTTTCCATTATTTTATTGTATTTCTGTGTCTGAATTCCTCTGTCAGTTGCTGCAAAATCAGTCAATAGGATATAAAAGAAGAAAGCTCTTCTTAGCATGTGAGCCAAATCTAGATTGTTTTTCTCTCCCACAAAAGATCATCTTACTTTTGTTGTTGTGAGCAGTAATGTAGTGGACAAGCAATTTGTTGTTCAATCCTTACAGGAAGATTAGCCTTTCTAAAGATTGTAATTTCATTGAGAGAATGGACCCAGTCTGTGTTTCTACTCAGACTTTTCAAAGATTCTATATGGTGAAGCACATTTCCCATATACTTCTATGCACCAGATTTTGGGTAGTCTTCCTATGATTATATGTTTGATATATTTTATGATAAATCAAAATCTTAATGCTAACTCAAAATCAGATACAGGATGGTTCTGTAATCTATCAAGCAACAGTACTGCTCTAGCAACGGAATAAGAAGTCTGCAAACCATAGTTAGGGTGAAGACATTAATTCATACGGGAATCTCTGGAATAAACTGTCACAGCATGCCTGATGAAAGACATTGCCTTCCACTCTGCTCTCATGAGACCTTGCTTGGAGTGCTGTGTCCAGTTCTGGTGTCCTCAGCAATTAGAAGGACATGGACCTGTTAGAGCAGGTGCAGAAGAGGGCCACGAAGATGACCAGAGGACTGGGCCACCTCTCTTATGAGGACAGATGAGGACAGATTGAGAGGCTTTATTGTAACCTCCCATTACTTAAAGAAGGCTTACAAGAAAGGTGGGAGGGACTTCTTTTACAGGCAGATAATGATAAGCTAAAGGGGCAATGGTTTTAAACTAAAAGAGGAGAGATTTACGTTAGATGAGACAGATATTTTGAAGAAATGCTTGGCTCAGAGGGTGGCGAAAAAGGTCGTCCAGAGAAGTTGTGGATGCTGCATCCCTGGCAGTGTTCAAGACCAGGTTGGATATAGCTTTGAGTAACCTGGACCAATGGAAGGTTTCACCACCCATGGCAGGGGGAGTTGGACTGGAAGATCCTTAAGGTCCCTTCTGACCCAAACCATTTTACAGTTCTGGAAAAGAATTATCCTTTATTTTAAAATACAGCACTTGGAAACTAGCACTGATTTAAATCCATATACAGTAGCAACAAAGGATGCAGTTACAATGTATATCAGGAAAAAGTTACCTAATTCTTTGCATTATCAAACTAAGAAGTTTGTCAGGTTTCACATTCTTTGTCAAGTGTGATTGTTGTATTCCTATAATACAATTCTTCCCACGCATTTTATATCATGATTTGTCTACACTTAATAGTTATTTGGTTATATTATAATTGGAGGCAATATAATTATACAAGGGGTGTAGCCCACAACTTGTCACATATACTGTGTGATATGAGAATATTTGAATTACCTTATCTACATTTGTCTCTAGTTAACAACAGTTTCGCTTGTCAAGCATGTCACTCTATCCTGAAACAAAAGTGCATTGTTGTTGCAATGGCATGTACAGGCTTACCTGGCTGTTCAGAATATATTAAGACTATTATCACCTATATTAAGAAGTCATTTGGTTCTGCCTATTAGAAGTGAACTTTCTTTTTACACATTGTAACAGATTAATAAAATTTAGCCATTTACCTGGTAGTTCTGATGCAGCAAACAGGGTTTTAATTGCTGGGATTGTGCAAGGTTTGATATTGCTGTTGGATCCAAGCCACATTCTTCACCAATTTTTTGTACAATGATTTGTGGTGTTTATGTTGGCAAAAAGCACCATTTATGCAAACCCAAGAATTTACTATTACCCTAATTGTAACCTTAGCAGTTAAATAAAGCAATTGTTATCAATATAGTTAAAATTATTAGTCTTCCTACTAGTTACTAGTATCTATCCCTTTTTCTCTGACATTATCCTTTTACCACCCTTATGCATACTAAGGTGAATGGCTGCTGTCTGAGTTTGAGAGTTACAGCAATTTACCACTAGCACAGGTGTTATGTGTGGACAATGTATGATGGGTGGTAAGGGTTGCACAGTGTGTCCACTTGCAGCTATTTTTGTATTCTAGCACAGTCTATACCTTATCTGTATCAGTGTATTCACTGGTTTCCATTTCCAAGTTTATCTGAATTTGTTTTATGTGGTCTGTTTTTGCCAGAATGGATACTTCTTCAATACCGTTATGCCAGCTCACCATTCTCTTTGCTGCAGTTTTGATCTAGGGTCACGGATTGTTTATTCTGTACAGAATAGCTTTTGGTATTAACGTCCATTAGACAGAGCAATGCCTTAGCATTTTAATTATAGGTTTCATACCACAACCATAGAAAGCTAAGATAAAATGGAAACAGACTAAGTAACATTTATCTAATTGTTCAGTAATCGCTGCTAGAACAAAACTCTAGACTTAAGACAGAGAAGCCTGGACAAAGAGAGCCTGACAAGCCCAACTCCTTAGGTCTTGCAGATTTATTATGTACCCTTTGACATGTTCCTAACAGTGGCAATACCGTATTTCTTGGATTATAGGTCTGCTGTACTTAATCATAATTTTAGAAATTTGTAATTAATTTTTCCTTAACTGTCTAAATTACAGATCCTGAGAATAAAATTTATAGAATTGCACCTTTGTATAAATTTACTATATTCCCCGGCTTGCAGGGTTTTCTGTAGCTGTGCATTGTGTGTGCTCTTATTGCTTTGTTTCCGTGTGGAAAATGGTCTTTGAGTGAGTGTTGAAGATTTCAATTCTTTTTTTTTGGCTAATAAATGCCTCTCTATTATAATTAAATGGCTGTATCATGTTCTGTTGTGACAGTCTCAGGGTGTATGGCACTTCCTTTTCTTCCCTTTGCTTAGGATACATCACCTCCAAAATCTGGCTATGGTAAGGCCATCCCTCACTATTAGACAATGGATTCTGTTCTCTCTAGTTCCTCTGAAGCTCTCTATTAGCTTAAGGACCACAGAATTATCCTAAAAACTTAAAGGAGTTTGAGGATATTGTTCTGACATGAAGGAATTTCTTGGTTTGGAGTTTTTCTAACGTAGAACACTCATACATAGTGGTCTAATGGATTGGATATTTACCTAGAATCTGATCACAGGTGCAGATGGCAATAAATTATTTCTAATGTGTGCATGTGCACACTGGAAACTAATGGAGGACAAGAACAAGTTTACTCTTTCTGTGCCATTGTTTTTATTTTTCTCTTTTTTTCAGAATGTCAGTATCTTTGAAGAGACAGAAGTGTCTGTAAAAGTTGGGCTCAGTAACATTATATTAGAGTCTGTAATGTAGGGTAAGACATTGCAATTGATTTGCATGGTAGTGCTGAGGCTTACTGAAATAAATTATTTTCTGGTTTCATGTGCAAAAAAAAAGTGTTTTAAACAACTTTATACCACAACTCCATCTCTTTTATTTCTAACATTATATTTTGTAAATCATTATAATATGTATGTAAGCAAACAATGAGGCATAATAGGAAATGCCTTGGATTATTGTACCTTCCAATGCTAGTCTGACTCCTGCTGATATTGTTAATTTCTAGTGTGGGATCTTAACATCAGGCACCTGCTCTGGGCTTGCTTAATCTGAATTGAATTCACACAGTGTCTGACTTTTTGTTGCTTGCTCTCAGGGTAAACATGATCCAGTTAGCACAGCTTTCTTGAGACCAGGATACTGCAGCCTATTTAGACTTTAAATTTACTTGTAACTGGTAAGCTCTAATGCCACATTCTAGTAAGCACTGAAAACTTCACAGTGATTCAATAGTAGGAACTGTCAGGTTCTGTTGCCTTCCTGCTATCTCAAGCAAGAGTTAATCGTCCATGTGTTCTCATAAAAAGCAAGAAAACTTTGAGATTACTCCTTGTGTGATTTTATATGCAGCTATTAAAGGAGAGAAGAGCTAGTAATGCTTTTACAACCTTTGCAGTGGGGAGGTACTGACTGTGCTATGTGTCAGGCTATTTGAGAAAGTATAACATATTTGTGCTACAAGTGCTATGGAGAAATAGAAGATCACTTCCTTATTTGAATTTATTTTCCTTTTTGCTGTAACTTTATTTTAAAGGGTTGTGTTACCATGTGCAATGGCCTTAAAACATTTAAGTCTGCTTTCTAAAAACATCATTTCTCAAAACTGCTTTCTAAAACATCATCTTATTCAGCTGCATTTTTAATTTCCAGATTGAATAATTTTGATTAAATTTAATGTCTCTTTGCTAAGTTGCAATTATTATTGCATGTAATAATTAATAATAATTAATAACTCACTTTAAATACACTGTTGATCTCTGTTGTGAAAGGTTTGCTAAGTCATCTCCAATGATTGGGTGTTCTAGAAAACCTGTTTGGTTTTTGGACCAAACAGAAGAGTGTGCTTATTTTGGAGTCAGACCCATTGATGTGTCCCATTGATACACTGATACAGAATGCTATTATAAGCAGAAATAGGTGCTCTGTTACAATCAGTCCTTATTTAGGGACTGTGTGTGATATAGAGGTCTACAGATGATACATATGATATACAGATATACCTTAACAAGGTAAAAGCAAACAAATATTTCATCTCTTATTCCACAGCAAATCTGTGACTAAATGTTCTTCAAAATTTAAAGCATTCTCTAGGATTTGCACTGCTTCCAATATTCAGTTCCACTTTTGCAAGTGAGAGTTGTTCTCCTTGCATCTTTTGTACAGTGTATTGCCCCTAGCCATATCTATTTTTGCTGTCAACAATGATCTTGTCCTTTCACCACTTTCCTTACTGACAGCTGATACCAAGATTTTTCTTTCCTCTTATGAGAGAAATTACAGCATCAGTCACTTGGTGGTCATTTCCGTGAACTGTTTCCGCTGAGCCTACTCACAACATTTCCCTACATTTGTCCTGTGCTGCATAGCACTGGTCACTGATGTAAAGATAGAGGCAACATCCCGTCTGCTAGTGGTTATTGTGCTCATCACAAGATGAAAGACCTCAGGGTGCACCAAAGAACACTTCAGCTAGACATTAAGAAAAAATTTCTTCACTGCAAAGGGTGATCAAGAAGTGGAACAGGCAGTGTGGGGATGGGATGTGATGGAGCCACCATCGCTGGAATTGTTCACAAAACATCTAGATGTGGCATGTGGGGAGGTGATTTAGGGATGAAGATGACAGTGTTCAGTGATTTTTTTTTTGCACCTTAACAACTCAGTAGATCTTTCCTGTGGTTCTAAGTAAAACGGTATCCCTAAGTTATCACAAGGTACCTCCATGATGCCTTGGCTTGAGATAACAGATTAACCATGACCTGCACAGGACCTCAATACATACATACGTTATTGCAACGCAAAGATCAACTGATTTTAACTTTCAAAAGAAAGGTTAATAGATTAAATGTCTGTTTGAGCATTAGTCCCTAAAATAACTATTTCGCTTTGTTTTCAGCAAACTGCAAGGCATTTCTTTTGGATTAGCTTCAAGGTTGTTTGCAGCTGATCTTAAGGCTTTTGAAATACTCAAAATAAAATGGAAAGTTTTAAGTAGCTTAAAGAGGGGTAAGAGGGAATAAGGTAGTATGAGGCTTATGAAACATTTCAGATTTTGAAACTGAAGTTTGGAGATTCTGGAAGTCTGGGCAGGGAAATGGAGAAACTGTTGTAGCAATAGTTAACAAAGCAAAATTTCTGACTTTGGTTGTTGATAATACTATTATGTTCCTCAGTTATTTAGAAGTAATGCTTTTCTGAAGGTAAACAAGAAATTATAATTTCTGCATCTGATGTTTACTAATTAAGTAATCTTACATAACTGTTCATAATTTAAAAAACAACAATAAATTGCCTTAACTTTTTTCTCTATATTAATTTTAAAATAAATATTATATAGATAAAGGGAAAGAAAAGCCTGACTTCAGGTTCTTGCATACGTGTCTTGATCATCAGTTTATTGCATAAAACATGAGTGCTGCATCCACCTCTTGTGTTTCTGTACAAAAGTGTCTGGGGTTTTGTTATTTAGTTGTGTGGGTTTTTTAACTTGTTTAGTTACATGCTGTATAAATTGATATTGCCTGTGGATTACAAAAAATATTACAGATTTTTATGCTTAAATAAGAAAATTAGTGGTTGGGTAAGCTGACTGATTTTTACTTGTTATCATGCTTGTCAACATACAAAGATCCAGTCTTTGAAATAATTAATTATATTTACTTCATAATTTTGAAATATATAGAGTTAAACATCAAATTTAGTTTGTGGAAACAAATACAAAATTAAAAATTATAAGTAGATTATAAAACATGAAGAATAATGATTCATAAGTAAATAAGAACATGAAAGACATGATAGAAGGTTTCAGTAGATGAGTAGTTTATTAGGGTGAAGTGTTTAATGACATGTAAATGTTTCATACTTGATAATTATTTTTAAAATGTTACTATTACATTCCTTAACTTCTCTAATATTTGTGATGGTTTTACAAGTTATAGTTCTGTTTGGTTTTATTTCTTAAATGCTGGTTTTTAACTTTACATGAATTCATGTCTAATTTTTAATTTGCCCTGTAAAAATAACTGCATTTCCCAAAATACCAGCAGACTCAGATTTTCAAGCTTCAGTGAATTAAAAAACAATAGACAACAGAGGATTCTTGGACACTGGACTCTGTTAGCTGATATTTGTATGAATTGTTTGTGACTTTCTAAACTACACATTATACAAAACATACAGCATCCAACTTGAAATTGAAATTCTATTGTAAAATTTAAAAAAAATGTCGATGCAGACAGAGCTTTGTAGATTACTTTGCAATATATTACTAATTAGATTAGCTCTATGTGCCTGCCTTCAATTTTTGTTGTTCCTTTCTCTCTTCCTCTTTGTGTAAGACTGACAGTTTTTCTATAATGTTCAGTGGATACTTGGCTTACCATTGACACCGAGTTAGTTATTTAAATCTTTGACTTGATTAACTGTTATTTTCTGAGGATACAGGGATTGTTTGCCAATCGTATTTCATTTGATTTTAGTTTTTGTAAATCAGTTTCTAAAGTTATAAACATTACCCTCAGCTAAATGAAATGCAAATAATATGTTTTCCTTTTCTTTTATTTTCTTTTCTTGAAGCCGATCGACAACTTATCCTTACACAGAAACCCAGATGTACAGTCAAAACACTGGGGGAAATTATTTTGATACTCAAGGAAGTTCTGCACAGGTGACAACAGTGGTCTCGTCGCATAGCATGGTGGGCACTGGAGGGATTCAGATGGGCGTAACAGGAGGACAACTTATTAGCAGCTCAGGAGGGACCTATCTGATTGGCAATTCAATGGAAAATTCTGGTCATACAGTGACTCACACAACACGGGCCTCTCCAGCGACAGTAAGTATTTCAGACTGATGCAAAACCATTGAGACTAGTCTCTTAGTCACTCAGCTGTTCTTGCATACTGACACCGTTTTTGTGACAGAATGCATTGTGGTATTATGTTGTCAGAATAAGGACAACGTAGTACTTTTTGTAAAAGAAGCACTATATATGTATAAGATACAGGAGTAAGAATACTGTGAAAACTTAATAATGAAGGCATACCTTTCCCTTGACAGCTTGTGAATAATTTCATTTCATATGTTAAATTTAAACATTTTATAATTTTTCTGAAAACGTAAGAAAAATAGTGTTGTTGAGAGTAACTGTTAGATGTAAATGTTAAATAATGTAAGTTTATAGATCAGTATCTGTAACTTCCTTGCATTTGATCAGCTTGTTTACCTGGTATTAGTATAGTTTTGGTAACTTATTTCAAAAAATTTCCAATTGTTCAGAATACTGAGAATATGTTTTAACACTTCATTCCTATTTATCTGTGTTATGTTTCTAAACTGTGTTCACATTAAAAGCTCTTGTGGGAATGTCTGACAATGTTATGGGAACATGCATTCTGTTACAACTGTGATATAGAATATTGTGGATACGTAAACATGACCATGGAGAACTTTACCTAAGAACTTACTCAGTCCGTCTATATTTCAGTTAGGAAACTGTGTTTATCCTACTCTTACGTTTGCTACCCTAAGGAATACTTTTACCTCATGCTTCTGAGTATTCTGGTCTGCAAGTAGAGATTTGGAAGTAATGGGGAAGAGAATTGTGAAACATAGGGTACAGCAGTTTAAAAATATATAAAGGAGATAAAGCACCAGTAATAATACAGATTTATAAGTTTTCAAAAAGGCAATAAAGTTAGGGGACTTAATTTTTAGGAACTAATGTAAAAGCATTGGATAATTTAGATTATCTCAAAATTCTCCCAATATGAATCTTAAGGTGATTGGTATGAATAAATACAATTTTTGGTACCATGCAAGAAGTTATTACTTAGTCCAAAAAACCCATGCAGTATTGTTTCCAGAAAACAAAAATTTTGAAGAGTCATAATTCATGAATAGTATAACTATCACACCTGAACATAGTGGGAGCTTTCATAGCAACAGAGAATTTTATACTTGAGTTATAAAACAGAGTGTATATTAACACTTGTCTGTATTTTGCATGACTTAATAGAAGAACAGTTTCTGAAAAAAGTGTCATTCCTCTTTCAGATTTCAGATGCTTAACTGACTGTGAAAACAGTTGAGGCTTAAATGTATCCAGTAAACACAAATGAAGAGTAGTAGAGTTACTTTGAAGTTGAAAATCCTAGAAGTATTTGAATGTCAGAACTCCACACTATATTTTGCAAACTAAAAATTGATTTTTGGTTTGGTTTTTTCAAAAACTAAAAGTAGAATTTGCCAACATTGAACGAAAGCTAAAATTCCTGGCTTCAGCAGCATTTTTCTCTTTCTCTATGTGTCAGTAAAATAGCCTCAAAATAAATTCTACACTGCTATATCAACTCACTCTCAAGAATAGGAGAAAATACTGCTAGTTAAACAACAATTACTAAATTGCATTTTGACACTAAAACAATTTCCTCTCTTTCTTAGAGTGTTATTTCTTCTGTATAATATAGTTCTGTAAGAATGTTACATTAGAGTACATTAGAAGTACATTTCTTGCTAAGGAAGTGGGACATAACATGATTTTAGATAATACTTTTAGGCTAGTTGTGTTTCAGCTGAAACATACAATAATTATTGAAACACTAAGGTTCAGTATAAGCTCACTTGAAAGCACAACGTCTGTTTTAATTTTACTTGGTGGCATAATAAACTGAGTTAAATAGAGCAATGTAATACTTTAATTGGATTGCACCTTTGATAGGTAGAGCTTTTTTCGCTTGTGATCCTCATTTGATCTTTATCATCATAACTTTTTTCATTCTTATGTAGAGAATATATTGAAGCGATCAAAATAACCTGTATCCAGACTGTTTTGCTAGAATAATATGCAGAAAAGTTTTCCCAGTTTTGAGTTAGTTTGGAAAATTTTCATATAGAGAAAAAGGATGTAGAAATTAATAAGAATTTATTTATTAATATATGTGATCATCACAAGTTCTCTTTATTTTGCCATAGAGGTATTAGTTCTGTTTACTCTTTTCAGCTGATTACTTCACTTGTTTTGTCATTTATCACCTTCACTGATCAAATCATTACATTATGTAATAAGCAAATTATTGTATGAATGATGTTATCTCTTTCAGATGCATTTAGTTTAAGTTAAAAGAAAGAAGCAAGAGTTTCAGGTTAAAAGTCAAATATATAAAATAGGTAAATTTTATTAACTGTCTTTTAGATAAATTAAATTAAAAATCTAATTTACTCTCCAGCAGGTAAGCTATTTGTTTTATGCAGAATTCAATAAAAGATAGACTTTTAAACTTAATTTTATTTTCACTTTTTTCTATATAGTTTAATGTAATTCTGGGTTCTGCTTCAGAATTTTAATGAAGAGCAAATATTTTGGTTGTAGTATTTAATTTATTTTAATTTTCTGTCAAACATTCATACAAGAAAGCAATCCTTATTAAGCTACAGTATGCAATAGCACTGCTTTCCTAGCCAAAATGTCAGGACTTATGCTCTCTCAAAACTATTCCAACATACATACAGTAAAGGTTTATGTTGGTATGCGTGAATAACTTTGGTTAGCTTTTTCTTTACTCTTTTCTTTTCCATTGATTTCACTGTGTCTTTCCACTATACTCTTTGCTGGCCTATTAAACTACTTTCTCTACATGCTGAAAAGGTTGGTTTTTTTTTTTTTTCACAAAACCAGAAAGGCATTCGGATTATAAGGACTTCTATATAAGATGCTCAGTAGATAAGCAGATTTCCGAAATTATCATTTTCATGTGAGTATGTTTGTAGATTGGCCAAGAGCATTTGTGATTGCATTGAAGAAGAACTGATTTAGCCTAGCTGGATGTCTGTTTGAAACAAATTTGCATGTTGAAACCTGTATGAAAGTCATCTCTTTGGTTTACTGGCAGCTCTCATTAAATAAGGAACCACTACATTTAGGGGACTCTCCAAAAAATTTGATTGATTGCCATATTAATGAAATATAAATCACCTTCCATTATTTCCCCATATGTAAACACCTAAGGATTGTTCTTGTGATGAAAAAAGGTAATCTAATCACCATATTTCATAATATCACAAGGTTAAAAAATTCATACAGTTTCTAGTAATAAATGCATTGTTATACTTGTCAGTCAGTGAGAGGCTCCCATCTATTAGTCTTGTTTTCTAACAAGCTTTATGACTGATCCTCAATTTACAATTGTCATTCAGCAGTCATCACCAACCATAGGAGGTCTCCACTCATGCTGTTACAGAAATTCATCCTATTTCAGTGCAAATCTAAATCTGCATGAAAATAAAATCAAAATTTATGTGTATATGTATATGTATCCACACAAACTATTAGTTCTGCTAGTAAACACAGCATGCAAAGGAATAACTTTAAAGGAAGGATAATACCTGCTGAAAATATTTGTAATTGTTGGAGAGAAAACAAGAAGTAAGAAGGCCCAATGCAAATACCATATCATGATAATGCATTTCTAGTGGAAGTATTGTAACTATTTCAGAAAAACTAGCACATCTTACATAAAGGCGTAAAGGTTGTAATTTGGATTTAAGTTTGAGGTGACATTTTATTTATTAATTTCCTTCTTGGTACAGTAGCTTTTTACTCCTCCATTTCTTAACTTTTCTTGTAATTTTGATGTAACTAAATCCATTTTAGCATAAAATAAAACATTTCTGATCAAATCAAAGATGCACAGACTTTTATGCAAAAAGGATTATCAGATCATTTTGTCTGACATCAAATACAGGCAAGATATTTACTTATAATTTCTGCAACTGAGTACAGTGACTTCTGTGACAAAAAGGTATCAGGTGGCTCATGTGCCTTGATAAGTCTCCTGCTTTGGTCTCTGCTTCAGGCTATGGAGCATTATCGCTTCTCCCCCTTTCTTCCAGAGGTTTCAGTGTAGCAATGTCACAAAATAATTTATATATTTCTCTGTCCCTTTGAGTACCTTGCTGCTACATTGTAAAGTCTCGCACTGACTGTATGCAATCTTCACAAGACAAGGAATGTGGGGGGGAAAGGGAGAATGAGTGCTACTAAGGTCAGCCACACCTACCCTGACTAGATTCTGTCTATGCTCCTTGCTTCTTCTCTGATACAGGCTGGCCTCATTGGCTTTTAGTGTGTTTTCTCCATAAAAGCCCTGCAGCAATTACAGTGTTTCCAATTTTGGCAGCTTAATGTTTATTTCTGTATTTGTTTATCCAAAAAACAAGTTGTTGGATACTTGCTTTATTCCAATGTATTATTCCAGTTTCTGATTTTAAAAGATTGTAAGAAACATGATTTTTTTCATCATAAGATATCAAAATTAGGTATCTGTCAGTCCATGGGAAGAATTTGTGTTAATTCTTTTTGTTTGAAAATGCGTAATAAACTGGATGCCAGGAGACGTGCCATGATGATGTTGTCAAAACAGTCTGGTTATCAATGGCATAGATGCTTCACCTTTCTGAAGGACTGCAGGTTTTCTTTGTTTTTGGTTAAATAAATTTTTGTCCTAATATGGTCTCCCTCTCTGTCTAAGGCTGTCATGCCATAAATGTTTTCAGATTTGATTTTAATAGTAATCTGAGTTGAATTTTCTTTTTAGTTTCCCTGTTTTGGTTCTCTGGTGTGAATAACTGATGTATTTACATGTGTTTTTCAGTGTTAGGTGGAATGTATATATTTTAAAAGTCTTTATGACAAGCTTGACAACAGGTTTTTACGTGGGATTTTTTGGTTTGTTTTCCAAATGTGAGGAAAATGACCACAGAGAAAAAGGTTTAAAATATGCTTAAAGATGTATATAAGAGACACTAGGTATACAAATAACTGGATGATCTGGGGAAAAGATGGTAAATTAGTCAGTTTGACCCTATGTTGGAGAACTTCTAGCAAAGAAGATAGACATAGAATCATAGATTGTTAAGGGTTGGAAGGAATATTAAAGATCATTTAGTCCAGTGTCCTCTGCCATACACTGGGAGACCTCCCTCTAGACGAGGTTGCTCAAGACCTTATCCAGCCTGGCCTTGAACAGTCCCAGAGACGGCAATTCCACAGCCTCTCTGGGCAGTCTGTTCCAGTTTCTCACCACCCTGAGAGTAAAGAATTTCTTCCTAATATCCAACCTTTGTTTCTCCCCATTCAGTTTGTACCCGTTACTCCTTGTCCTACCACTGCAGTTCCTTATGAAGAGTCCCTCTCCACCTTTGCTGCAGGCCCCCTTCAGATCCTGGAAGTTGCTGTGAGGTCTCCACGCAACCTTCTCTTCTCCAGGCAGAACAGATCCAGCTTCCTCAGTCTGTCCTCATAAGGAAATGCTGCAGTCCTCTTTTCAACATCATGCCCTTCTCTGGACTTGCTCCAATAGGTCCATGTTCCTCCTGTGCTGAGACCCCAGAGCTGATGCAGCACTGCAGGTGGGGTCTGAGCAGAGCAGAGGGGCAGAATCCCCTCCCTGGCCCTGCTGGCAACACTGCTTTGGAAGCAGCCCAGGACACATTTGGTCTTCTGGGCTGTTAATGCACATTGCCAGCTGTTGTTGAGGTTTTCCTCGACCATCACCCCCAAATCTTTCTCTGCAGGGCTGCTCTCACACTTCTCCACACAACCGGTAGCCTGGGATTGCCATGACCCAAGTGCAGGACCTTGCACTTTGCATTATTGAATTTCATGAGATCAGCCCACCTGAATTGTGCCAAGGTCCCTTGGGACTTGGCCAATAACATTACATTTGAAAATGTGGGAAGGAAAAGGTAATCGGTTTTAACTCCAAGCATTTTTTATTTTTCCAGTCTGTTACTGCAAGGTGTGTTTTTTCTCCCAAACAACTCCTTATGTTCTTTTATAATCACTAGAGAACAGGCTGTATTCATTAGTCAGGATGCATGCCTTATGTACCTGTAGAGTACTGGTAGTGTGCATTTGCAGTGGGTGTTTTGACCTGTATCTGTTACGTATATTAAACTTTCATATTTACAATTTAATCAGAGGAGTTTTTAAGAATAAAAAAGCCCTTCTTTTTCTAAGTTTTTAAGGTTTATCAGTATTCTTTTAAGGTCAGCTTTATGTAAAATACTGCACAAATTTTACATCTTTTTTTTTTTTTCATCTCTTTCTGCATATTTACATTTCTTTCATTCCACAGACTTAAAGAAGTATCTTTCTGTCTGTCTTCATAGTATTGTTTCAATACTTGGAGCAAAATTTTGCAGGTGTTGCTACAGCTTTTTCTATTGACAGGAATGCAAATCTTTTAGATTTAAGTCTTCCAGCTGTATGGGCTAGAGTGGAATTCTCCTCACCTGGTCAATATAATTTCATTTTCAAGCTTGTTTCTTGTGGGCAAGCTTGTCTGCCCAACACAGCCCTCTGGCAGAGGTTTCAGAAAACAGTATGACATACATGAATACTCTGTCCTGAAACAGTACTGAATGCCAACATGAACCATGCATGTTTGTGGCATCATAAAAGGCTGAAATTGTCACATTTTCAAAAGGGCTGTGTTCATTTATACTGTATTTTCAGATTCATTCTGCCTTAGGTAGGCACAATTGCCACAAGTACCCAGAACTTAGCTAGCTGTACCACCAGATCAGTCTTTCTTGTATACATGTGATGAATTAGTAATTCCTTCATAATGGAGCATTGTGATGATAGCTGCTTTAGAATTTCACTTCCTTTCAAGCCTGAAAGGGTGAACCTTTGGAAGTGGATAAAGGGCATTGTGAATGAGAGGTGCCTGTGGAAAAAGAGACAGTAGCTATCTTTTTTCAAGATGTTGCAACAATATATTGAATACTAAGATACCACCTGCCTGCCCTGCTGCTGGTGGAGGGTGGTTTGCAAATGCAACAGATAAAGAAAAAAAAAAATTGTATGCTACCCAAATTATTCACTGAACCTCAGGACTTCAATTTCTGCACAGTTTTCTTTTTTTTTAACTCCTCAGAGCAACTTACGATAAACATTTTGTACTAATTGTTAAATTGTTAGTTGATCGTGGAAATTGTTAGTTCAATCATGTGGAAAAGCACTGTTTCTTTCTTCTTCCTAAGAGGAAGGGATTTTTTTGCAAAGTGGGTTTGGGATAGGTGTTTGCTATGTCTGTGCTATATGCATCTTAGACTATTATATGTCATTTGTTTATCTAGGAACATATTAATGAATGCTAAGACATAATCTAGCAAAAACAGTCAATGACTTCCAAATAGGTAGATCATGTAAGGGTTACATTATAGATGCACATACTGGCATCAAACTGCTGAAGTTTTTTAACCCCAGAAGAATATCCTTATTCCTTAATGATTGTTTCAGAGTATGAGGCAGTGTTTTAGCTCGCTAATAAAGTAAATTGAAGAAATTAATAATCATAGTTTTCTCATCTATAATGCTCTTAATTTAGTGACTGCCTATGTTTGTAACTGTACAAACCTATTAGTGTTCCTACATTTAGTGTAACATTTAACATGATTTAGTCGGAATTGCAGTGGGAGTGATAGTGTACATTTCAGTTATCAGAACTTTTAAATAAATGTTTTTAGTCTTATTAAGACAAGAAAAAGGGGAATGTATGACTGATCACATATTCAAATAAATGAAATTCTTCTTATTAACATATCAGATAAATATGTAGGAAGTTGTGCCTGGAAACTCTCACAGCTTATTGTTAAAAAAATTGAAGGATATCAGTCTTCCTTTCTTATTTACAGAGAACATAATTTTAAATGTTAAAATTACTTTAATCTGTACACAAAATATCATGACAATGCACACTGTATTACCTGTGTAGTTATTCTGTGATTGTGCTTAAGTGCTATTTGAATAGAGACGTAATGTTCGGTTTTTTAGCCTAAATAAAAGTCACTGGCCAGAACTTAGAACCTAAAAGCTTGAAGGAACAGATCCTTCACTTAACGAATAGATCCTTCTCTTAAGGATCTTTTTACCTGGGTAGCTTCTGTTTCCTGTACACAGGTGTCACATAAAGCCTCCTGAAAACTCAAACCCATGGAATAACAGAGTAGAAGAAAATAAAATATTTCAGCTGTAGGGGACATACAAGAATCATTTAGCCCAACTGCTTCAGTTCAGGGCCAACCCAAAGGTAAAGCAGGCTCTTAAGATCTCTGTTCAAACGCCCCTTACACATTGATAGGCTCAAGGTATCATCAGGCTTGACCACCCTCTCTACAAAGAAATGCTTCCTAATGGTGAGTCTGAACCTTCCCTGGTGCAGCTTTGATCCATTCCCACACATTCTGTCACTGGATCCCAGGGAGAAGAGATCAGCACCTCCCTCTCCACTTCCCCTCCTCAGGAAGCTGCAGAGAGCAAGGAGGTTGCCCCCCAGCCTGCTTTCCTCCAGACTAGACAAACCCTAAGCCCTTAGCAGCTGCTCACAGCCATGGTGTCCAGTCCTTCCACCAGCTGTCTTGCCCTTCTCCAGACACCTTTGAGGACCTTCCCATGGTTCTGAAATGGTGGAGCCCAGAGCTGCACCCAGCACTCGAGGAGGGGCCCTGCCCTAACGCTGGACACAGAGGGACACATAGAGTGCCGAGGTTGGTGCACTCAGGGTGGGGTTTGCTGCACCCAGGATGGGGTTTGCTGATCTCAGGGTGGGATTTGCTGATCGCAGGGTGGGGTTTGCTGCACTCAGGATGGCGTTTGCTGATCGCAGGATGGGGTTTGCTGATCTCTGGATGGGGTTTGCTGCATCAGGATGGCGTTTGCTGCACCCAGATGGGGTTTGCTGCCCTCCTGGCTGCCAGGGCACGCTGCTGGCTGCCACAGAGCCTGCTGCCAACCAGCACCCTCAGAGCCCTCTCTGCAACCCCAAAGCTGCCCCTCTCCTAGTGTAGACTTGGGTCTGGCATTTCTCTATCCCAGGTGCAGAATCTGGCATTTGACTTGCCATCTTCATGTCACTGGTGATTGCCCAGTGCTCCACTCTATCCAGATCCCTCTCTCTCGTAAGGCCTCTTATCCCTCAGGAGAGTGAACAGCACCTCCCAGTTTGATAACACCAACAAACTTGGTGTTTGATAACACCAGCAAAATGGTGCAGTCAACTCCTCTGTCCAGTTCATTGTTAAAAATGAACAGAACTGGCCCTAGAACTGAGCCCTGTAGGGCACCAATAGAATAAAACAAGCAGCAGCCATAAATTTTCAGAAAAGGCAAATGAATCACTTACTGTGTAAAAAATCTGTCTTCAAATCAATCCTATTTTATGCTCAAAAATAGTTAGAGAAGTAATTTTACAACCTATATGCAAAGAGGGTTTCTGGGATTGTAGAGACATCTGTCAGATAAAGGTGAAAGTTCATTTTATCAAGATATCGTCTAAAAGTGGTGAACAAAATAATTAGGAGTGAAAACAATTTCTCCTTAAGCTTGTCCTAGTAGAATATGTGGAGACTAATTTTAAATATAGATCCCATTTCTGAGGTTGATAAAGTAATTAACGTGTTTTAGTGGTAGCCAGTGTTGCTTGGCTTATGTGATGCACTAAAAGTGAACACAAATTCTGTGCCTTCAGTGGCCATACTCATGAAATCTACTAAAAGAAACTCCAGCAACAAAAATTACCCAAATGATGAAAAGCCCAACAGTTACCCCCAAAAGCCATGGTGTCAATATGGCAGTGAGGAGTCAGTGTCATCTGTGATGCCACTTTTCAAGTGAAATTACTAGAGATGCTAATTTTTTGGCAGATTGGTTCTCTGAACAAAGAAGACCACACGTTGCAGCAACAAAATGAGAGTAGGGCAGTAGTGGGAATGAGCAGCAGTCAGTGTAACCCCGGTGTACAGTACTGCTGTGGATTAAGCACTGTGGTACATGTGACCTAACATTCAGATTTAGGAGTTAAATGTCTGTACACTCTCAATTGTTTGACTGTAGTATTTTTTAGGAAGGGAAACTCTTTGGCTACAATATATAGTAAACTGACCGCATGATGATCTTTTGAGCTTGTAGTGTTCTTCTTGAAGCATGCTTTTAAAATTTGATCTTTCCTGTGTGATTGAATACTTTGATCTTATGGTATTTTCCACTGAAGCAAGTCACTGAAGAAGTCAGACTTTTAAAAGAACGAACATTATTGCCAAGCAAAAATGTTTTCTTACATAGTAATTGTATATATTTAATAATGTATCTTTTTTTTTAAGGACTTGCAAAGCTAATATTACACAATTAAAAGAAATTACTCCTCACAGCTAATATATTAAAATACTTGTCAATTGCCCTGGAAAAAAATGAGAAACTAGTTTTACAGGTAAATTCAAACATCAGCTATAGTAGTTTTCCATTTCTACTATACAGAGAGAAAATTCAGCCAATATTGATAAATTATGTCATTAAGATGATAGTTAGTACTGTGGTATTTGAAGTACAATAGAGAGGGCTCATTAAAAATGTTTACAGAGATAATTATAAGTATTTTTTTAAAAGTTTAAGTGGTGGTTCCATTGCTTTCATTTTGGCCATTTATTGTAGCTAATAATTGTGTGCCTTTTCTTACTGTGC
Organism: Onychostruthus taczanowskii; assembly: GCF_017590055.1. Classification (NCBI taxonomy): domain Eukaryota; kingdom Metazoa; phylum Chordata; class Aves; order Passeriformes; family Passeridae; genus Onychostruthus; species Onychostruthus taczanowskii. Next base: position 100,784 of record NW_024507657.1, read on the forward strand.
ATTCCATTGTCTTTGTCATTTTCATTGTTGGTTTTTGCTCTTCTGGCCCCCCAGATAAATTACACTTAGGTTTTTTCTTTAATGTTGTTGCCAAACCGTTCAAAATCAAAATAGCCATTGTTATTTAAAAGGAAAAGAAAGAAAATGGACGTAAGAGTAACCATACATTTGCATTTGAAAAAAATCTACTTTGTATTTTAGTTATACTGTGTTTTCTTTTCCTTTTTAAAAGCAAAATTATTGTGAACAAATCTGCTTTCCCAAAGGCTGGATCCTGCAGTCTGTGTAACTCCTGACTTTCCATTTACTTTGACAGCTGGGGATCTTCAAAGGGTGCTGGCAGGAGTAAGGGTTGATGTCCTGTCCCAGTGAAGCTAATGGTGTAAAGCCTATTGAATTACTTTGGTTTGGGATTTGATTCTGTGATTTCAGATAGTTAAAGTCTTGTTTCTAATTCAATTCTTATTGCAAGCTCTGCATGTTTCTTCCTGGTGTAGTTGAAGGGAAAACATATGGAGGCCTTCCAGAAAATTGTTTAGGGATTTTTTACTTAATTTTTTTTTACTTTAGTGATTATGTTTTTGTTCAGTCTGGGGTTTTTTGTTTCAATGCAGCTCACCAGTAATTCTACTTCTTGAGCTCATTCCGAACAGCTCGGAAGGTAAAATGAACTTTGAGGCTGTGATCCTGCAGTATACATGCTAGCAAAATTGGATATGTGCAAGGACTTTCTGACCTCATTGAGGAGGCTTATGTTCACTGGGACTCTAGAATGAGGCTTTTTAATGAAATATATGCCCTAGCCAGGAATAAAGCAGGCATTTCTGTTATCTGTAAGGAATCTGTCAAAACTTCTCTGATCAGGCTTTTTTACTATCCCATCTTGAGTCCTTTTTTTAATGACATCTATTATCAGATTGAAATGGCGATTGAGACACTGCAAAAGTCTGATGGTCTGTCCACTCACAGAAGCTCTCTTCTCAACAGCCATGTAAGTTGTCTCTTCTTCACATACACTCTCTCTTGCTTGTTCTGCATGCTTAGCCTGCCTCTAAATGTTTGTTTTATTTTATTATTACTTTTTGCTCTTAATCTTCCCATCTTAGTTGCTTGTAATCTTCTACTACACCTCCCATGGCTTTATTTTGTCAGATTAAATGTCTTTATGGTATATTGCAGAGTGTTACCTGTTTCCTATGCTGTACACCTGTGTTAGGATGAGTTAACACATTTGACTGTTTTACGGGTTACAGTGTAAATGTCAAGCTAAGGTTCAATTAATTCTAAATTAGCTGGCTTTTGGCATTTTAAGTACAATTGTCTACATCATAAGAACTGTGTACCATGTATTAATTTTGTGGCATGTGAAGAGGAAGAAGAGAAACAAACAGCACACCTAAATAATATATTTAGGTTATTCCTAGGTGTTTCTTCACTTATTCTGGCTAGTGAGTTTATTTTTAAATTACTTATTTAAGAATCCTAAGGATCCTTCTGATGACCTGGTAAAAATTGAAAGCAGTGCCTTAACTTGAAGTACACAGAAATATCTTATTAATCTGCCTTTTACTTTGTTTTTACCCTGCAAGTCTTACAGTTAAGAACTTTTCATAGCTAAAAAGATGTTTGGGGAAAACATGATCTCCAAATATAGTGATAAGTTAATTATATATAACTTTAAAATAAAGGAAAAAGACCAAGTTAATTTTAAACTTATTACATAAATAATATTATTACTTTGTAAGTTGTTAGTCTTTCTGAAATGTTTTTTTTTCTATTGATTCTTAAGGTTTTGAATTTTGTATTTTTGCCATGTTGATTGGTTTGTATTCATATTACTCTTCTTTCCTTCTCAGCTTTACTTATTATATAAATTCAAATACCCTTATTGTTTTACAGAAGAAATTGAAATTTAGTTTGCAGTCTGAATGTAGAATATGATGGTAAAGATTGTCCTTTGGAAATAAAATTAAAATTGTATTCTTTAGAAGGTTTGGTTTTGGATTTGGATTTTTTTTTTCCTGTAGGGGTCTGGTTTTGTTGTCGTTAAAATTAAAAGTGTTTTGTGGAGAATTTAGGCAAACTTTTTCTCCTTAAATCTAAAATTTAAGAGGAAAACTGTATTATAAAAAGTTACAGGAAATTATATACAGAAAGACATTTAGATTCCACCTTGTGTGCTTAAAAATAATTATTTTGATGTTAAGGTGGTTTCAAAATTATTATTTAAATAATAATTGATATTATTTGACTAATAATATGAAAATCATTGTTTAAATGTCATTTTTAACAGACCGTAGCTTTTTTGGGAATGTTTTAGAACCATCTAGAAAGATGGTTAGAACACTAGAACTATTCTAAGTTTGTGCCTAAAGCTGTTAGGAAGTCCATAGTCTTTGTATAAAACCAAGAAAGATTACAAGATAAGCTGCAGTGCCTCTGTAAGCTGTTTCACTCATTCCTAGTTCTAGGCGCTATTCACAGTGTCTTCCTAATTTGCATAGAAGATCACAGTCTTTCCAGCTGTGAAGACTTACCATGGTATTTCTTGACTGTGAACGCTTTGTGAAAAATACTGTGATAGGGAGGTATCCTTGACTCTGTGTGGAAAGAAAAATTTAAAACAACCCTTGTACACATTTTGGTGGCAAAAATTCTTTCCTGCTTTTGGTCATTTTGAAAGACATTTAAAATCTAGATCAAGCCTACAGGATGTTTTGCCTGTTTTTAAAGCAATGCTTATTGTCTTTAAACTCAAGGACAGTTGTAAAGGAAGTTTAAGTGTAGGTGTACACTTTGACTCTTTAAACTTTTCCTGAATCTGCCTTGTAATGGTTTAGTTTGTCATTTATTAAAGTAATTGGCTTAACAGATTTTAAAATAGAATTATAAATTGTGGTTTTTATTAACTTACACACTTAGCAGGTGATAAATTATTTCGTGGAAATATTTTCACTTGGAATTTAAATTTTCACCTTTTGCTACCTCAGTGAGGTTTTGTAGGATTTTTTTTCCTAAATACATGAGTTCTCATTTTAAGGAGTTTGTCATTTCTCCTCTGTTTTCTTTTGTTTCTTGATGTATTTCTGCATGGGATCAACTTATTCAACTAATTGATAGTTGAGTGTTTTATCAATGTTGCAGATTAATTGAAATCACACTCAATTTAACAGGTCTGGCTCTGTAAATATTTCATACCTTTCCCCAGCTTACCAGTACATTATGATCAGTACTACAAATTTATACGACTCAAACCTGAACAGTTTTAGAATTGTATTTCAGCTTGATAGAAAAATGTTTGGGTTCTTTAAAAAGTTGTTTACAATAATGTTTGGATTCAATTTTCTCTTAAAATCGTGAATTAACTGCACTTTTTCTTCCAGGCTATAATCTATCAAGTAAGGATTTCAAGCCCATGCTACTAAGTAACTCCTTCCAAGACCAAAAATTCTTGTATTGCACTTAACTTTTGATTTGGCTTTTTGTGTGTTGAATAATGCAAGTTATGTTTGAAATAACATCTGTTAGAAATTCATATAATTAATGAAGTGCACTCAAAGTGATTAATAATAGATTAGAAACCATCTGGAGGAAAATATCTTTAATGCTACATACAGAACTTAATTACAAAATAATTAATTTTTGTTTGTCAGTCTTTTGGGATTGACAGAGTTTTTCCCCTTGGGGAAAGCAGAAGTACTTCACGTTCTGTATTGTTCTGATTCAATTGTAGCTGTAATAATATATGACAAATGTTATATAAATGTGTTAATAAAAATAGAGATGTAATAACAGATTTTCAGTATGGATAGATTGCAACTGTTGAAAGTCATAATTACCTTTGTTTGTAAGCCAAGACAGGCTTACGTCAGATCACTAGTGAAATAAGTTTAATACATTCACGCAAAACTCAAATATTAGCAATTATACCTTTTCTTCAGCTATATTTCAAAATGACAGATGCTCTGTTTGGAAGCAGATGCTCTGTTTGGAAGCACTTGTGAATGTTAGTACATATAAAACAATGATAAGTGATGATTAACTGTACTTCTTCATTTTCTTTATTTCAAATGCAAAATTGCCTGCAAACCGAGCTAAAACTTTTATGTCTTGGAAGTATTTGCATCTTCTTTCTGTATTTTTCTAGAGCGTAGAAAATTCTAGGGAACCATGACAAGTACTGGGACAAATAAGGAAAATGTTGACTTATCAAAAAGCTAAAACAATGAAATTTAATGTATTCTCAGACCATATTTGTTTTGATCTATTTTGTAATTTTCCTTTAATATTAAATCTAGGAGTATTAAATTGTCCTTTTAACTTACAAATTAGCAACAGCTAGAGATGTTTCATAAGTATGCTGTACTTAGCATATGCAGTGATGTTACGTAATGTCTCTTCTTGCATGTTTCTAATTATCTACTACAATTACATGAAAAGATTACTGTTTTTCCAAGAAAGTCATTCTGTTCCTTTTGGAAGTCAAAGGCAAGCAGGCTACAGCTGAAAGGGTTTGTATCCCTAATGATTCATAGACATACTAATTATTTTCAATAATTACCTAGGTAGCTCTTTGACTTTTATGCAGTAGCTTTTTTCTTATCTGTATCTTAATGTTTTTCAATAACAGGCAAAGAGAAACAGTATCATATTCCAGATTTACAAATGCATTAATTTCCTATTGTGCCCAAGGAGTTTGTTTTCTGCAATTTATGTGTATTACATTCATGATTCCTTTATTTCTTTGTGGTACTAACAATTTGTCTCTAAAGCATAGATACCTTTATGACATACTGATGTGTGGTACTGAATCAAAAATATTTTAAGAAAAGGGCACTAACCTGAGGTCACAAGTGCAATGAATTCTGCTATTCCCTGGTAATTCTGAAGATGTTAAACATTTTTGTTTAACTAACATTTAAAGACACTCTGAGGAAGGAAGTAATCTTTTAATAAACCTGAAGAGTGGTTCCAACAGTCAGAAGTATGCATACAATATTTTTAATAAAGTATATAATAGGGCTTTTTTTTCTGTTTTGTATGTGATATAGCTTCAATGGCTTTTAGACAACTATGAAACTGCAGAAGGAGTGAGCCTTCCAAGAAGTACCCTTTACAACCATTACTTACGACACTGTCAGGAGCACAAGTTGGATCCAGTCAATGCTGCCTCCTTTGGAAAACTCATACGGTCAATCTTCATGGGACTACGGACCAGAAGACTTGGAACTAGGTTTGTGCAATTGAATTATAATAAAAAATAAAGGTAATAATTATGAATAAGAAACTAGTCTGCTAGAAAAAGAATACATAAGACCTGCATTAAAATATTAGTGGTTTTCTGTCAGTTCTATTTCTTCATGTTGAACAGTTCTATGTTTTTTAAGATGCTATTCTAGTTTTATTTCTTCTGCTTTTGACAGTTTATGTGTTTTATATTTTGGTAACTACACTTCAGATTTTTATCATTACAAATAAAACATAACTTTCCATTTGGAAATCACTGAGAATACTGTTTGCCCATAACTAGATAAATTGTATTTATTTGCATTTTATTTTTCTTACTCAAGTGGAGTGCAAGTTAGTATGCTGATAATATTTGTTTAAGAGAGTGAATTAATTTCCCAAAGGCAGTAAAATGACACTCATGTAAAACAGGTATGACAGGAGAGCCAGACCTGATTTGTGTGTGTTGTTTTCCAGTCAATGTAAATTGTAAAGTAAATATAAATTGTAAAGTCAATGTAAATTGTAAAGTAAATGTAGGGTAAATATGTAAAACTAGTATTACTGCTCGTTTAATTCTTGCTTTTTTATAAAGGGGGAACTCCAAATATCATTACTATGGGATTCGTGTCAAGCCAGACTCTCCTCTTAATCGACTGCAAGAGGACATGCAATATATGGCCATGAGACAACAGCCCATGCAGCAGAAACAGAGGTAAAGTGTGAAACACAGCTATTCACACTATTTCTAGTTCATCAAGTCTTACTTTTCCTTACATGGACAAGTTGGAATTCCTGTTCAGCTTTTTTGCTGTGAAAACAAAAGTGTGCTGAATACCCAGTTGATGTCAATGACATCAGGCACCGGTCAGTCTGAAAGAATATTTACCTGGAAATTGTCATAAATTTGCAGAAAATAAATAATAATAAAATTACCTATAATATGAACAGATTCTTCTTAACTATATTGAATTATTGTCCCACAAGCTGAATAAAAGCAGTAAGAGCTTTAATTTCAAACATTCCTGTTTCTTTGCATTGTTGAATCATTTTATGTTCACACTTCTTATCAGAGAAATTACTATTAAGTTGCTTGGAATTTATTTCATATCCCTGTGAAGAATTAATATGACCACAATGGTTTACCTCCTAGCAAGTATGTTCCCTTAGTATCTGTAGTTCCTGAGGTACCTGTGAAGGCTCAGAAGTAGTTGAAAGCTGTGGCACAGGGCTGTACTGATGGTGAAAGAATGTGTGAATATCCATATTAAAAACTATATTAAACAGAAAATTTTCAGGGGAAAATTGGAAATGAGTAAATTTCTTTGAAATTAATTTTGATTTGACTAGTGTTACTAGCCAGTCATACTACCCTAAAGTAAAATACATTAGATGCATAATTTCATGACACTCATAGATAGAAGAGCACCATATCAAGCAAGTCACCTTTAGAACATTTACTTCTCCAAAGACATTCAGTTGAATGAACAGTTTGTTATAGTGTACCAAGCATATTTTGTGTACTTGTACACAACTGAGATGGAAAACACAACTTCAAACTTTAACTTCAAACACAGAGATCATTTTGATCTGAAATGATTTTACTGTCATTCCCAGAGAGTACAGATTATTTACAAGACTGAATGGTAGTTTATGGTAAAATATATGGTCTTAACTATCTTTTGCTGAGCATAATACAGGAGTATGAGATGTCTCATAATAGCATCAAGTAGAAAATGCTTGTTGCAAAAACCATGGCAGGATTATATAGTAAGGAATGATGATAGATATTTACAAAATCTTCCAGCAAGCTTATTTTACCCACTCAGTCTCATTCACTTACACATTCACTTGCATCCAAAGTTACATATGTGCACCAAAACATATGCCACAGTGGTCTAACTAGAATTATTTCTGGAAAAATTATGCCAGTCAGCTAAACATTGTCACATCTCTTGTCTTCTTCGTGATTCACAAAGAAAAAGTGATTTTAGAATTTCATTATATAGCTGTTAGGACTGGATATTTCTTTTTGTATTATTTGCTTGATTATTTTATTTCACACCACTGTATGTATTACATAGTTCCCTTATTTTTCTTACCTAAGTATGTTTGGCATGATTTTGTTAACTTTAAGTCAGTATGTTCCTTGATTATATCTGAACAAAATCACACATATGGCACTGTGTGCAGTTAGTGCACACTTCTGTGCCCCATGTTTTGCACTTGCGCCTATGTACCTGCACCAACATTCAGCCAATTCAGGCTCAATTCACATCAGTCCTAAACTCTGCTGCGAGAATCTATAAAGGTGTTGGTGAGGGTGGGAGCTGCAAGATACCATTATGCACAATAGGTAGCTGAAAAATACTGTGCTATAGAAGGCTTAGTGTTTAACTTCAGTGTTTCATATATGACAGTATGTGTTCTTATCACTGTTGTCCTACTATATCACTTGATACACTATATCAAGTGTATTGATAAATTCTGGCAGGATTTATTAAGAGAGAACTAAAAACCTGAATATTGTCATTTTCATGATTATGGTAATATTTCTCTTTTGTCAGTTTATTAATATTTCTAGTGGTTCATTTGTCTTTTAAATTAGTGGTAAATTGTAGTCAATATACTTTTTTTCTGGGTGGTTATACCAATTCTACCATCTCTATCAGACACATCTAATTGAATAAATATTTCTAGTTCTCTTCAGCAAAGGCTGTAGACTGAATGTATGCCTCATTTTTCTTCATTCCTTTTCTTAATTTGGAAACCATGAATCTTTTGGATTTGCATAACTTCAGTATCCCAAAGTGCTCATTTTGAAGTCTTTGTTATCCTCAGACAGTATTGTTGTTTCTTCTTAAAAGTAATAAAGCATTACCTTTATATTACAAAATTATGCCAATCTGTGCGGAAAAGGAAGAATTTGATTCTTTTTGGTATAAATTTGCTGGTGTTACATTATGCTGTTACTAAGCTAAATTCTACCAGAAATTGGGAGTACTGCTGGAATATCACCTTTGTGATTCTGTAATGCATTGTTAACACTCTGGCTTCCCTTAGTGGTTTTTTCTTCTGTTTTTTACAAAGTAAGTAAGAATATCTAAATTCTTTTGACACTTGTCCTGAAAATTTTATTTTGAGATGGAAAAATCAAACTCTTTTATTTGTGAAGAAGTAAACAGAAAGTATAATTTTGTACTTGATATTTTTGCAGGTATAAGCCTATGCAGAAAGTGGATGGAGTTGCAGATGGCTTCACAGGAAGTGGTCAACAGACAGGCACATCTGTTGAGCAAACTGTAATTGCCCAAAGTCAACATCATCAACAGTTTCTCGGTATGAAAGCAGGTTTTATACTGCTATATAAATAAGATGAACTTTGTTTTCACAGTGAATATCAAGCCAGACAAGTAAAATAGTTGTGTCTGAAGTTATCATGCCCTCTCTAATCCTTACTCTCAACAGAACTGAAAGACATTTAAATTACACTTTAAGTAATTTAAGTTTTATGTAATATTTAATATGCATCATGTAAGTATAAAAGGAAAAACAGGAAAAACAGTGTGAGATATACTTCATATTACATAAATATGAAGTTGCTTTGCATAAGTATATTAAATGTGCATGATGAATTTTTTGCTATGAAAGTTGTTTCCTTCATGTGCATCACAGTGCATTTTATTTCATGAAAATTGGCATAGGGGGATGGCATTGCACTACTGTGCAGGTTAACCGCCCCTGGCTGTTTTGAAAGGGTGTTCTAGTGTTGTGAGTGGAACCAGACAAATAGTTTCTACTGAAAACCTAAAGGTCGTGTTCAAAAATACCCTAATTGTGGATTTTTTTGACCAGTCATAGAAACAAATCATAATTTAGTTAGTTGTTTATGTAAAAAGAATCCTTGGCTGTGCTGATAGAGTGTGCTATTAGTGTAGGCTTATTTGGTTAGGATTTTCAACCACCAAATCCTTTGGCTTGATTTTGCTATTACTAAAACCATTTCAAGCATAAGGGTAGCATTAAAATGTTTTGAATCTTCTTTTCCAGGTACCTTTCAGTCCAGTATTTTTATCTTACCAGCTTGTCTCTCAGAAACATTTGTGGCAAATAGTAAAAGCACACAATGCTGTACTTGAAAGTCTAGTAAATGTCAAGTAAAAATGCATATTGAGTTTTTTAAGCCCCATCACACCTGGCAGCATGGAAACTCTTTAGCTGAGCAACAAAAAAATTATTCAAGGATTAGTCTCTCCTGCACTGACTCAACATATTTTCTTTTTAATAGTCTGAAAAAGCATGTGTTAGGCTCTCCATATAGGTATACTATATACACAACAGCATTTTAATATATTCAAGTATAATTTTGTATTTCTTTTTTACTAAAAGTTATTAATATATTTAGTATTTTGGCATACAACAGGTATTAAGTAATCTCCCCTTTGAATATTATGACCTTTTGGAATTTATGTCTTTGTATAATCCTTAAATTTTTTAAACTGTACTGTAACTGGCACCTCTTTCATTATGCTGTCATGACAACAGATGCATCTCGAGTACTGCCAGAGTTTGGAGAAGTTGAAATATCTTCTCTGCCAGATGGTACTACCTTTGAGGACATCAAATCACTACAGAGTCTTTATCGAGAGCACTGTGAGGTATTTCCTATAAACCATTAATTTTTAAAAGTTCATGACTTGTACTGAAAACCAGTACAGGAGAATAGTGCCAAATATATTGCAGCCATGATAGTGGCATGTGACTTTCCCCACAATATTTTATTTATCTCAATGAAAAGGAGAGCAAAAAGGGTTTTCTGAATGATTCTCTTTACAGGGGAAAGAGTAACATGTAATAAGTACTGAGAATGAAATGTTGTTACATGTATGTTTTTCAGAATGTTAGACTTTAGATTGTGTATGGAGATATTTGGTTTAGTCAATAACAAATGTAAATCAGGTTAGATTATAATTTTATTTTCTTTTACATTAAAAGCAGTAACATTTTTCTCATCAAAGAAACATTAAGACATTTCAACCACATTTGATACTGAACAATATGTCTTTTAACATTATTTATGAAGGTGCTTCCAGCTTATAAGGCATTATGAAAAGGAGTAACATTTGCAGTAGCAGTAAATATTTTCTGTGCCTAAATTCCTCTGATATGTTTACATAGGCCATACTAGTTCCCAGAGGCTTCCATGCAAGCCTTATGCAAGTCTCTGTGCACAACAATTTATAGTGCTGGATAATTTATGGGTATCAAAGATAATAAAACAGGTACCATTTATAACTTGAGAAATATACAGTTTGCATTGGTTCCACTTCGTGGTGAAGGAAAAGAGCTGTAGATCTAGTTGGAGTTGGGAGTGGAGGGATTCTGGGTAAAAGACAATATGATCTCATGTTTCATTATTTCAGGCAATACTGGATGTGGTTGTTAATCTTCAATTCAGCCTGATAGAAAAATTGTGGCAAACTTTCTGGCGCTATTCTCCTTCTGCTCCACCTGATGGCACTCCTGTTAATGAACCAAGGTCAGTAAACATTTCTCTTTATTTACTGTGTCTCACGATAATGTAAGCGTGAAATTTAAAAAATCATATTAGTTTTAACTTAGTAATTTCTTCTATGATTATTTTCCAAATTAAATATATGTTGTTTGGCAGTTTTGTATAGCCTGGGTGTATGTAAAAGGACAGTCTTGAAAGAGTTGTATCTTCCATGGGGGTATTTTGTATGGACAACTACAGTGAAGTTGTCTCTTCCCAAGAGACAACTCTTTTAAGCCAAAAGGATCATTCATACGTTTGCACTGTTTGTGAGCTGTAGGAGAATTATGGAGACATTTCTTAAATCCATTTCCATGTGAGACAACATTTAAATAAGTTATATTGGGTGCAACTGAGACATCTATGATGCCTGTATAAAAAAGTACATTTTAACACCCAGGTTTTTACCTGCTGTAAATCACAGAATCATAGAAAATTTAGGTCAGAAAAGTCAAATTCAACTGTTAACCTAGCACTACCATGTTAGATGCTGAACCATACCCCTAGGTGCCATAAATGCATTATCTTTTATTATTTTGCCACATTTTTTTTTAACACCAGCAATCTGAGTGAAATAGAAAGTCGACTTCCTAAAGCAAAGCTGATTACTCTGTGCAAGAATGAGTCTATTCTGAAATGGATGTGTAACTGTGACCATGTGATGTACCAGGCTTTGGTGGAGATTCTCATTCCTGACGTCCTTAGACCTATTCCTAGTAAGTTCAACACCTGAAACATTTTGTAAAGATTTTTCTACAAGCATATATGTGATGGAGGTGTACTTGTGCCTCAGAGGGCAGCTTAAGAAAAAAGTTTTAAAATTACAAAAATACTGTATCATTTATCCTTAGTTTTGTTGTGTAAGGAGTTGTGCTGGGAAATGCTTACATCACATGTTAATCTTTGATTCGTCTGGAAGAGAACTGTGGTCTTTGTGATTCCATGTTTGGAGATGTGGTACTCTATCCCTAACAGCTGAAATCAATTCTATTAACTGTTAAGGCAATGAAAAATTCCTAGTCCAATTTATTACTCTAATCTACTGTTTTCCTGTCATACATCCTGCGTGAAATAGCGAGTGAATGTCCAATCATACCACCATTACCTGGAGGAGAGCTTTCTTTTCAAATTCAATTTTACTGGAATCTGTCATTGCTCTAGCAATGTATTTTTATGGCTATCTTTGGTAGGAAACAAATTCATGTGAAGAAAGTTTAAGTCCTTCATGAAGTATTTATTGTCTCACATATACTGTCCTAAATGTTATGCTGAAATCATGTTTGCAACCCACTAAAACCCTCATAATTCTTATGTATTATCTTTTTCCAATGGAAAAAACCCAGTATTTACTGTAAAAAGTTGGATTGGTTTTTTTTTTAATTCGGGCTGTAAGTAGTTTTGCAGGTAACAAAGCTATATTGTCATGCTCTGAACACCTCCTCTGCTATAGTGAGTCCAGCAGTAGTAAGCATTCAGTAAGAATATTTGGTGGTAGTGCCTTGCAAAAAAGTTGTATTGACTTCTTTCTTGCCAGTGGAATAAAATCAAGTTTTAGCATATTATGTATAATACCAAAAAAATTTAAACTAGAAATGTATAAAATATGAAGGTTTGCCATTTACAGTGCACATTTTACCTAGCAATTGACATAATTTGTGCATCTATATAACAGAATAAAGGAAAAAATGTTTTCTCAAATACATGCAATTATTGACAACTATTAGTTGTGTAAATTATTTTGCATTGGTTTATATTTAAGGTTTTACTTCTCTAATGACAATACCATTAGGTAGGATTTTAGAGTAATATAGTGTATCACAAACAATTGGGTAATAATAAAAATTCCCACAAATTTAATTATAACATTTAATAGGTTGAATGAAAATTCTCAGCTGCAAAAGCAAGTTAATTTCTGAATAAAAAGGTAGTGCAGACAGTTTTTCATCAAACCCGATCCTCTCCTTTTCAGTTGATTTTCCTACAAAGCCTGGCAGTCTCTAGAGAGATGTTTAAATGACATCATGCTGTCTTCCTGCCTTGCTTCATAAGATGCATTGGGCATTGCCAGTAGAGAATTTCAAGAAAATCAAGGCAAAATCAGTTACTATCAATAACTAGATGCATCATATCTTTTCCATGCTATTTCTTTCTTTCTAGAGTTAGCCGTTATATTTGAATAATTGATACCTACTGTGTTTGACATTCCTGTTTTGGGGATGGTTATCGGACTGTTGGGTTCAAACACATCCTCTGATACCAGGACAAATTCATCCCAAGGGACTTCTGCCTCCTTTTTGTGAATAGTCCAGTGGTTTTCTGCTCAGAATTGCACTCACTGAGCTACTTTGGAAGACAGCTAACATATTTTCTTACTTTGTCATTTAACTAAATGGCTTTTTAGCAGCTTTCCTTTACATGATGGGCCATCCAGGTTTCTTCTTCACTGTTAAACAGTTACAATCTTATGATTTTTTAAACTCCTGCTTTTGACAGTATTACAAGAGACTAAAATAATGAGTTAAGGTTGAATATAACAAAAATGCAGCTGGGTGAAGCAAACAAATTCATCATCTTTTGTGGGAAAATGGAAAGTTTGATGAACCCTGTGGAGGTGCTGGGACTATAAATGCTTCATTGAAGGCATATTTATGATTTTTTTGCATAAATGGGAAGATAGCAGCAGCTGCTGCTCAAAATAGGGAAGATATTAATTTGAAAGGGACTTGAAGAAAGCATAATTTTTTTCAAGAATTTTTTTTGTTGCTGAGATCTTTAGTGTTTTTTCTTTTTGACAAGTCTTGTTGTTGATACATATTACTGGACTAGAGAAAAAAAAGACTGTTGAGGAAAAAAATTGTTTTATTTTTAACCTCTATATTACGTTTATCAGCTGAAATATTTCGTACCCACAGAATGAGTGAGGAATTGCTGTGTATAAAACAACAAAATTCCATTTCCTAAGAAAGTGAAATGCTGTCCATTGGAGTAAGGAATAGAGATCATAATTATCTAGCCCCCTGTTATGTTTTAGAATGAACATTTTGCATCTTCACACATGGCAGAATGGAACGTAACAAATTTGCTTGTGAATTAGTTTCCATGATAGGTGGAGAATTTATGCAAAATACACTTCCATGCTTCCATATTACACAAATCCAGACAGACAAAAATTGAAGTACTGGAAAGACTGTAAAGCTCAGTTTTGTACAAGTCAGAGGTGTTTTGGTTCAGAAGTCAAGCTTTTTAGGTGTTTATGCAAATCCAACTTTCTGTAACTGTCATTGCCACATCCTTTAGTGTGTAACTAGGAACACTTAGTGATTTAGGCCATTTACTTTGAACCATGCTTGTCATACAAAGATTCTTTGAAAGGGTTCAGATGACCTTAAAAGTTCAAGGATGTAGGTACTTATGGTTTTGGTAATGGCTACATGTGTACTTAGGGATATGAGAAAAATTCTGTATTTAATATATCTCCAGAGGTTATTAGAAATTCATGATGGTTCTATACAATACTGATGCCTGATTAGCTACTTAGGCTATTTTTATTTCTTCACAACTTAGAATTCCTTTTAATTGTTCCTTTTTCTTTCTAGGTAAAGGCTTTTCTTAAGGCCTGAGCTGCTTTTCCATGTTTATTTTTAAAGGAGATCAGCATTACAGTGATGCATATAATTTTGTAACATACATATATATACTTGGGTAAAAAAGAGTAGTGAGAACACTAGAAGTGAAAAAGTGGTAATGTTTTTTTTTTAAATGTCTAAGTACTAATCATACGGTATTTACATTATTACTCCCATCTTGTCTGGTAGGTAAGAAAATGTGAGTGAATACATAGTCAATTAGTAAGGGCACAGAAATAATTTACAAAGCAACACAAGTGAGCTAGGGAATTGACTGGGTTGAAGAAAAAAGCTTGTTCTTCACATGTAAACCTTAAAGGAGAAAAAACCTGATAACGTAAGAGGGCTCAGCTAACATAGATACTTTATAAGTTCAAATTGTGGTCAGCTAAGCATCAAAAGGTGTGGTGAGTTATAAGAATTACCAATATGGATTCTACTGCTTATGACTGCAAGTTTGAAGACATGTGAAAAAGATATCACAAAAAATACAATTTCTCTTTTAGTAAATTTATGTTTCTGTTAGAAAACTTTATTTTAAAAAGATATTATTAAGAAAAGGTATTACTTCCTTAGGTATTTTCCTCTTCACTTTTGTGGTTGCATTCATTCTCTAGTAGTCTTCAGAAACCTTTAGGTTTTTTCTTTTCTCGCCTACTTTTTGCAGCAGTTTGAGTATGCTGCTGTTATGTCAATGTGCAAGGTTTAGGCATGGGAAAGCTGGGTTTCCATCACTCAGAAGATATGATTTTATTTTTTCCAGATATTATTCCTTGGGACAATACTTCCTGTCCTCCTCTTTTGAAAAATTAAAATTTCTGGGTTTTAGTAGTGCAGAGTACTATAGGGGCTTCTTCTCTCTAAATCTGTCAGCCATTCAACATTTCTGTGGGTGCTATAGAAAAGAAACAAAATGCACAGATTTCACAGTCATTTGAATAATTTCACTTTTTGTCAGTGAAACACACTCCTATATCTTGCTTATTGATGATATCCTTAAGGACTGGGTGTGAACAGAATTTATTCTTTAAAACTGTATTAAGCAGCACTATGACATAGTTTAATACTACTTTGGACTTATTTGAGGAAACTGCAGTATTCCTATAGGTGAATTTTTCCTCAGACTTTTGCTTTTTGAAAGAGGTGCCTAGATAAAATGGAAAGCTGAAAATTTGTGATGGAAAATTCCACCACAACTGCTGCAATTACTGTTGTTCTTGTATAGGAGAGCCCCCAACAATACTGCTAAGACACAAACTTCTTTGGAAGATTGTCTGGTGAAGAAGTCAGAACTGTTTATTGAACCAAAATAAAAATAATTATTACATTTTATTATTAATACATTATTGTGTAATCTTCATCTCAGTGAGGCATTTTGAACCTAGACTAGATTTGTCTAGTAAGTAAATGCAGCAGACCTGAAAGTTGTGTACAAGAGGTCTGAGGATGCAAAACATTTCAAGACACGTGCACTGCTTTCTTTTCATTGTGTTTTTATTCTCCAATGCACAGGTGCCTTGACCCAAGCCATTCGCAATTTTGCAAAAAGCCTTGAAGGTTGGCTTTCAAATGCCATGAACAATATTCCACAAAGGATGATACAAACCAAGGTAGATGAAACTTGAAGTACTATTCTTGTAGTGGCAAACCAAGTGGGCAATAGCATCTAAAAGGAGAAGCATTTTAATGTTAATGCTAAATTTCATGTTTAGCATCAAGCATCAAAAAAATGGCAGAGGGAACAATATTATTTGATCTGCTACATGGTATAATTAAAATATGAGGACTCATTAATATACACTATTAAAATGAAAGTCAAGACTCAATCTGTAGAATTAATCTATGGAACACCATATTTAAAAATAATAAATTTCTTCATAGGTTGCCGCTGTAAGTGCCTTTGCCCAGACTCTGCGAAGATACACATCTCTTAATCACCTGGCTCAAGCAGCTCGTGCTGTGCTTCAAAATACTTCTCAAATCAACCAGATGCTCAATGATCTCAACCGTGTTGATTTTGCCAATGTTCAGGTAAAATTTAGTTTTGAATAGCAGGGTTTTTTTAAGTTTCATTTTTTCTGTAATTTTGAACATTATTGTCAGGCATCATTCTATCAAGAAAGTCAAGTGCTAATATTTTGCTCCTTCATACATGTTGTGACTCAGTCCAAATGTGACAGCTTATGCTTTAGGAAAGTAAGAGCTCAGAACCATTACCTGTTTCTATTTACTGTCTTGAAATGCACATATTCTTCCAACTTCTATGCAAATGTAGAGCAAATACTTTCTTAGAATGGGTACCATGAATGATGTCCTACTAATAGCAAAAATGTTATTTTAGGATTAGAACACAATAGCATATCTTCTGAATGTCTCTTAAAGTTGTTAAATGCATAGCATTTTCAGTAGAGACTATTTCCATACATTAGTATTAAAGCCCCATACATTAGTATTTTTTTCTACATGCCTCTGCCTAATTTTACAAGATCTCCTGAAAAATGGATTAGATTAGTATGATTCGAACCTATAGAGTATAAATTCATGTTTTTTACTAAGCTTAATTTCTCTACATGTTTTTGCTTGTCCAAGGAAAAATACTTTGTCTTTTTGGCCAGTGAAGTGAAAGGTTTCAGATTCCTGGTAGTTCTCTGTTTCTCTTCGTTGTAAAAGAGTGTTTTAATGTACTTGTTAACACACTTAACAGGTCAAGAGTTCTTGACCAAAGATATAATATATTAAGTACAGTAATATGTTGACATGGATACAGAGTCTGTGAATGAGACCTTAACTTGGCACATGACAACTAAAATTTAAATGGAAATGGCTTGCAGTAAGTGAACTGTCGTTTTTTTCTCATTTTCTGAATTTAACAGTTCTGAATTTAAAAGTAAGTTAACTTTATTTAAACTGACTAAATTGCTGATTGCTGCATAGTGTGTTTCTCCACTTGGGTGCAGTTTATGTTGTCTTTAAGTGATGTGTAATCTGTTACTGCGTAGAGTCAGCAAACAATCCTTGTTTGCATACGAAGTTTCTTTTATAAGATGATGTAACAGGATTTGTCTTTAAACTTAACTTCTTCAGAACAAAATGAATGTTGCACTTGATTTCTGACTACTTCTTTTATTACTTTAGTCCCCTGCATTTGACTCTTCCTCCTGCTTGTCCTGCCTGAAATCCCAGAAAAAAATTATAAGATATTAGTACTTCAATAGAAAAATTACAAAAGTAGAAGCCTTTTTTCACAAATGAATGTGGGAAACAGGAAACTTTTTTGTTTACATTGTTTGTTCTAATTTCTTTATTTGATGTCTGTTCTTTCAGGCTATACTTTTCCCACCTATTTGCTTTCAACAAAATTACAATAGATGTAAAATAAAAACCACTTCTTAGTCTGTCTAGTAAGTGGGTCCAGTCTCTTTCATCCATTGAGCAGCTGAACCTTTGAGATACAATTACGTTGTGTGCTTTGGCTTATGTATTGTCAATTCAAGAGCTACCATGTGCTATAACAGGAGCAGGCTTCCTGGGTGTGCCAGTGTGATGACAACATGGTTCAGAGACTCGAAACAGATTTCAAGATGACTCTTCAACAGCAGAGCACTCTGGAGCAGTGGGCTGCCTGGCTTGATAATGTAATGATGCAAGCATTGAAACCGTATGAAGGAAGACCCAGCTTTCCTAAAGCAGCACGGCAATTTCTGTTAAAATGGTCTTTCTACAGGTAGTATTTAATAGATTTTAAAACATTCTAACTATTCTATGAATTATGCATTATAATTAAGCTGACAAATCTAATATCAAACAGTGGCTTGGTACAACATGAAAACCATGGGGTTTTTTTCAGAGGACTTCTGTTATTAACCTTGAACTCAGGGCTGTCAGTAACTGAACAGGGACCTAAATGACCCCAGTTTATTGTTTTAAAGGCCATCTGAAAATGAATGCAGGTGTAATTTTGTCCAGAGTTAGAAACATTTTATGAATTGTTTTGGTCAAAAAACTACACAGTTATTAAGTCACTGTTTTTAGTATTACTAAAACATTGTGGCATCAATGTTTATTAGATAAGAAAGGCAAAAGCTGGTTTAAATAAATTGAAAGAAAATTAAGACAAGCATTTCATGTTAGCTGCTTATTGAAACAGTTATCAGAGTAAACCTTGTTCTTTGAATATGACTGTAGTGATTGCTTGCTCAAGATATAAAGATATAATATGAACACACAATAAGTCTATTGTTTTTGAATTTTAAGTTCCAAAGCTTTTTAAATTCTGGAAATTAAAAGCGTTGCTGTGGAAAGATTGACACAACAGACATTATTTAAGCAATAGTTTCTTTAAAAACAAATAGTTTTCTTGCCATTTTAGTTGTTTATGTTTTCAACAGAGTCTCTTTCAAGTTAAGTTTTACACACGTTCAATTAGTGGCAGTTATGCATAGGTCAATACCAAAACTAAACCAGTCTGGGTATTTCCTATGTGGTGTTCAACAGTACGTTCTGAGAAAGGAGAGAAGCCAATGATTGCCCTTTCCCGGTCATCCCTTTAAATCAGATATTTGAGGATAATGTTACTTTTGAGAATATTGATTTTGAGGTGAAATGTCTGTCTACATGGATGATTGTTAAAATGGCTGTGACATACAATACATAAACATATATATATATTTTTTATTTTTGAATAGCTCAATGGTGATTCGGGATTTAACCTTGCGCAGTGCTGCTAGCTTTGGCTCTTTTCATCTGATCCGCTTGCTTTACGATGAATACATGTTTTACTTAGTAGAACATCGTGTTGCTCAGGCAACAGGAGAGACACCTATTGCAGTTATGGGAGAGGTAAGATAATATGTAAGAGACTAGCTTGATAGATTTAGTGATGAATTGGAGAAAATGTTTTTGCACATTTTTAAGTGTGTATATAGAATGGTCGGATGTTCTACAGTATTACAATAGATGAGTTACAAATATATACAGTGGTTTCAAACTTGTTTCACTAGTTCATTGTAAGAGTATTAAAATAACACTGAATTTTTAAAATCAGTTATTTCTAAATGAACTTACTGTTTTACAAATCTGCACACAGATTCCTATGCATAGTTTGAAAAATGTTGATCAACCTGCATCTATTTTCCACTTTTTGAGACCTAAATATTTTATGTGAAAATAAAAAAGAGCATAGTAATAGGAAAATGTTACTTCTGTGGATCTATTTACGTTCATTTGCATGCATAATTCCCACACAAAATCTATACCCTCTTTGACATAAGAAGGCTGGTTTACATGCAGAATTTTGGCTTGTACAGACCTGTTCACATACCAGTGCAGATATACATAAAGGTTTGCAACACATTTTATTGTCATACAGTTGTTTCAAAGGCTACTGGCTTATAAAAGAAGATCCAGAGTCTCAAAGCACAACTGTTTTTTTGTACTCAGCTATGGCATCTGCAAGCAAAATTTCTCTTATCCCTCTTCTTTTCAGTAGTTCATCTGACCTTTTATTTTGAGTGAGACAGTAAGGAAAGCATGAACTGTTCCCAAAGAATAGTGCTTCAAAGGTGCTGGAAAATGGATATATTTGAAAATATGTTAAATTGTTAATAGGAGATTTCTTACATTTTTACATTTGCAAGTCACTCTATCATGTTCTGTGTTACCTATAAATTGCAGGTAATTTTGCTAGTTGAGTTGTCATTCTTCCCACAAGATATAAAAATAGGTTTATTAAATATTATAAAGAAATAGTATACTTTCAAGAGAAGTTGGAAAGTGTCTCAGCTTGCTTTGTCAAATTATTTTATATCATATGTCATGACATGTTTCAGAAAAATTAAATAATTTTTCTGCTTAGTAGAAAGACCTACCATCAGTATAAGATGCTCTTACGTTTCTTGCCTTATATTTGCAGAAAGTACTACACAAGTATACAGTTACTACACTCTTGTTGTCTCAGCAGAGTTTATATGATTGAGACATAAATGTAGCATAGGGCCATCTAAAAAGTTTACAAGAGTGAATACGGAAATGCTGTGAGGGAGTAATTGCAAAATTTTTGGAGATGACTGGCAGAATAGAAGTAATACATGAAATGCATGTCTTCTTATGTTTCTGTATATTCAATGGCTGAAATAAAATGAGGAACATTATAGTCCAACAAGCACTGTAAAACAGTATAAACTGGTTGCAGCTGAGAAAAGGATTCTCATACTTCTCCCTTCCTATTCTTCCACCCTTGGACACAGGTATCGGCAAAATTCTTCTGGAAAAGACTGGTATAATCATTTATGGCTAGAAATGTATCTATCTAAACAATGTGCCTTTCATTTAATATCCATTGGTGGCATTTTACTCTTCCAAATTTCACACAAGAGAAATGGAGGAAGGAAAGGGAAGAAGGTTTCTAACTTCCATGCAGCTTCTTTTAAAAGCTCTGGATTTTGATGTAAATCAGTTAACAGGTTATAAACCCTTTCTCAGCAGTGCCTTTCATCTGCCTTACAGGTAGATAAATAATACTGACGTACTTCATTTTTGTTCCAGCACAACTAATATGGTGCCTGGGAAAATTTAAAGAGAATTTTTTGTTCAAATATTGGCAGTTCAGAATGAATATCCATTATGTGGCTTTATAAGACACAGAAATGGCTCACTTCAAACAACTGAATCTGTTTTAAAGATTGCCCTGAGAAGGCAATCTTTAAAAAAGGTTGTACTTCTCCGTTCTAATTTTTGAGGGTTTACTTAGTGATAATTGTCTTAATAAGCACAAGACTGAAATGGAATGGGAATTGTTCTGCTATGGATATGGCTGCAGCTAAGACCATGCATTTGAATGAATGCATCAAACCAGTAGAGCACAGATTTCTGCATCACAGATATCCTAAGTCCACATTTGCGTAAGACTGTGTCCATTTTTTTAATTGTTTATTTTGCAGTTTGGTGATTTAAATGCTGTGTCCCCTGGAAATATGGATAAAGGTAAGCATTTTAGTGTCTCCAGGGTATAATTCTGTTTAAAGCTAATGTGAGTCTGAGCAAAATAAATCCTTATGTTTTAAAAACACAAGGATTTAAAACACAGTCAAACAGAATTTACAGCTGTATCATCCTTTAAAGTGCATGTATATGCTGTATAGATACATTGATATAATACAATAGCTCTGTATGTAATATGCCATATGTAATAATGACTGGAATATTGTAGGTTTGTTTTACAGTAAGAATATTTTGAAGATGTTTATTATCGTCATAAAGAAATGACAATTGGAAAACTCCAATTTTAATGCAAATTTTGTTATATCTAATAGGATGCAGTAGGGTAACAGCTATGGAAAGAAAGGCAAGAGTATGCTTATGGATATTTAACTGAATGTTTTGCTAAGTTAAGAGGCAGAATTGCATGCAAGTAAGCAGGGAGAAATTAGTTCCTTAAATTCTCATCATGCCATATTTTGACATGCATTCTTATACTGACTGCTTGAGTGATTTGGGGTGATTTGACTTCAGAACTCAACTAGTGAATATAAGAATGTTTGTCAAAATCTGGGGTCAAGTGACCACAGCTCTCTTCGCCTCACTTTCCCTACCTGTCCCTAAAAGTAACAATTCCTGTTCATCATGTTTAGGAAACGAGACATTTTCCAATATGAAGTTAACATTGTTTGTTAGACCTTTTGAGATTGCAGGCTTTTTTCCCACATCAAAATGTGTAGCTCAAGTGATGGAACCTGAATCTGTTTATCTATTTGAGATAACAGTTGACTTCTTTCCCATTAAAATTTTAATTTTCAGTTTATGCTTTATCAGATTGCTCCCCTGTATTTCAACTATTACTTACAAAACAAAGAGCCTTGTATTAGAAACTTCTTGCTTTGTGGTAGTTACATGCTGGTTTGTTTGTGCAGATGAGGGCAGCGAAGTTGAAAGTGAAATAGATGAAGAGCTGGATGAAAGTGGAGAGCCACAAGCTAAGAGGGAGAAAACTGAGCTAAACCAGGCATTCCAGGTGGGCTGCATGCAGCCAGTGCTTGAGAGTGGAGTACAGCAGAACCTCCTGAACCCAATTCATAATGAGCACATTGTTGCAACTACTCAGACTATCAGACAATGCAGTGCTACTGGAAATACATATACTGCAGTCTAATGTGAAACTTGCCTGGCCTCCGACACGCCCCATTGCATTAGCTGTTTAGGTTTAATATGAAAAAGAAAAAAAAAAGATAATAAGTCTGAAGGTTGACTGTTGTCAAATGTAACTGTTCTGATCATTATTTTGTTGGAGTTGTTAAATGGAATGGGTGTACGTATTTTGCCAGGTCAGTTTAGAAACAAAAAAATTTTTGTAAACGAAATCATTTTGCTTTGGCCACTCAATATGAAGAGGTTTCTTTGTATCAAATGCAAGGAAGATTTTTGCGAAGTTTAATGTTAATGTTTTGTCCTCTTATAATAATTTAATTTTTTTCATAGTTTTAAAAATATTTTAATGTTAATTATTAGTTATTATGCTGATTTCATATAGATAGGTTTTTAATTAGATGCACTTCTGTGAAATATCAAAAGAACTATTTTCTTTGATTTACACTGGAGGCATACTTGTTTGACAGCAGATGTATCAAATTTGTTATAAAAGGTGCTTTTCATCGTACTACGAGAAGACACTATTTTGATAAAATTGTGAGTATTCAGGGGGATTTTTTTGTAATAATGCTGGAGGGTTGAGAAGATCTCCTAGTTTCTTCCTGTGAGGAAGAAGCTGTTTAAAAGACAGAATTGTATCAGAATGTGGTAATCTGTATGGCATAAATGTACCTAATTATCTGAACATGATGTAAACAATGCAAGCTTCATTTAAAATCAACAGTTTCAGATATTATTTGCATACCAGTTCCTCTCTTTTGAAGACTACTGATTCTATATGTGAGGCCACTGAACAGATGCTTTTGATTGTTCAGTGGCACTGTAGTTGTTAGAAACTGAAGCTAAAAAAGAAGTGACTTGATTGTTGTTAATTTTAAGTGTATGTGCTACTTATGCTGAACTGGACATACAGGAAAACATTCCATTTGGATGACTTTCTTCTATTCCAGGTCTTTTCCTACTAGTGGTTCAGTCTGCTGCTCTTAGAAAAGATGATTTATAGAATGCAAGGAATGTAGCAACCTGCATCATTCTCCTTTCAAAAACATTTCCTTGTTGTTAAAGTGGATTTAAATTTTTACAAAAATTAGACAAGGCAGTGTAACTGGCACACCTCACTTGTACCTATTCCCAATTGTGTAGAATTTGAATAGGTGGCTAGATGGACCATTGCCATTTAAGAATGTACATCAGGGATCATTGTACCTCGGCTATTACATGGTGCCTTAAACAGAACTGAAGCTAAGACTTAGTACTTTTTGTTATTCTTAACTCTTAAATTAATTCAACAAGGTGTGCCTGTCATTTTCAGATTCCCTAAGAAGTAAGGACAGGTTACACAGCCTTCAAAAGAATAAAAGGATTTTTTATTATTAAATAATTTTAATATCCCTCTTAGAATGACAATAGACCTATTTTTTCTCGTTTCTAGCTGGATTTCACTTTAATAGAAATAAAATTTGCTTGGGAATTTGGAAAGCAAAACTAGCTTTAATACCAACTTCAAATGTCAAAATAGATTGACCATAGTCCCAAGCATGATTATATATTTTCTAAACCCTTGCCTACTTTTAATTTTAAAAACGAAAAAGAAATAAATGAGCAGGTACATAATGCAGTGCATGTTTTCAATTTCTATATTTTGTGGTGTATCAGCCAGATATTACATTTTAATGGTTAAATAATATCAGTTATAGAGACCATATTAATTGACATTAAAGAACTCAAGTTTTTCTTCACAAAGATTTCATTATGCAGACACACGAATTTGCTACACTAAAGTAGTGTAATTAAATTTTAAAAAATCCAAAAAGTGAATGAGAACACAAAAAGATCAACTTTACAGGAAAGACTGTGTAAAAAACATAGGATTATTTTATTCCGGTTTATCTAGTGTGTCTGGAAATGACTTTAAAGTCATATATACCAAATGGGAGAAGAGCATGTAAAATGGAAGTGTATTTATAGCAAACACGTTTGTTGCTAGAGTTTACATATGCTCCAAATACAGCTGCACATAAACTAAAATGTCCTAACACTATTGGTGCACAAAAAAAAAAAAATTAACTCCTTTGCAGAATTGTGAACCCATCCAGCTCATTCTGTGTAGGCATAATTCCTACTAATGTCAGTAGATGGCTTTTGCCTCAGTAAAAAGTAAAAGTGACATTTATATTCATTATTTCTAAACTCATAAATGCACTGAATCTCATTATAGATTTTGTTGTCACATATATCGCTCAGTGTGTCCTGATTTTTCCTTAGAAATCAGCACATCTGTACCCTTCACCAAAAATGCTAAAACTAAGCTGTGATAAATATTTACTCCCCTTCATTGTGCATTATAAGATGTTTACAAGTAAAATAAAGTGAAATAATTCAACTTTTTTTTCATTTTCAGCTTTTTTTTAATACTGTAGTACTTGTTTTAATTTTTGTGTTCGTGTTTTCTTATTCTTTCTTGGTTTAATGTTGAACTTGTTGTTGCTGAGAAAAGAGTATAATTGTAAAAGGTAAATCTAGATTGCTAAATATGGTGGGACTTGATTATCTTTCATTGTTTAGCTTTCCACTCCACTCAGTTGTTAAATGTCATAAAGTGAAAAACAAAAATCTGAGTACAAAAAATTGAATGTGTTTCATAGCTTCTAAAAATCATGAATTATGAAGACAAATTGAACTTTCATAGGTTCAGAAAACTGACTGGAGTCTGTATTCTTACTCTTAAATTCTAAAGATTTTACCAGGCTTTTTTCAGAGCAACTATCTTACTGTATTGTAAACTTACAGATTTGGGGGTATTTTGTTTTGTTCTTACTGAAATTTCAATCAAATGCTTAGATAAAACATTTTGCACACTCTTGCTGTTTAATAGCTGGGTTTTAGTACTTGTTGAAGAAGAGAGATACGAATACCTCAGTGTGTATTCTGTAATGTGTAGCGTGCGGCTGCATTGCCACACCAGCTCTGAAGTCTGTTGTCAATGCTATGGAGAGGTGTAGCGTGTGTCCACAGGGTAGACATTATGAGAGTTGACATGATTTATGTGTTTTATCTAATCTTGAAATGGAATACAGATTAATTATTTTAGAGGCATTTCCCCCATTAGCACAAAATAGCACAGTGAACAGTGTGGGGGAAGAGGTCTTGTTGAACTACCTTTTCAAAGCACAGGGCCCAATTTTCAAAAGTTTTATATATATTAAAGTGTTTTGTTACATTTTCATCTTTCTTGTGGTAAATCAGTTTTAAAACTTTTTTTTTTTACTTTTTTCAGGTGGTTTTTTTTTTTTTTTTTTTGCTTGTACTGTAGTATGCTCAAAGCACCTTCATTTTTTAAAATTTCCGTAAAAATTTGGAAAATAGATGTTAAATTATTTGCCTATAAAATGGTGATTTTAAGGGCATTATTGCCTTTAGTTCAAAAAAAATAGGAAAATGAAGTTCTGTCATTCAGGAATGCATAGGTCTGTATATAAACTTAATTTAAAGCAAGGTATTTTTAAATATCTGAAACACTTTTTGTTTTCTCTTGTTTACCCTAGGAGAAATGATCTGATATCTTTATCATTCTCACCAATTGACATCTGCACTGTTTAGGAAAAAATCCATGTTAGAGATGCACTGCAATCCAATTTAATCCAGAATGCTTTTACAAAACAAAAACAACAACTGAGAGCCATAAATGTGCTGACAAAAAAATCCAAATTTATTAGTAATATAAGTATACAACAATTTCAGAGTTTAAAATACAAATCTGCGAGAACAAGATGAATTTCTGAAAATTGGGCCCTTGTCACACTAACAGGACATGCTCTTTGTATACGGTTTAAAGCAAATTGGTACATGGAATTCTAGTATCTCTGCTAATTTGATTGGTGATTTAACACTGACAATAAAAACTGGAATAGAAGCATAAACACACAGTGCTTAGTTCTAGTTCTAACTAGGAAATTAATTTGATATAATGCCTTGCATTAACCCTTTGAGCATTGTAAGTAACATGATGGGAACAAAGATTTTTAGATAATTTAACTAGTCCACTGAGCATATACTTTGAAATAGCTTATAGTGTTGTAAATGTTTTTTTACTTATGTCTAAAGTAAATACTTGCATTACTTGCATACAATATGGGGATGTTTTTTTATTAATAGGGGCCTCAGTAGATGTAGGCAAAATATTCATTGCCATTTATATGTACTGTGTAATATAAAACAGTACTTCAGCTCCCTGGTTTTCATAACTGCATATATATACAAAGAAAATCAAACATGATTCTACAGATAGGAAGTTGTCTACTTTAAGATTCCTTTAGAAGATAAAGGTTTAGAAAATATATTCAGCTATTTTGAAAATTTCCTGAGATAGATTAGTATTGGAATACTCTGGTACTGTAAAAGAGAAATCTTTAGGATTAAAAGAAGGTTTAGTAATAATAAATTTTGCAGAATATTTGATGTGTTTGCATTGAAATTTTTGGCAGTGTTTGTGAGAAACAGGAACAAAAAGTGCACAATTATGTTAATATTCCTTTTAAAACTCAGTCACTGCAATAATGACTAGCTAGAACATTAAGGTATTTTATTAAATTTCACATACAAGGGTACAGTTTGGATGGCCCTTATTGAATGTCAGAATTTTAAAAGCAACCCAGAAACTGCACGAGCAAATAATTTTAAAAGTCCCTTTGTTCTTAAAATTACTGCTTACAGGAACAAGGGAACAAGTGTAGCAGCAAGTAAATATTCTTTTAACTTAAAGATACTGATGCCACCTTACTAAGTGAGAATACAGTACATTTTCTACTGGTTTCTTGCAATATCAGTCAGCAAACACTAAAGCAGCTGTACTTATTTAAGTCTAGCTGAGGGCAAAGAAAAAGAGTATCATTTAAAGTTATTTAAGGGAATTACGTCAGTAGTATAGTGCAAGTAAGTTGTAAACATTTTTAGTCAGTTAATGCAAATTAATGCATAATTAATTAACATAAATGCAATACTCAAAGGGTTTTAATTTACCAACTTTTTTTATTCATAATTTACTGTAAATGCTTCTGAGTTTGCATGCCTTGATCATTGCTGCTAGTGATTTTATGTGCCAGTAGACCTGAGTTTAATTTACCAGTTTAACTAAGAAATAGTAAAAGCCACTTACAAAGTGACTGCCTAGTGTTTGAAGTAAAATATGCCTTAGTTTGAAAACTATCATTTAACTCT
The DNA here is from genome assembly GCF_017590055.1 of Onychostruthus taczanowskii. NCBI lineage: Eukaryota > Metazoa > Chordata > Aves > Passeriformes > Passeridae > Onychostruthus > Onychostruthus taczanowskii. Next base: position 128,549 of record NW_024507657.1, read on the forward strand.
TGTTTTATTCTGATTTTGTTCTTTTCCTGTTGAAAAAATAAATTGGCATTTTGGGATTGGAAGCCCTGAGTAGTTAAATATTTGGTAAGAATTGTTCTTGGAGATTGCTCATTAAGGCTGAAATTCAGTGTAGAAAACAAGGCCCAGAAAAAGCGAATGGGCATCAAATGAGCCTCACTTAACACTAATTCAGGAAGATGTTCTTTGTATGTTCTTAAGCACTTTCTCGGTTATGGTGCAAACATCTTACAGGAATTTTCAGTTCTAGATTCATTTTACTCTGAAATAATAAATGTCTTTTTAGGACTTCAGAGGAGCAACCTTGAATGGATTGCGTTTTAACAGGAACTCAGTTCAATTCTTTTTGACTCACTGATACCAGCAAAAGCTTTTTACACAAAGAATATTTAATGGGTTCTCCAAATAAAGTTTCCTTCCATACAATATTAAAGTGACTGCCTTGTATTTAAACATTAAATACCCATCTTAAAGTAACCCAGTTAAGCAACTTAAAATATGTTGGGAAGATATCACTTTTGTACCAAAGCAAGTTGCCCATTTCCACTCATACCCACTGAAAATTTGGATTTACAGTTTATAACCAATGAGGCTGTTAAAGAAACTTCGAGTGCCTTTCAAAAACTTGGAAAATTGTGCCTGAGGTGGTAAACTTTAATTAGGTTAATTCTAGAGCTACCAATCAGTAATTTTGTCATCACTCAGGGCTTTCTTACCTTCTAGGAAACTTCCCTTGTTGCATTTATTTTATACTGTATTTTTTTTAAGTGCCATCATTTAAATTTCACTTAGTAAGTGGCAGATTACATTATCCAGTCCCACAGCACAGAAACATCATAACACTAGGACATATTCAAATTCTTTTTTTCCAGTTGACTGAATATATTATGTAAATGAGGTAAGCAACTTTTTGTAGATTGTATGTGTGAGATAATGTAATGTTCTTTTCCAGTTTTTGGGCTACAGTTGAATATACTTTTTAATTATTTAAAGAAGACATCTTTACAGAATAACGTGATGGTTTTTTTTGTATAATGTATTTGATTTTGTAAATACGTATTTCCTGATGTGATTTTTGTGACAAATGCTAAATCTTTTAGTATATAATGTCCTCTCAAAACTGGCAGGAGCTAAATAATAGTTTGTTGGCAATTTGTATTGTGTACTGTACAATAACTGGGGACCTTTTATAATTATAAAAATATATATTAACTTTTAGTGTGTTGTATAAAAAAAATGACTGGAACATACTAAAGACAGTAGGATTTTTCTGAATATTTCAGACTTGAACTCAGGCTAGCTTTCTTGTGTTTTTCAAAACAAAATTGTGTCTTGTCTTTTAAAATCAATAAATTTGTTTTCTTGTTACAAACATATCTGAATGGCTTCAGTTCTTCCATAGCTGTTTTGGACTGTTGTACTGTTGATTTTGAGAGAAAAATTATTGCACTTACACCTTTGAAATAAGACCACTTTTTTTTTTTTAATTTAACAACAACAGAAATAAGTAACAAATGTGTCTCAGATGGCAAAAAACCCAAGTATTTTGAATCACAGAACTGCTAGGGTTGGAAGGATCCTCTGAAGATCATCTAATCCAGCCCACCCTGCCAAGGCAGGATCACCTAGGAAGTGTTGGTTCAACTCAGTTGTTGTCATAATCCCAGTAAATAGAGACTGTAATGTACTTATTCCTTTCAGTGTTAACAGAATTTCCCATTACAGATTTATGTAGTTAACAGCTAACAGTGAGAGGCATGCAGATTCTGGCCTCCAGGAATTAGTGGTGTCAGTTTGGTACCAGCAGAACCCACTTCTGCAATTTTGGCTGTAAATATTCTGCAATATGGTAACGTGTTAGATGTTTTGACAGTTTCACAAAACATAGTTGAAAGCCTAATCTCACCGGTTCATATATTCCATGAGTCTCAAGTATGTGTTGCAGGCACCACATATATTTCATATTATATTTCATATAAAGAAATGCTGAATTTAATTTTAATGGGGAGGACCCACCAAGTAATAGATGCTAGAACATATCAAATAACTATCAGATACCAAGATTAAAACAGGTATTTCACACAGAACTGTAGTAAAGGTAGAAGGGTTGCACCCTAAATCTTACTTTTCTCGGGATGTTTGGCCATAAATTACGGTCCACTCATTGCCTATTCTTTAATTTCAAATGAAGACCAAAATCTTAGTATAGTACATTATTGGTGCCTGCATTGCATTGTACCTTACAAGACTACAACTACATCAGTGACCAGCTGCAACTAAAGAGTTGGGAAATTGTCAAGGTTGGAAAAGACCTTCAAGATCACCCAGTCCAACTCAGCACTACCCTTGTCACCCATAAACCACCACACCACATCACCAGGCCCAGATGAACATCCCCAGGGATAGTTACTCTACCACATCTGTGGGCAAACTGTTCTGATCTCTGACCACCCTAACAGTGAAAAAAAATTTCTAATAGCTGAATCTCCCCTGTCTCAGCTTAAGGTCATTTCCTCTCATCCTCTCACTGCAAGCACAGCAGAAGAGACCAACCCTTGCCTCACTGCAGACTCCCTTCAGGCAGTTGTAGAGAGCAGTAAGGTCCACCCTGAGCCTCCTCAAGACTAAATACATCTGGCTCTCACAAGTATTCCTCATGTGACATGTTCTAAAGCTTTCACAAGTTATGTTGCCATTCTCTGGACATATTCCAGGAATTCTGTGTCTGTTTTAAAAGTGAGGGGCCCAGAACTGAACACAGGATTTGAGGGGTGGCTGAGGGCTGAGTACAGGGGACAATCCCTGCCCTGCTCCTGCTGGCCACACTATTGCTGGTGCAGGCCGGGATGCCATTGGCCTTCTTGGCCAGCTGGGCACTGCTGGCTCATGTTCAGCTGCTGTCAGCAGCACCCCCAGCTCCTTTTCCTGTGGGCAGCTTTGCAGCCCCTCTGCCCCAGCCTGTGGCACTGCCTGGGGTTGCTGTGACCCAAGGGCAGGAGCCAGCACTGGCCTTGTTGGACCTCACACCACTGGCCTTGGCCCATGATCCAGCCTGTCCAGATCCCTCTGCAGAGCCTTCCTGCCCTCCAGCAGATCAACATTCCCACCCAGCTTGTGACATCTTCAAACTGACTGAGGGTGCACTCAATTGCAACACCCAGCTAATTGTTAAAGATGTTAAACATGACAAAAAGAGCCCTGGGGAACACCATTGGTGACTGGCCACCAACTTGATTTATTTCCATTCACCACCACTCTCTGGGCCTGGCCATCCTGGTAGTGTTTTACCCATCGAAGAGTCCACTCATCTAAGCCACAAGTGGTTTTTCTAGGAGGATCCTCTGGGAGATAGTATCAAATGCATTTACTCAAGTTTAGATAGACAACACCCACAGCCTTCCACTTGTCTACAAAACAGGTTGCTTTGTCATAGAAGGAGATGCGTCAAGCAGGACCTGCCTTTTTTAGATCCGTGTTTGCTGGGCATGATCCTCTGGTTGCTCTGCATGTGCCATCTAATGGGCTTCATGCATCTCTTCCATAGCCTTGCCCAGAACTGAGGTAACTACAGCCCTGTGGTTCCCAGGATCATCCTTCCAACTCTTCTTGCAGATGTTCTTACATTTGCTGATTTCCATTCTTCTGGAACTTTTGCAGTAACCAGAACTGTTGGTAGATGATTGAGAGTGGTTTGGCAAGTTGCTTTACCAGTCCCCTCATTACTCTGGGGGGATCTCACTGGTGCCCATAAACTTGCGAGTGTCTAATTGGCACAGCAGGTCACTAACCATTTCCTCCTGCATTATGGAGGCTTCGCTTATCTGCCCATGACCAATTTCCAGCTCTGGTAATTTCTCAAGCTGGGTATCCCAAGGACAAGTGGGAATGATATTAAGAACAAGGCAAAGAAGGCATTAAGTACCTCTGCCTTTTCCTCATGCCCTATCACTTGCTACATTGCCCTCTGCATTTCACAAATGATGAAGACAGTCCATGACCCTCCTTTTGCTATCACTGTGTTTATACAAGCATTTTTTTGCTGTCTATAACTGCTGTGGCCAAATCAAGTTCTAGTAGGACTTTGGCCCCTCTAATCTTCTCCCTGTGTGATCTTGCAACATCCTTACAGTCCTCCCAAGCTATTTGACCCTCCTTCCAGAGATGATAGATTCTCTTTTGTTCCCCCACGTTCTCTTTAACCCATCTTTTTTCCTGATGACTTGTCTTTCTAGACAAGGGGACAGCCTGATCCTGAATATTTAAAAGCACATCCAGCCTTCCTGGACTCCTTTGTCCTTCAGGACTGACTCCAAAGAGACTCTGTCAATCTATGTCCTAAATAGGACATAAAAGTCTGCTAGATCGAATTCCAAGGTGGAAGTTCTGCTGCTGTCCCTCCTTACTCTACCCAGTATTGAAAACTCTAATATTTCATGTTCTCTCTGCCCAAGACAGCCACCAACCACCACATCACCCACTAGCCCTTTGCTCAATGTCATGATTTAAGCCCAGCCAGCTGCCAAGCCCCAGGCAGCCACTTGCTCACTCCCACACCAGTGGGATCAGGGAGAGAATCAGAAGGATAAATGCCAGGAAACTTGTGGGCTGAGATAAAGACAGTTTAATAGGGAAAGCAAAAGCAATGCACACAATTCAAGCAGAACCACCTACATTCTAAGCATGATACCACGTGATCTGAAATATCCTTTTTGGTCAGTTTGGGTCACCTCTCCTGGCTGTGTCTCCTCCTGACCTCCTGAGTACCCCCAGACCCCTCCCCAGTGTGGCAGTACCAAAAGCAGAAAAGTCCTTGGCTCTGTGCAAGCCCTGACAAGCAATAACAAAGACATCTCTGTATTATCAACTCTGTGTTCAGCACAAACCCAAAACACAGCCTCATACCAGCCATTATGAAGAAAGTTAACTCTACCCCTGCCAAAACCAGCACATACACAAAAAACCCCCAGGTCTAGCAGGGCATGTTCTCTGGTAGGCTCTTTCACCAGCTGTGTCAAGAAGTTACCTTCCACACAGTCCAAGAAGCCCCTGTCTGCTTCATCTCTGCTGTGTTCTATTTCTAGCAGACACTTGGCAAGCTGAAGTCATACACACATAAAAGGGCAACCACGAGACTTCTGGCAGCCACTTGAAGAACACCTTGTCTGCCTGTTCATCCTGGTTGGGTGGTCTGTAACAGACTCCCACCATGACATATGCCCTGCTGATTATCCCCCATCTTACCATAGACACTCAATCTTGTCATCTTCATCATAATCACCAATTTCAATACAATCACATCACTCCCTAAGAGTGCTATTCTATGTTTACAGAATACTCCTAATTGGTTTGCTAATTGAGATGAGGCTTCATTTTCTAGCATATGCCTTGCTGAGACTAAATGGGTTTTTATCTGACACATACATGGCAAAACAATGTGTAGAGGGACATCGTCCCTAGAGGGACCAACCAACTCTTGAAATACCCAACAGGCTACATTGCTCAGCTTTTTTCCACTGACAGTACTACCAGGAAGACCCTGCAAAATTCAACCTCTGTTGCTGTTCATATTCATTGAACTGATTTTATTTTGAAATTTTCATTCACAGTAACACAGATCCACAGATCCAGACCTCTAAGCATGAAGTATTGTAAGAAAAAAGAAGCATAAGGAAGGTAATAAATTATTTCTATTACTTCTATAAGATAATTTTCTGCACAATGTTATTGTCAAATAAGTAAGATACATTCTACATCGAGTTATTTTATATGTATTTAATTTGACTTGCCTAAAGCATTCACTTTAATTATGTAAAATCACACAGAGCCTGCAGCAACCCAGTGTGCATCAGTTGTTCAATTCTGTATCAAGGTCTATGCCAAAAACCACATCAAAAATAAGCCAGTTATTTTTCCACAAAAGCATCTGATCAAGGCAAGTAAGAAAAAGATGAAACCTTGATCTATTTTTGGCACAGTATGCTAGAGAGAGTTTTTATTCTGACTTGGCTGTGCTGGTCTCATTCAAAATTTTGCTAAATCCCATTGTATGTGTACTTCCCCAATACATTAACTAACTTAACATGTTGGATTTTTCTGTTCAAAAACCAAAACAACCCCTTCTTATGCTACTGCTGACATTTTATTCTAAATGTTTTATAAGCAGAACTGTTCTAACAAAGAGTAACTCTGTGTATGGACATTTGCCATGGGCACACTGTACACAAGATCTGCTGCTGCTTTTATGATCAGAGTTCATGGCAGATGTAGCTGGTCAGTACTTATTTAGAAACCTACTTGTTAGTCAGACATATTTTCAGAGCTCTAGATGGAAGAGATATTAAAAAATGCTGTCTCAATGCTCTGCAGCTGGATGTTACCTTTCCCCACAATAAGTGGTGTCCTGGCAGATGAAGTCAGAAACAGCTGAAAAAACTGCAATAGCAACATGTTGAAGTGAGGATCACAGATTGTGTCGTTGCAACGCAGGCATTGAATTTACTGGTCCATGTGAGCGACACGGTGATTGTCACTCAGAATAGTAACAATCACTTCATTAATTTATTTCCCTGGTCTTCCATGGTTTCCAATGCCCAAGAAAAATTTAGACTTCCCTTCTTCCTCCAGGTTTCACCCAACAAAGTCAAGCAGCCAAAATCAAAAGTTGCAATAATTAAAATTGTAAGAAAATGGGACAGCTCTAATCATCACCACATAAATGACCACATTAACTTCCTGTGAACTTCTTGGTGGACTATTTTGTGTGTCTTTGGGAAGCACAATTCTTCTAACTTTAGGTAAAGGTACACTTTACCTCCATCCACTTATTATGGCAAATTCAAATCCATGCTTTACTACACCAACAAGCAGACAAAAAAACCCCTTGGTTTTGATGTTTCTGCTGACAAACTTGCCAGAAAAACTAATACTATCTATGTTGAATAATCCACCCCAATCAAGCTTTTTTGTCTTTTTCAAAACTATTAAGATAATTTAATTGATTTAAAGTTCCTTAAAGTGTGGGTGGACTTTTTGTTAAAAATAAAAAAGTGGCCAAATATGTAATCCATTATAGACAATCCTGTTGTGATGCCTGATGGGGAAAGAACTGGTCTCATTTAACACCACCAGATCTGATACCTTTAAACCCACTAAGCAGGATTGTACCTGCTGTTGCTCTTGAACATAAAAGCAATGGGGCTCTGCAGAGACAACAGTCCAGCTGGGAAAGACTGTGACATTCAAACCCAATTCCGCACTACAGCACAGGGTATGTATAGTAGCAGGTGAACCCCAGAACGGGGAATAGCATGCATTGACTCCATGATTCAGAAGGCTGAACAATTGCTTTATTAAGCTATACTATATGATATTATACTATCCTAAAACTATGCTATACTACTCTATACTAAACTAAAGAAGAACCTGTGACCCCTTACAGACAGTCACGACACAGCTTTGACCTAATCAGTCAACCAATCCAAACAATAATCACCAGTGTCCAGTTAAGAAATCTCTCTTTGGTAAACAATCTCCATAACACATTCCACATGTGCCAAACAACAGGAGCAGCAAATAGAGATAAGAATTATTTCCTCTTCTTTCTCTGAGCTTTGTCACTGCCTTCCCCAGGAACAATCCTGGGAACATTGTGCCTGTTGCTTTCTGTGAAGAGAGCTGCAGCCACAGGTATGCCTGTGGAACAAGTGTTGGTTGATCTGTTTTAGCCTTCAATGTCAAAGCAGCAGCTCAACAATAATGTTTAATAGAACATATTGTTGCACCTCTAGACTTAAATTTGGTTTTAAGTATAAAATATTTGATTTAGCAAGAGAGACTGAAAATCTAGCATTTATAGCATCAGTGAGGAGCTCATTGGTAGCATTAACTTGACACTACAGATACTGCTGACTTTGTTGATGACCAATGAAAGGCAAAACTGAATTAAAAACTGTTTTCTTATTGCTTCCACAGATCAGTTTTGAAACCAAAATGGTGCACACACAAGAAAGCATTCACAAGAAGATAGCAGTTTCAGGTGAGCAACATCTTGCAGAGTGTTTACAGTCAAATTTTGATGGCATTCACTGCATGAGGGGTATGGTAGTGACTTGTTTGAGCAATAACCCTTATAGTTATTTCCTCACATTCTTGAATAACACCATAGTTTAAAGAGGCTGATGGAAATCTGGATAGGGAAATCATTGGAAATTACAAAGAAAGAATATAAATTGATCATCACTTGGACTTTGGTTTGAGGGGTTTTTTTTGTTTTGTTTTTGGGGTTTGTTTTGTTTTTGTTTGTTTTGTTTTCTTTTGTTTTGTTTTGTTTTTTCTGATTCACCTAACAATTCAACATGTGCATTAAGGGTAAAAGGAAGGATCAAAATTCCCTGTCTTTAGTATTCCAAGTTCATATTAGCTGTGTTGTTCAAATTTTTAGGAATACAGGTGGGTTTTTTCTGACACATTGTCCTCTTATTTGGTTTGATAATTAAAACTAATTTATACCTTCAGAAAACATATTTGCTTAGTGAATGTTTGATAAAGAGCTGCAACACAGAAATTTTCTCAGAACTCTTCTCCGAATGTCCCTGTTCCCCCCTTCCTTCCACAAAACGAGATATATTTGGTTCAGGAAGCAAGCTTGCTACCATATACTCACTCTTGCAGCTAAAAACTAGTGCACTGGAGCCACCAGCATATAGCTGTCTAGTGGTTTAGAGGTGGTGCCTGCAGTTGGAACCAAGGCTGCAAGTTGAAGTTGAAGCAGTAAAAGCAGCAACAGCCATTGTCTGAAGTTGGCCTCTTCTGTGGAACACTGTTTTTGTTTTATGCTCATTAGAAGCTACCAAGGACTAGGTGGTCAGTGTCACAGTTCTACTGAGGTGAGGTAGTCATCCAGTAAAGATCCTGGTAAAAAAAAGCTACTCTTCTTTCTCCTTGTACATGTGAAAAAACGTACCCCTCCAAACTAGTCCCGCCACCATCCTTTTCAGAGCATTGTGAGCAACATCTTGCCTGTTGCTCCATTTTATTACTGGTGTGTCATCAGGTTCTCACATCTAGAAGAGGTAAAAATCTATCTGCATTGTCACTTTCCTGCTTATCCACTAGGTTTCTACAACTCTTAGTTGGCATTTGCCCTGTATTTGAGCTACCCATAGATACCTTCTTCTGTGCTAAACAAATGCAGTGTTGCCTTACCTCTATTCAACCTTTCACTGCAAGAATGAATTTGACAGCCCAGAAATCTCTGTTATTTGGACTAGATGTTAATTAAGAGGCTGTGGAATTGGCTTTGGGTGTAAGTAATCTTGCTGAGCACTGAAGCACTGACTGTGTGCAGTGCGCTATGCACCTGATGGCACTTGCAGACATCCTTGTTCCTCCTTCATACAGGGGTAACATCAAATTCACTCACGGTCAAGAGTCAACATCTATTGTTATAGATGAACCTTCTCAGTCATTAGTGCAAACAGAGGTTCAGCAATGTGTGCCACATCTGTACATTTCGTGGCTAAAAAAGCTCAGAGGAACAATTCTCTGATGAACCATTCTCTATGTAGCAGGACAGCGTCACTTTGTACAACCGCACAATCCTTTGAATGCATTCGGGGTGGGTAAGTTGCTTCCTTTCCATACAGGATAGCCCAAGTAACCATTTGGGTCCACAGATAACTGACATACTTACTACAAAATGTATGGAAACACAGTGAGCTGAGGCCACATAGTACTTAATGCAAGAGCACTTCTCAAATATTGATTAATTAATTTTCATAGTGTATTTTTGACACACAGTCGTACATACTAAATTAATTAACAGGGGTTTGGTTGTTTGGTTTTTTCCCCCTTTTACCACGACGGGGCGGGGCTGGGACTACCTAACGCCAACAAAAACCGCACAATCCAGGAAAAACTTTTATGGCAAAACAGCGACACCCACTGCTCGACATCACAGTTGCACCCTTATGCTCGAAAATAAAGAGAAGGTGAAAACGCCAGGGAGAGGGAAGCTGAACTCCCACGGGGGTCGCGAACCTTCTCCCTTGCATCGCTGCCACGAACCTCAGGTTGCGGTCTCAACACAGGGGTGCCTCCAAGGCCCGTGGTTATTCAGCAGGAGACACGGACGGAGGGAGGAAGGGTGTCACGGTGTTACCGTCTCCTCGCCTCCCGTGCCCCGCTGCCTCCCCTGGGCGCAGCGACACAGACGGGAGGACGAGCGGCGGGCGCGGGGTCACGGCCGCGCTGTCTCCGCATCCGCAGCGTTGAAACTCGAGGATGCTCCCCGCCAGGGAGGAGCTGCCGGCGGGACTGCAGCCCCGGCCAGAACGTCCCGCAGCTGGAGAGAGGGGTGCGCGGACGTGACTGTGACACTCGGGTAGGTACCGAACCCCCCGACTTTTACTCCTGCGCGTCACCGCCGAGGGCGGGCTTCGCCTCCCGGCGGCTGCTCCCTAAGCGCCCTGGGCACTTCTGCTGACGGCTCGGCGGGAAGAGGTGCTGTGGCTCACGGGCCGTCAGCACTGCGCGCAGCCCCGGTGCGGTGACAGAGGCTCCCGCTGTCTTCCCTCGCCCTCCCCAGATGGTGACTCGAAGCGGGACCGGGGGCGCCGGAGCCGTGTCTCTCGCGGTGTGCGGTGGCTTGGGGCTCGGCGCCTGCAGTGCGGGACGCCGGGCTCGGCAGCGGCAGCCTCGGCCAGGCCGGGTCAGTTCAGCCCTTGGAGCACGTGTCTGTGCGAGCGGCTTTCCTCGGGTGCGGCCGTTGGTGCTGCTGGTGAAGATCCAGCTGGCACTCGGGCGGAGGGTCAGGCCGGCAGCCGCCGGGAGCGCGACCCCGCGGGGCGCTGCCCCGGCACAGCTGTCCCGGCTGCCCGCGAGCCCGGCAGCGGGGCAGCGCTGCTCGGCTGTAGGAAGCTGCTCCGTCTGGGAAAGGTACACACTGGTGTGTCAGGGTTGTGTCTTCTCCCTCTCCTTGAGTTTGTAACTTAAGGCAGGGATGGTCAGAAGAGGTCTTTCCCCCTTACCTGAAAGACAGGGTCTTTTCTTGCTATAAAACCAAATGGAAGAGAGAAAATAACGAGCTGGAAAGGGAAGGAAGTAATGGAAGCCAGTCTGTAGTTGTGTGAACATAGCTACATTTGCTTTTCTGCTGCTGCTGCTAGTTGGACTGCTGTGCTGAGACGGCAGGAGAGCACAGCAGTGTTTTGGGATGCACTGTGCTGCTGGGAAAGTCCAAATTGGTCCAGAAGGGTACTGCTTAGCCCTGAAGCAATTCTCTCTGGCTCTGCTATTTGTCTATTGGCTGGCTTAACATGCAGAAGTGATGTCTGCATGGACACCTTTACTGACTTTCTTGAAAGCAATCTTTCAAATTCATGTCTTTACAGGGTAATAGCACAGCTGAAATTTTACAATAAAACCAACTGCTTGAATCTATGGTGGGGGAAGATGGTGAAAAAAACCCCACCTGAAATTGGTGTATGTACAGAAAGTAGTTAGTGAGGTGGACGAATGAGACCAATCCGGAGCTGTTCTAGACACGCAGTGCTTGTCATGGCTTTGGTTTTTCAAAATGGATCTCAGTAACTTCTGAAAGGATTGATGGAATAGATGTTTTACAGTTGTGCTCGGTTTTTGGTCAGCAATGCAAATGAATCAGTATTAGTACTGGCATATAGACTTGGGTTTTCAGTCATCTAACGTCATTTAAGAAGGCATGAGTGACATAAACTGACCACTAACCACAGCTGATATGGGCTTCTGTCTTGCATTGTATTACTTAAAAGATTGATCTGTAGTTACTGTTCTCTTGGTGTTTCCTTTTATACACATTCTTGCATGTGAAAGACTTGCTGGAAGCAAAGAGAAATTCAAAGCTAACAATTTCTTGCTTTGGGCATTATTTTTACATTAATGTAAGGGCTCACATAGGACACAACTGAAAACTTTGATGCTGTAGTGTGGGTATATTGAGTTTTTTGTGTCCAGCAACACTGGGCTTTAGTTTAATAAAACCACATTTGTAAGTTTTGGGTGAGGGTGCATTTGTGTGTCATTGTTGCTAAAACAGAGGAATATTGCAAAAAAAAAATATTGTTTTGAGATGCAGGCTGTCTTCTTTTTTCTTTTCCTTTCATAAGATGTTCAAGTTATGCCCTATCAGACCCTATGGATAATACAAAACTTTTTAATGGTATCTGGTAGTTCAGCAACTTGATGCAACTTGAATACTTTGTGTGTTACCTATTAGCCTATTAATACTGCTAATGTAGTAGTAGCTGAGAAAATATATTAAGTATTATTAAACATTATATACTGTAATACATACATTACTAAACATTAGTAAGATCATTCTAATAAGCAGACACTAGTACTTGAAAAACACACTATGTATGTTAGATATATGTTATTTAAGCGATAAAAGGAATTGACATAATTTGAAATCTTCAGGTTTTTTCCCCTCCCTGCTTCAAATTGAAATGATGAAAATTACTTTACTTTCAAACTTCCTACCTAAATATAGGTCCCCAAAATACGTATTGAATAAGTGTTGAAAAAAAAATTAATAGTTCAACTCAATGATCCTAAGAGCTCTTTTCCAGCCTAAATCATTTTGTCATTTAAGTAACAAAAACAAACAACACAATGAAAAAAATTCTAGCTTTCAAAACCATCTTCTTTCTTTACCAGCAAGAAAAATTTTTTTTGGAAAATATTTTTGTAGAGAATAAAGCATGCACTTTTTATGTGTATTTTCAAGTGATAAAATACTCCTGGTCAAACTGTCTGGTCAAAAATTAATCCAAGTTCAGATCCATCAGGGCTGGATGTTGTTACAGCACTCAGTTTATCTGTAGTTTTTATACTTCATGTATCACTACTGCATTTGTCTGATTCTTTTGTGTTATTGTCTGTAATTGAATAATAGTAATTAAGTATAGAGCTAATGTAGACTACATTGCATAGCATAATATAGAGTATACGGTTTATTACTGGTACTCAAGAGTGATTTTAAAGTCTAACAAGTGAGTTGGTTATACTGTGGGTGATTGGCTGCTGGACTTTGTGCTTTTTGCTTGCAGTTGTTTGTAAGAATTCCACCAGCTCAGGCCTTAAACACTTACCCTTCCTGTGGATGCATGCTGGGGCAACACAGTGTCTAAATAAACTTTCTTGAATACACTTAGAAGCATAGAATCCTTGGAATCTTGTAGTGGTTTTGGTTTCTTCCGTTGATTTATTACTGCATTTTTTTGTCCCTTGCAAGTATCAAGCATATAAACACAGACAGGATTTAAGCTTCTAAATGGAAAAACACATGCACCTTCGCTGTACCTAGCAGAAGTAGACAACAATGTGCTCAGTCATGGCAATTTTAATATGAAACAAAGTTTAGATCTTGATTCAGATTGAAGCTGAAAAGAAGAGCTAACAGCTGCAGAACCCATGTATTTCTGCATTAAAGTGCAAATTCTGGACAAAAGCCTATTACAATAGCTCTTCACTTATTATTTGTTTTTCCTGAGGTTACTAGGACACAAAATCCCTGATACCTTTGAAAGGTATTAGGAAAGGGTTATTAGCTGTTACTAGTAGTTTGGAGTGAGTGTGGGGGGGAGAAAGTAATATTTTTCTGATTCAGCAGTTATTTTGACAAAATTCAACAGCAGCCTAAAGATAATGTAATTTTTCTCTCTAGTTATATACAGAGTAAACTCACCAATGCCTAGATAAGCTGCTTTTGCAAACTGTCTTTTTATTTAAAGGACATGTATAGGATGGTCTAGGAGAAACTGAAAGAGTAGTCCTTATTTTTGTTTTGAAAAGTGAGCAAACAGTCTTTTTTGAAATCCTGATCTTTTTTTTTTCTTTCCCCTTACCTTCCATGTAACAGTATCTGCAGTAATCTTTTTAGTTGTAAATGACAGACCTAAAAACTGGGAGGGTGGCAGATTAGTTTCTCTCTATCTGTTTACAGTTGAAAAGTAGAAAATCTGTAGTAAATTTGTGGTTTGGTCCTTATATGTGTTAGGTCAAGTCAAGACAGGCAGTAATATTTGGGCATTACATATGCAAGAAAGACTGTATTTTTTAGATTGTTGGTGTCTTCATTTATGGACAGCCATTAATTTTGTAAGAATTAGTAAATTAGTGAAAGCCCCGGGGAAAGTCTGCTGCATCTTATAACATATTTGTATTATTATTCATATTTATATTATTTAAGATCCTTCACATTTTCCTTGGGAGTTGCCTCTCTGAGCTTTATAATTTTGTATGAATCAGGCACAAATCCTCATCCCATAAAAATGTATACTAATAATTTTTCTGCTGTGATTTATTGCCATTGACTTCAGTTGCCATATACCTGGAAGGTGCATGGGTGGCATTACACTTGCATGTGTTTATAGGATTACATTATTTTGTGTCAAAAGCAAATTGCAGCTCTTTAATACAGATATCTGGAAAGCAAACCATCTGTGTTGAGGTTATGATGATCTGATAATTTCAGTCTTGTTGTTGTTCTTATGGTTGAAATATAAAGGATCAGAAGTCATGTATCATCACAACTCTTTCTTCCCTGTTTTATGGTAGCTCATTCTCTTTAAGTCTTATTCACATAAAACTATAGTTGAAATGTAAGGATATTCTCAGAAAAGTGTGGACATGGAATGAGCAAAAACAAAGTAAAAATAAATATAACTGTAATTAGAAAAGGAGTGTGGCCTTCCCTCTGCAAATCTGGTAACTTTACACCAGGTCCAAGATTTTTTTGTATAAAGAAGGAGGTGCACTGACTCATTAAATGTCATGTTGAATAGACAGGAATAGCGTAAAATCAATTTTCAAATAGCAGTACGAGGTTCTGCAGGAGCTATAACTTGATACAATAAAGTGGCTGAGGTGCATTACTTCTCGTTGTTGTCAGAGCAGTTTTAGGTAACATTGGGCTTCAGGGGTCTCTCAATATTAAAAATTCACTGAAGGGCTAAATTTCCAATTTACCAAGAAGGAAGCAAGGCAAGTAAGTATACTACTGCATGGCAAACAAGTTATTCAAAATAGAAGAAAAGGAGAAATCCTGCTCTAAAGCACACCAGAATGATTAGTGAAAGATAAAAGCCCTCTTTCATCGTGCCAAGGAAGCATTTCTAGCGCATGTAGTTGGAACAGGTAGTACTTGAAATTACATCTTTGACAGTAGATACTACCCTCCTTTGCCTTCAGAAATGTCTTTTGTGGTGCTCAATGAAGCGTTGCTAGTTGTACAATGAATCAGATGCTCCCAATGGAAAAAGTACCAGGAATCAACTCATTAATTTGTCTCTTATCTTCTTGTGGCTTGAAAAAAAATAGGCTTTTAAAAACAGATACTGCTCACCAAAACAGCTAGATGGAATTCTGCTTGCTTCTTTTCTATTCAAGCATCAGATACTTCAGTCTTTTAGGCTATTTCTAGTTCTTCCAAAACTGTGTTTCAAATAAATGACTACCTCTTATCACGGACATTTGCCTTGTGACCTACCAGGGAATATATATCAGGTTTGCTTGCTTTGCTGTCAAAGTGGGCCTGATGATACCACCTTAGTATGAAGCTTTAGTCTGGTTATTTGGAGATTTTTTAACTGCCTGTGGAAAACTGTGGACACTTGCAGGTTTTGAAGATAAGCAGTATTGATGAGGAACAGAGCATGCACTGATGTGCAATTTGAGAGGGAATTTATGAGGAATCAAGGAGATGGCACATCCCCCTACCACAGAAGAGCTTATCTGCTCTGTCAATCAGCTGGTGCAATAGCTCTGGACATTCTCCCCCCACACATGACGTGATAAGATGACCCAGGCCAGCTCTCTTGACTTTCTAGTGAGTTATTTCTCTCTGTGGCACCAGGGGTAGAACTCCCAATAAACACCTGAGTGTGAGAACAGATGTGGGGAGATAAGCTGGAAATTCCCCACTGAGAGACACTACTTTACAAACTATAAAAGCTACACAAACTTTAATGGAGGCAGAAGCCATCTACACACACCCTGGAAATGTGTGGGATTTGTCAAGCAGAGTTTGGATGCAAATTTGCTGGATACTTTCCTAGGAATTGAATGAAAGAATTCTATGTGTACTCCATCACCAATTCAGTGGTAAATTACACTGAATCCTCATCTATGCTATTTCTTTGCAAGCTGTAAATATAGGTACCTTTATCATGCACTGTATTTTATCTAGTAGTTCTTTTTGTTTTACTCCTGTGTAGTAAGTAGTCTGTTTGAAGTCTTATGTCTGTTAATTTTGTTAATTCAATAAATAATTCACCTTGTAATAGACCTCATCAACCATTATTAAGAACTTGTGAGTGAGAGCAATCTCACAGTGGCACAGGCCGCCTCAAACAGCCACTCTCAGAAATCTGCATCAAAGGCAGGACTTGCCCGAGCTCTTGCCCTCTCATTCATCACAGGCAGCAGGAAACAATAGTGCTGAAACAATAGTGAATGTGTTATCTTAGTAGCTCAAGCATTTAGGAGTACTGAGGCCACTCATAAAGAAGCATAGTAAGAACAGTATGAAAGCACTGGTGTTTAATTGCTTAAAACAAGAAAGTCTCTAAAGGGTGCAAAACCAATCAGTGCTGACATCTCAGGAGGGTTTAATTTCTCACAGCAAACAGCAGTCTAGACTTACAAATACCTGTTCTGTATTCATCTTAAGTACTTAATTCAGGAACCCTGAAAGTTTCGGGGGTGCCTTTGCTTTTGGCAATCCCTGTCACTCGTCCTTAGATGTCCAGAGCTTGCATTGCCTGGCAGAGGCTTGCAAGTCCAGCAGAGGTGTTTCAGGAGCATTGCACTGCACAACACCTCTGGCAACCTCTTGGCTTTGTTACTGTTTTTTGATGTCCTTATTACAGGCACTGACCTGATGTGGGACAAAGAGAGTATGACAAAGGTATAGGAGAGATAAGGGACTTCACTGTTGTTTTTCCTATTGTCACAATCAATTTTATACCAACATTTCCAGTACAGATGAACCTGTCCATTTCTCTTCAGGAGGCAGTTGTCTGGGGAAATTTGGATCTGATAAGGCTGAGCAGGGGTCAGAAGAGATGTGGGAGCAGCACAGGCAGAGCAGCAGGATGGGCACGCAGCTCTTGCATATGCTCTGAGCGTGGTTTGGGCTGTGCCAAGGATGACGTCGTTGCAAGGCTTTTGAGTAACCACATCTTGCATTCCGTGATGAAAGATAGATCAAAGCCTTATCCAGAACCTCTAGATTCCTCCATACATTAACATGACGTCCTAAAGTTTGTTGATATATCTTTATGAGGTTTTATTTCATCTAGAGCAAATGTAGCTAACTAACCACAAAGATTTTCAGATTTCTTAATGAAATAAGGGATTTTCAGAGTTTTGCAGACTCCTGAAATGTAGACTCTGTCTGGTATGGCACCAAGAAAATATTCTTGTCCAGTCTCGTAACATCTGAGTATTTCCACCTCTTCCTATGCTCAACTGCCTTAATGAACACGAAAATGCCACCACCCCTGTCTCACAGAAGAAACTGAGGGATGGTACAGCTATGACTTATTACTCATTATAATAAGAAGGTTGGGTTTGGCACCCTTCTGCCACTAGACCAGTGACTCTGATTTTGCTTGTGAAATGACAAAAAAAGGGCAGCCGGGGGCATGGGAAGAAAGAATTGTTGAAAGGCTGTGAAATACGGTATAAGTAAAGTTAATCTGACTTTAGAATTCCAGGCATCTGTTCTGATTCTGCAGCTTTAGTTGAGGTGATAAATGACCCCCACGAGTAGATCTGAATATAGCTATACCACAGGAATGTGCAATCAGTTTTCAAGCTTTTGCCTGAGTAAACAGCAATTTGTTTGAGACAGTTTGTAAATCACAGATTTTTGATTAACCATTAGAAAAAGTCTCAGACATTGCTTCCAGACTATTGCATTGGATGCTTCAGTACCTTTGAAAATATGAGCTTGTGCCTGAGCAGACTGAGTTTGCTTGGTTCACTTATTTTATTTGAGTATTTTGCTAAAG
Source organism: Onychostruthus taczanowskii (assembly GCF_017590055.1). NCBI lineage: Eukaryota > Metazoa > Chordata > Aves > Passeriformes > Passeridae > Onychostruthus > Onychostruthus taczanowskii. The sequence continues at coordinate 146,620 of NW_024507657.1, forward strand.
ATAAAAAGCCCCTCATATGTGAGAACTACTAGTGTTCTGTGACCTCTGAGAATTTGTTGGGCCTATTTCTTACAAAGCAAGTTGAACCCCTCTCTCTGATCAGCTTCACAGACATGACTGACTGGACAGTGACTTGTGAGCAGCTATGTGACGTGGTTTAGGGGGAGAACAGCAAAGCTGTAGTTCTGCTGGACCAGTGCTAGGCCACCTGCTTTGCAACCTAAGTGCAACTATTTCTAGTAAAATTTAATTGCCAGAGCTAGTCTTGGCTGCTGCTCCACTTCACTCCTGCCAGCTGCAGAGCCACTGTACTTCCTGCTCCACATGTGCAGGCAAAATCATCACACACAGTTGCTCCAGTACTGGTCTCTGAGTTTACTCAGCCTCCACCCTCTCTCTCTCTGGCTGCAACCTTGACCGAAGTCAGCAGTCAGTAATGTTTTTTCAGGTTTGTCTGACTTTCCTGCTGTGAATCCAAGAAACAATTCATTTTTTCAGGGCAAGAGCAAAAGTGCTGGCCCAGGCAGACTGCTTGGTAAGTATTTTTCTATAAGCTTTAATCACACAGCCAGCACAAGTGTCCTTATCTAAGGTTAAATGGAGCAGAAAACCACAATATTTGCAAGTGACAGAGGGAGTGCTGTCTCCATCCCTCATGCTGTTTTGCACATAGGCCTCTTTTGCTGGAAAAGCAATTTGCAATGACAGTGATCCCAAAGTCTATACAATACTGCACCAAAGGATGAATCCCTTCACTCTTCAATACCTTCTTGGCTAGATAATCTGGTTCTATCGAATTTCAGCCAGAGACTGCCCCATCATGTTACAAAAGACTGTTTCTCTTGTGACACATAATGGCTGAGCTGTCTCTCCCTGATGTACTGCTGACTGAAAATCAGTCTCCTTCATACCCCATATTATAGAAGGAGCATGCATTAGTCAGCATGCATGCATGCATGCAAAAAAACCCCAAAAAACAACTACAAAGGAAAACCATTTAAGGACCTTGTAAAGGATCAAAGCATAAAAACAGATTCTCATTATCAACACACAGCAACTACAATAAAATGTGGGTCTACGAGCCTTTCTTCAGCATTTCATAATTGTGGGTCCTGAGTAGTTTTTGATAAATATGCAGGATGTAGCAAGGTCCTGCATATACCTAGATACCACATTGTAACAGGGGCAATTAGTCATCCATATCACATTCCAGCAGTTGTGTTGCATTTTATTAATGTAACTGTGCCCAGGACATTGCAACCAGCTTCTGGTTTATGTTTCATCACTTCCCTTTTGCATTCTGAATCAAGAGCATAAAGTGTCTCTGAGGCTTTCGCAAAAGTCCCTTACCCCATTTTTGGGTGACTACATCATTCCTATTCCCTTTTTTCTGCCATGAAATATTCCTCCTTATTTTTTTACTGCTGGTACTGAAGATCTGCAGTCACTGACCTGCACTGCTCATTATGGGTTCCCGAGATAGAGGCAATGCTCTGATGCACGTGGCGTAAGTGACCTTTGGATCTGAGGAGTGGTTGATGGTATGTGCTACCACTGCCCAGGCAGTGCCCAGCGCCTCCCCGGAGTGAGCACAGCCAGTCTGTCATGCCCATGGCCAGGCAGGGATGCTCTCTCACCGGCACCAGGGTTGTTTTTCATGTCCCCTGAACCCCTTTCCCACCTGGCCCCCTCATCCACCCTGTGTTACCCCCTCAGATGGGTCACTCACAGGAAGAATGGGAGCTGCTGGTGGCACCAGCACTGTCCTCCTCAGGGTCATCAGGTCTGAGGGAACTGGGGACCACTGAAGGGACAGGAGGCTGAGGGAGCTGGGGGCAGCTGAGGGGGATGGCAGAGGCTAGAGGGCTGAGAACATTGGGGGGGGGGGGGGCTGGGGATGCTGAGGGGACATGAGGAAACTGATGATGTAAATACTCAAAAAGCATATTGTTTGCAGTATCTCAGTTGTGACGAGAAACTGAGACCCATTGTTTAAAGTTTCATAAACCATAGAAAAAGTTTTCTTACCAAGGAAAGAAGTTGCTCAACCAAGACAGCAGATTGTGTGCCAATTCATAAGTCATGTCCTCAGGTGAACTTGTGTCCATGAAAGGATAAAGTAAGGTGGGGGCCATTCCTCAAATATCCACCAGAGACCCTCTTGAGACTGTTCCCCAATTGTGTACTCATGTCCAAGCTATAAGGCGTACAGCTTTATCAATAATGGGGACAAGAATTCTGGAACTGTGTGTGCTGGGGTGTGTTAGGAGGAATGGTTCCCCCCTCCTCGTTCACCCAGCGCTGAAATAAAGTAACGCCTGCTTTCTAATGCTGAAATTACAGTGCTGGAGAGTTGTATTCTTCCCAGCCTTCCTGTGACGCTGAGGGCAGTGGGGGCCGGGCTGGGGGCACTGAGGGGACCGGAGGGCTCGCAGGGCCCCGGGGGTGCTGCGGGCAGCGTGCCGAGGTTGCGAGGCTGAGGCCCCGCGGGGCCGGGCTGACGCCGGCTCGAGCCGGGCGTCGTGCGTCGG